>NC_082718.1:44893470-45199059 GCF_030144855.1 Hypanus sabinus
TACCATGATAACCCATGGGTGAAATTGACTCTTAAAATATGGAAAACTACTATAAAAGAATATAATCTAGAGGGAGATATTGCAATTCTTAAATGGTGTGCATATGACTCGGATTTTACACCAAATAAATTGGATGCTAGATTTAAGGACTGGACAGCTAAAGGAATAACAGTTCTTTGCAACATAATGAAAGAAGAACACTGTTCAGTTTTGAAATGCTTAAAGAGAAACACTTATTAGAAAAACAAGATTTCTATCGGTATTTACAGATGCGGCAATATGTTAATAAGATGCTTAAAAATGTAACCAAGGCAAGTACATGCTTGATAGAGCTATTTAGAAAAGCATATAATTCAGATAACAGTTGTAGAATCATTTCAAGCATGTATAAGGTGTCAAATCTTAAAACACATTTGACTTCATACATAAAAACAAAATGGGAGAAGGAAGGAGGGATAATTATATCTGAGGAAGAATGGACAATAATATGGAGGTATCAATGGAAGTGTACCAGTTCACAGAAATGGAGGGAGTTTGGATGGAAAAACTTGATAAGATATTTTATTACACCCTCTCATAAACTCCCTGTTTGCTGGAGAAATTGAGGAAATTGTGGGTCTTTAAACTAACTAGTGGGGGGGGGAGGATTCTAGAGAGCAAATAATTAAAAAGACAATGGAGAAGGTAATGGATGTAGGTAAAAGTGGAGGAATAAAAAGACAGTGTGTCAGGAGGGGAAAGAATGTACGGAGATAAGCGTAAAGTTGTACAAAAGGAAAAGGTAGGAAATAAGTGTCAAACATATTTGAAAGTCCTTTATTTGAATGCATGTAGTATTAGGAATAAAATTGATGAGTTGACGGTACAAATAATTATGTATAGTTATGATATTGTGGCAATTACGGAAACATGGCTGCAGGGTGACCAGGACTGGGAATTAAACATACAAGGGTATTCGACAATTAGGAGAGACAGGCAAGAAGGAAAAGGAGGTGGGGTGGCTATGTTAATAAAGCAAGAAATCACTGCAATAAAGCAAAATGATATTGGCTCAAAGGATCAGGATAACGAAACAATTTGGGTAGAAATAAGAAACAGTAAAGGGAGAAAAGCAGTGGTGGGAGTAGTCTATAGGCCTCCAAACAGCTGTAACTCAGTTGGTCGGAGCATAAATCAGGAAATAGTTGGGGCTTGTAATAAGGGAACAGCTATAATTATGGGGGATTTTAACTTTCATATTGACTGGACTAATCAAGTCGGACACGGCAGCCTTGAAGAAGAGTTTATTGAGTGTATTCGGGATGGGTTCCTTGAACAATATGTTACTGAGCCGACAAGGGGGCAAGCAGTCTTAGATCTGGTCCTGTGTAATGAGACAAGACTAATAAAAAATGTCCTAGTAAAGGATCTCCTTGGAATGAGTGACCATAACATGGTCGAATTCCATATTCAATTAGAGGATGAGAGGGTTGGATCTCAAACAAGCGTACTGAGCTTAAATAAAGGAGACTATGATGGTATGAGAGCGGAATTGCTTAAGATGGATTGGGAAAATAGATTAAAGGGTAGATCGGTACTTGATCAGTGGTGTATATTTAAGGAGTTATTTTACAATTATCAAGAAAAGTATATTCCACTGAAGAAAAAAGGGTGTAAAAGAAAAAAATAGTTATCTGTGGCTATGTAAAGAAATAAACCAAAGTATACGACTAAAAAGAAAGTTATATAAGGTAGCTAAATCTAGTGGGAAGATTGAAGATCGAGAAGCTTTTAAAGATCAGCAGCAAATAACAAAAAGATTGATTAAGAAGGGGAAGATAGAAGATTATGAAAGTAAATTGGCGAAAAACATAAAAGCAGATAGTAAGAGTTTTTATAGTTACATAAAAAGAAAAAGGGTGGCTAAAGTAAATGTTGGTCCCCTAGAAGATGAGACCGGGAAATTAATGGTAGGGGACATGGAGATGGCGGAAACGCTGAACAAATATTTTGTATCAGTTTTTACAGTAGAGGACACTCAAAATATCCCAACACTGGATAAACAGGGGGCTCTAGGGGGAGAGAAACTAACTACGATTCAAATCACCAAGGAAATGGTACTTGATAAATTAATGGGACTGAAGGTGGATAAATCCCCTGGACCGGATGGCTTGCATCCTAGGGTCTTAAGGGAAGTGGCGGTCAGAATTGTGGATGCATTAGTGATAATTTTTCAAAACTCGCTGGACTCGGCAATGGTCCCGGCAGATTGGAAAAATGCTAATGTAACTCCTTTATTTAAAAAGGGCAATAGACTGAAGGCTGGGAATTATAGGCCAGTTAGCCTAACATCTGTGGTTGGCAAAATGTTGGAATTGATAATTAAGGAAACAGTAACAGGGCATTTGGATAAACATAGCTTAATAGGACAAAGTCAGCATGGCTTTACAAAAGGGAAGTCATGTTTGATAAATTTGTTGGAGTTCTTTGAGGACATAACATATAGGGTAGATAAAGGGGAACCAGTGGATGTGGTGTATTTGGACTTCCAAAAGGCATTTGACAAGGTGCCACACCAAAGATTATTACTTAAAGTAAAAAATCATGGGATTGGGGATAATATTCTGGCATGGGTGGAGGATTGGCTTTCTAACAGAAAATAGAGAGTTGGGATAAATGGTTTATTCTCAGACTGGCAGTTGGTGACTAGTGGTGTTCCGCAGGGGTCGGTGTTGGGACCCCAACTCTTTACAATCTATATTAATAATTTGGAGAAAGGGACTAAGTGCAACATATTTAAGTTTGCTGATAACACAAAGATGGGAGGGAGTGTAATGAGTGCGGAGGACATTGAAACCCTGCAGGGGGACATAGATAGGCTGAGTGATTGGGCAGACATTTGGCAGATGAAATATAATACTGACAAGTGTGAGGTCTTGCACTTTGGCAGGAAAAATAATAGAGCAAGTTATTATCTAAATGGAGAGAAACTGGAAAGTGCTTCTGTGCAAAGGGATCTGGGGGTCCTGGTGCAGGAAACACAAAAAGTTAGCATGCAAGTGCAGCAGGTGGTCAAGAAGGCCAATGGAATGCTGGCTTTTATTGCTGATGGGATGGAGTATAAGAACAGGGAGGTCTTACTGCAGTGTACCGGGTATTGGTGAGACCACACCTGGAGTACTGCGTGCAGTTCTGGTGTCCATATTTAAGAAAGGACATACTGGCTCTCGAGGCAGTGCAGAGAAGGTTCACTAGGTTAATTCCAGGGATGGGTGGGTTGATGTATGATGAGAGGTTGAGTAGATTGGGACTCTACTCATTGGAGTTCTGAAGAATGAGAGGCGATCTTATTGAAACATATAAGATTGTGAAGGGGCTTGATCGGGTGGATGCGGGGAAAATGTTCCCAATGATGGGTGCAACTAGGACTAGGAGGCATAATCTTAAAATAAGGGGATGCCGTTACAGGACTGAGATGAGGAGAAATTTCTTCACTCAGAGGGTAGTGGGGCTGTGGAAGGTACTACACTCAATAAATTCAAAACGGAGATAGACATTTTCCTGGATAAAAATGGCATTAGGGGATACGGTGAGTGAGCAGGTAAGTGGACATGAGGCTAGGTTTAGATCAGCCATGTGATCTCCTGGGCCAGTTTTCGATAGCCTGGATGGGTCGGAGAGGAATTTTCCAGATTTTTTCTCCTCAATTGGCAAATCGTTTTTTTTTCCCCCAGGGTGATCACATGGGTTTGGGCGGGATGAATAATAAAATAAAATGGACGGCATGGTGCCCTGTTGGTTGGCATTGTTGCCTTGTGGGATTTGATTAAATTAAATTAAATTAACTAGAGTTAAGATTGGATCAGCCATAATCTTGTTGAATGGCGGAGCAGGCTTGAGGGGTCGTTTGGCCTACTCCTGCTCCTATCTCTTATGTTGTTATGTTATGTAAATCAAAATGCAAAACATTATATTTTTTGGGACTGCCCTGTTATCAAAAACTATTGGAGGGGGATACACAATACCCTACAAGACATCTTTAAATGTAAAATACCCTTAGAGAGTAGGACCATATATTTTGGATATATACCTCAAGAATGGTTGAAAAGAGATAAATATTTAATCAATAAACTGTTGGTGGCTTGTAAAAAAGACTCTTACTAGGAAATGGTGATCACAGGAGAGCCCAACTTTAAATGCATGGATGGAAATTACATTGGACATTTACAAAATGGAGAAGATAACAGCATCTGTTAATCATAAGCTGGAACAATTTGATTCATACTGGGAAAAATGGTTTAACTACACAATGCCTCATAGGCCTGATTTTATTCTCACAAATCAATGAATATGTTGTAAAAAAAAGATCACTCCCTACTTGTACATAGTTTTTTCCTTTTGCTTGTTTTTTCTTTCCGCTCTTTTCTATGAATGTATATCTCGGATAAATACTTTATGGAGGTTTGTGATATATATGATTATATGATATATATGTACAATGTCTGAAATACATCTTATGGAAATGTTGGTTTGATGATGAACTTCAATAAAAGAATAAATTACAAAAAAATAATTAGTGGCAAATAAACACTGTAGTGGAGTACATGGCTTGTTTATAATAACTTGGAATTTGCACGTATCAGGGAACTGACCCTAGCTCTCTTTCAACTGGAAGGCACTCAAGCATTTTGTAAACACTTACTCAGCAAGAATTTCTACACATGTTACAAGTCATTTCTCAACGAGATATCATCAGAGTTTAATAAAATGAGAAAAATATGCTAGAAGTCAATGTTAAAAGATATTGAGCCTTACAAAACTGGAAAAGTCAAGCCTATATATGTGAGGTAAAGCATATTACTAACAGATGAAAACTGCGGAGACCCAGAAGCATATTAAAGGAGCAGTCAAACTAGAAAGTCTTAAAAGAGTGTGAACGATAGGAAAGTGACTTACTTTAAAATTATAGATATGAGTTTTATAGGTTTTGTTTTTAAAAAACATTGGAATTTGTTGCATGCTCTTGATTCAATGAACCAGGTTATGTCAAGCTATACTTGTTATAGACAGGTCATATTCTACATGGAGGTTGTTGACCAAAGTATGCTTCAGAGATCTATTCTGGGACCTCTTCTCTTCGTGATTTTTATAAATGACCTGGCTGAGGAAGTGGAGGGATGGGTTAGTAAATTTGCTGATGAGACAAAGGTTGTGGGTGTTGTGGATAGTGTGGAGGGCTGTCAGAATTTACAGTGGGATATCGATAGGATGCAAAACTGGGCTTAGTGGCAAGTGGAGTTCAACCCAGATAAGTGTGAGCTGATTCATTTTGGTAGGACAAATATGATGGCAGAATATAGTATTAAATGTATGACTCCTGGCAGTGTGGAGGATCAGAGGGATCTTGGGCTCTGAGTCCTTAGGACGCTCAAAGCTGCTGCACAGGTTGTCTGTGTGGTTATGAAGGCATACGGTGTATTGGTCTTCATCAACCATAGGATTGAGTTCAAGAGCAAAGAGGTAATGTTACAGCTATATAGGGTCCTGGTCAGACCCCACTTAGAGTACTGTGCTCAGTTCTGGTCACCTTACCTCAGAAGGATGTGGAAACTATAGAAAGGGTGCAGAGGAGATTTACAAGGATGTTGCCTGGATTGGGGAGCATGCCTTATGAGAATAGGTTGAGTGAACTCGGAAGGTGACTTGATAGAAGTGTACAAGATGATGAGATGCATTGATCGTGTGGATAGTCAGAGGCTTTCTGTCAAGTCTGAAGTGGCTAACATGATAGGACACAGGTTTAAGGTGCTTGGAAGTAGGTACAGAGGAAACGTCAGGGTTAATTTTTTTATGCAGAGAGTGGTGACTGCGTGGAATAGGCTGCCGGTGATGGTGGTGGAGGCAGATACGATAGGGTTTTTTAAGAGACTCTTGGATAGGTACATGAAGCTTAGAAACATAGAGGGCTGTAGGTAACCCTAGGTAATTTCTAAAGTAAGCACATGTTTGGCACAGCATTTTGAGCCAAAGGGCCTGTATTGTGCTGTAGGTTTTCCATGTTTCTATGTTTCTATACTATTTCCTGACAAAATTTCATGAAACCCCGTCAGAAAAATTGTCTTTGCTAGTGGGCAACTTGTGAAGTCCAGGTTCCTGAACATTAGAAATCATTTACATAGTTTTCCCTCTACCTAACTATATTACAAAGACCCAGTAATTGACATATAGGCCCAATCAATGAATATAGGCACTTATCCTACATTTGGCAAGCCAGCCAGGAAACAGACAGGACGATGCTGAAAGACAGGCATAAGATGGTGGCAATACATACCACTTATAAATTACCTCTCTAAGGGGAGTGGTGTAGGGTTAGCAATGAGGGAGATAAAATAATCAATTTTCTGATAGAAAGCAATGCTGTAATCTATATTTCAGAAACAGTGACATTGGAATGAAAAGGAAAAGGGTGAACTATGGGAACAAATAGCTTGGGTGGAAAAGCTCAGTGACCAAGAAGAGTGCTTGATCACAGGGGACGTCACGTGATGACGTAGGATCGAGACGTGGAAATCTGGCTCTCCCGTAAAAAACCAGTAAGATAATGTTTAAGTGAAGAAAAGCAAGTAAATACTTCTTAAAAATTACTTATAAACTACTCAGGATTGTCTTAAGATATGTCTCCTAAACAAAAGCAGAAGAAAACTACTACTCTGAAGGCAACACAAGTTGGAAAAGAATCAAGGCCGGCCGTCATGAAAGAGCCTCGGGCTCAAGTGCATTTTACCTCCGGCGATACAGAACAGGAAACTGCGGGAGTGGGGAAGGGTTGATAATATTTTTTTTTCCTTCTGTAATCATTTGAAAATTCAATTAAAAAATTTATAAAAAAATAATAAAAAAGAGTGCTTGATCACTTTAGGAAGGTGTTGCATGTGCAATGCAATTCTAGATAAAGGTGAGATGAAGCAGTCAAAAATGACAGGTACAAGCAAAAGAAAGTTCCTTTGGAGTTGGGGTGAAACTATTCTGAATGATCACAGTAACAAGGAAGTTGATCAGAGCAAAAGGAGCTGAATAAATGATAGATGATTTAAAAACATTCGATCAAGTACAACAGCAGTAGAACAGACGATAAAAGAAAAGTCAAACAGAACAGCCTTCAGCCTAACGACCAGCAGGAGAAAGTGAAGTACACTGTAGCTTAATGTGTGCAATGGAGTCTTTGAAGTATACAGCTGGGCAAAGACCATGAATTGTGTTGGAATTTCAAGTCAATCTTTAAACACATTTAATCTTCTGTTGAGTAAAAACTGTACGCTTGTACCGAAGATGATAATAAATTTCAGTATTGATATTTGCCTCTGTTGAGAAATGGTTCCCAATAAACACAAAGGGATCCATGTTTTCCCAGGGAAGGGTGGAATAGCTTCAGCTCTGCTCTCACAGCATTATATTTTCAATTATTCCCATTTTATCTTCAAGACAACTTCACGAATCACTGCCATAAGAAGGCAGCAACCATCACTAAGAACCCTCATCAACTGAAACATGCCAGTTCTTGCTGTCACCATCAGGAAGGAAGTACAGGAGTCTGAAGACCCACACTCAATGATTTAGGAACAGCTTGTACCCCTCAGAAGACACTAACATTACATCACTTTTCGCTATTATATTTATTTCATAATTTGTAGTAATTTTACATCGTTGCACATACTACAGCAGTAAAACAATAAACTATGACATAAAGTCAGTGATGATAGACCTGATTCTGGTTCTGTTTAATGTTTATCAGGTGAACTAAATGTTCATTCAATATGTAACTCCATCAATAACAATGCAGTTTTCTAGGTTTAAGCCACCAAAGAGGTTAGCTGGAATAACTGTATCAACTATATGACTAACGAGAGAAAATCTGCAGACACTGGAAATCTGAGCAACACACACAAAATGCTGGAGCATCTCAGAAGTTCAGGCAGCTTCTAGGAAAAAAAATACAGTTGACATTTCAGGCTGAAACCCTTTGGCAGAACTCACTTCCCAACCCGATTTCATATCAGTAATGATGTAGCCCATAACAATTGCCAATATCCTGGACATTGCTGCTGAATCAATTGGGATAGCAATAATGTAATTACATGAAAAGAGCAGTGACTTGAAATTCATCCTCTGGTGTACTTGCTAAATCCACAATAAAACTTGTGCAATGAACCCTTCTGGAGTTTGATTCCAGTGAATACAATGGAATCAAATTTTAGAAGCTGAATTTAATGTAAATATATAGATAGCACAAAGAAGGATAAATCCTTAGTTATTCTACTCATGACTGACTACTGCAGGTAGGGTCAAGCTAAGCATGTAATGTGCTGGTTGCTCTTGTTTTTGGGAATTTAAGCTTATGATCATTGAGAAGGTAGTATTCTTGATCAGCTTCCCAGCCAGAGAAATTTTTCATTTAGTTTGTGGTAAAGGGATCATTAATAATGCAGACCATAATATGAATCAGGAAATTAGTAGCATCTGTAATGAGGCAAAATCCATATGGGAATTCAGTTTACCTATTGCATGAGCAAACAGATTCGCAATAATGATGTGTTGGATGAAGCTCTGTATTGTAATTATGGAGGAACTCATCAGGAAACATGCTATTTTAAATCTAGAATGAAACAGTGAGAAAGTTAATTAATAATCTGATCTTCAGTGAAAAGTGATCTTATATGATACAATATTACACCAAGATCGAAAGTGAGTTTAGTGGAATCTGAAATCTTATATCTGAATAAAACAAACAATATGGAGGCATGAGCTATTGTCCAAAGCAGACAGGGAAACTACATTCAAAGTATGACCGGAAACAAGAATTATCACACATAATGCAAAAAAAAATACATACAGGATTAACTCTCCTGCCACAAAAAGCCCAACTGGAAAGATGGTTAAAATGTGGCTAAAAAGAAATGTTCATAGTATAATATCGAAGGAAAAAGCTTAAGATGCTTACAGTACATAATTTGAAAATATAATATTTCATGATAGGACTCAAAATGGGTAAAGATGGAGAGATGAAAGATTTCAAACATATGTAAAATAGAAAAGATTAGTCAAAGTTAATGCAAATTCTTTCAAAATGGTACAAGAGAAATTATAATAGAAAAGAAACAGATATGCAAACCTGAATCCCTCCAGAAGTAGTGAAGTGTCTTGGGTAAATGAATAAAGAGATGAAAGGAATTAGCATTGTTAAAAACGTAATGAGGAACTTAATAAGACTTAAATCCAACAAATAGTCAGGACCTGATTACTGGCACCTCAAAGTTTTGAAAGATTTAGCAATGGATATAATGAATCCCCTAAAGTACCATAAATTATAGGATGGTTGCATGGTGGCAAATGTAACCTTACTTTTAAGAAGGGTGGAAAACAGAACAACAAAATATTATTAACCAGTAGGCTTGGTGTTAGAAACTGGAAAAAAAGTTAAAATCTTTTAGAAATGAAGCAATGGCCTGGCACTTTAAAAGAACAATAAATTTAAACTGCCCACTCACATTGACTGGCTGCAGGACCATAGCTCTCCATACCTCTACTATGCATGTACCTATACAAACTTCTCTTAAACATTGACATGCACTCGCATGCACCACTTGCATTGGCAGCTTACTCACTTGTGTTGGTGCACTCCTTATCCATAACCCTCTTCATAATTTGTATACCTCTATCAAATCTCATTTCAATCTTCAAACGTTCTAAAGAATAGTCCTAACCTATTCATTGTTTTCCTTATTACTGAGATCCTCCTCACCCGGAAACATTCTTGTAAATTTTCTCTTAACTCAATCTTTTTACAAATTTCCTGTAGATAGGTGACCAAAACTATACACATACACCAAATTAGGCCTCACCAATGGTTTATACAATTTCAACATAACAACCCATCTCCTGTACTCAATACATTGATTTATGAAGGCCAATGTGCCAAAAGCTTTCTTTTCAACCCTACCTAACTGTGATGCCACTTTCAATGAATTATGGACTTGAATTCCCAGATCCCTTTGTTCTACCATACTCCTCATGCCCTACCTGATTGGTCCTACCAAACTGCAAAACCTCATACTTGCAGCATTAAATTTTACATTTGCCATTTTTCAGCCCATTTTCCCACTTTTCCAGCTGATGCAGATCCCTCTGCAAGCCATGATAGCCTTCCTTGAGACCAGTCCCTCTCAATCTTGGTACCATCTGCAAGTTTGCTGATCCGTTAATCACATTATCAACCAGATTGTTGACATAGATGACAAACAACAATGGACCCAGCACCATTCCCTGTAGCACACCTTAATCGTCATTAACAACTGCTGCCCCCACTCTTTGAAGGATAGCACATTTGAAACACACCACAGGGCCCAGACCTTCAAACTGGATTCTCAGCATGCTAAGAACCTGATCCATATTCACCAGTAGGATGAATGGAGAATGGTATTCCTAACACCCACTGGCCACTATGAATACTTGGGGATGCCCTTGTGACTTTCCAACAGTCCACCCACTCTCCAAGCCTTCATTACTGCGATCCTCAGACATGCTACATAAGTATGTGTTCATCTACCTTGATGATATCTTCATCTTCACTAAGGACCCCCAAATCCATGTGTCACATGTAATCAGTCCACCTCCATCTCATTAAAAACGAAGTGTATTGTAAGTTAGAAAAATGCCAGTTCTACACCCCAGTCATCTCCTGCCTGGGTTACATCCTTTCACCCAAGGTATAACCATGGACCCAAACAAAGTGTGTGCCATCATTGAATCTCTTAAGCAGCTAGAGCTCTTCTTGGATATCTCCAACTTCTATATCTGGTTCATCAGGAACTACTGCCAAATCGCCACTCATCTCATCTCCCTTACCATATCACCTATCTCACGGACAACCTGGTCTGCTGCTGTGGGCAATGTATTTGAGGAGCTCAATGATGCTTCATTACTGCTCCCATTCTCCACCATTCAAACCCCTCCAAGTGTTTTGTGGTAAAGGTGGAAGCCTCTGACATGGATGCCAAGGCCATCCTTGCCCAGAGAGAACAAGACAGAAATATACACCCTTGTGCCTTCTTCTTGTGCAAGTTCAACTCTGCAGAATGCCATTATGGAGGAGACATGGAGCTACTTGCCATCAAATGGGCCTTGGAGGAACTGAGACATTGCCTGGTGAGAAACATGGAGGTTTTTATGATCTGGATGACCACCAGATTCTCATATCCATTCAACAGACCTGCCAACTCAATCCAGATCAGCTTCAGTGAACCCTTTTCTTCGAGTATTTTAACTTCACCATCTCCATGTCTGGGGCCTTCATAGAACCAGATCTGCCAGTCACTATGGCCCAAGCCTGCTCAGGCTGACACATCTGACAACCATATTTACGAACCAGCAGCGGCATGCACTGAGGATCGCCAGTGGGCCTACTCCTCACTCCTCTTCAGCCATCCAGGTGTATGATGGTTTTCAGCCATGCCAGGTCTGGTGGCCCGCCATGATTGCAGATCTATTTTAGTTCTTCAGTGACTGCCCTCAGTATGTCCAATCCAATTTCTCCAGCTATTGGCCCACTGGGCTTCTCGTCCCTTGACACCCATGGTTGCACGTCGCCATGGATCTCATCATGAGTATGCCACCTTCCCGTTTGGGCATGGTGATCATGACAGTAGTAGATCAGTTCTCCGAGATGGTTCATTTCATTTCTGTTCCCCAACTTCCAGCATCCACTGAGGTGGTGGTTCTCCAACATGTAAGTGACCTCCATGCCTCTCCCCGTGCTTGGAGGAGGCACAGAGGGCCATCCTAGCTCAACTGTGCTACTACTGCTAAGCTAAATACCACTGATGCCCAGCAAGCTCTCATCCAGTTCAACGATCCCTTCAAGATTACTCATTGCATCAAGCCAGTCACTTACCAGTTCCAGCTGCCACCAATCCTCAGATTCATACTGACCCTCAATGTGTTCTGGCTCAAGCCCATTGTCTGAGCACAATGAAACCCACCTGAGCCTGAACCTCCAGAAGCTAGGATGGTGGAAGGTGATCCAGTGTATATGGTTGGCCAGCTAACCTATTCATGTCATTGAGGACAGGTTGTGCAGTACCTGGTCAACGGGAAATGATACAACCTAGAGGAGAGATCTCCGGTATCATCCATTTACATGTTGCTCATTGAGGTGTTTCATTGACCCATCCGGATTGTCTGGATTGTCAGGGACAAGCCATATGTGTGTGGGGATTCTGTCAGGCTTGTGCATGCAGACTCCTCGCAGTCTCCAGCCATTAAACAGGAATCACTTGCCATTCATCACCAGTGGCCTACTTAAACCCAGCTCTGATCCACAATCCTTGCTCAGTCATACAAACTCGATAAACTCAACTAGTTGCTCCTAATCTTCAGTTCCCTCATTGCCTTGATGTATTAAGTATCTATTGCCCCTTGTTCTGCGGCTCCTTGGAGTTTTTTTTTATTTTCCAGTTTATTACTTACCTTTACGCTGTCACCACTTTCATTTAAGTGAAGCTGCCTGTACATTTCCTAACACATTTGACACAATCTAAACAAACTTAACCTTGAATCCTTTCCTATCCCTATACCTCTACATGGATTGTGTTTCCTAATTTCTGATGTCATACTGTAATGACAGAGGTAATGTCTTTATCTCTGAAAGAATATTTTGACACAGTGGTAGAACAAAAACCACATTGATTAGCAGGTTGATGAGAGGAGGAGGGGTGGAGTCTGTCCTATCGTGAGATAGTAACAATATTAGGGTTATATCTTTGCAGTAGAATTTAAAGAGCACACGAGGAAATCTGCAGATGCTGGAAATACAAACAACATTCATTCATTCCTTACTATCTTTCCTTTCGGTTAGTCCTGAGGAAGGGTCCCGGCCCGAAACGTCAACAGCGCTTCTCCCTATAGATGCCGCCTGGCCTGCTGTGTTCCACCAGCATTTTGTGAAGGTTATATCTTTTTACTTTTAGAAGAGATGAGAAGTAATTTCATTAAAATACAGCACAGGGAATTCTTACATGGTGTGAAAAATGGATGAAGGGATAATACTTCCCAGCTGAATAACAGTCTCAAAATAGGTGGTTGGCCTATCAAGCCTGGAATGAAAAGAATTCCTTTATCAAGATGGGAGTGTATCTTAAGAATATTTTACCAAGAACGGCCATTTGAGATTCAACTGATAAGCAGATTTAAGGCAGCGATCATCTTTAAAGGCACCCAGGAATGTGCAGAAAGGTGGCTCTGAGATAAAAAGTTAGCTGTAGTTTTAATGAATGTCACAGCAGATAGAATATTCAGAATAACCAACTCTAGAATTAAAATTGGAATGGGTGGCTTATTAAGTATTCAGATGATAAAAAGATTGGTGGTGTTGTAGATAGATCAGAAGAGTGACAAAGAATATAGCAGGATTCAGTTGCAGATATAGATAAAGAAATAGTAAATAGAGTTTAACTCAGTCAAATGGTGCACTTTGGTAGGTCAAATGTAGAGACCATTAACTTATAAGGCCCTTAACATGCAAGACACTGAACAGTGTTGTTGAGTGGAGCAATCTTGGGATCCAAGTTCATAGCTCCCTGAAAGTGGCTACACAGGTTGATAGGTTGGTTTAGAAGGCATATGACACACTTGACAATATTAGTTGAGGCACTGAGTTCAAAAGTCACCAAACCAACTGCTTAAATCACAGTCCTGATGATAGTTGCGTCAGAATAAATTAATTATGAATTCACAATTCATTTATTCATGAATTCAATGTAGATACAAATTGCTGCCTTGTTTGTTACAGGCTACTAGACAGCAATTTGAGTAGTACACTTTATTTATATAATGGTGGAAATTAGATTGTAAAACCACAAATTTCCTTTTTCCTGAGCATGCATTTTAACAAGGAATACTAAAAGTAATGAAACTTCTAAAGTTCAAAGTACATTAGCGAAGTATATCTACTGTTACGTACCCCGTAACTGGGTCACTTACCAGCAATGATAGAGAGGTCCGTTGAAGTCTGATGGTACTATTTTTAAACAGCATTTATTGGTAAAAATACACAAAAATAATATCAATGCAAACATACAGATAATATACATTGCCAATACTAACTCTAAAAGTGCGGATATAATAATAATCAATAAGAAATAAGCTCTATCGTTGTCTAGGGGATAACGTATTGTCCAATGGAAATATAAAAGTCATTCAGGTCATGTAGACTGCAACCTTTGGTTGGAGTCATGTGAGACAGATTTTTAGAACTTGTCAGCTTTTCCTTTTTATGATGTCGATCCTTCGAAATTTCATTGGTGTTGGTCTCTTCTTTAGCAAAACCGTCTTCCATGGTAAGGCCCGCCAATTCCGAGGCAAATGGAAAAGGACGCACGCGGGCCCCCCACCGGCTGTCACTATTAAACGCTGTCACGGGATTTCTAGCGTTTCGCCTGGTGCGTCTAAAGGGGTTGTTCCCCAGACCCTCTTTTATCCTTACTCACCGGGTCTCAGATGTCGATCAGGTTGGGATGATGCAATCCCTCAACCAGCCCACTCTGGTCGTCCCGAGGGCTTCAATGAATAGAACAATACTCAATACACAATTCCGTCTCCAAGAGACAATGGCCGGTATCCGTGGCTTTGTCTCGCTGAGGGCAGGAAACACATTCCAAACCCTTGAGGATTCTCTCTCTCATTTCCTGGGTCCCCAGACCTGAATTAATAGCGATCTTGCTATTCTCAAAAAGGAGGGGGGCTACTTTGTACCCTTCAGCCCCTCAGAGTTGTGGCACCTTCGTAACACTACCATGTACAAACCTTCTTCTTGCACTAAAAAAACCCCACATAACGAAGACCAGCAAATGGTCTTTCATCAAAAGTAAACAAATAACACAGGTAATATTAATCTCGGAGTTCCTGTAAGTGAACCAGCAGCTATAGAGCCAGGTTCAGCACTGCAACTGTTCCAGGAGACTGAACAAAATTGAGTTATCAAAATAAAGGAGTCACTTTTTCTATAAGCTTATTTTAATAATCATGTCAACCACCCAAGTCAAGTCAGGTCACTTTTATTGTCATTTTGACCATAACTGCTGGTACAGTGCATAGTAAAAACGAGACAACGTTTTTCAGGACCAAGGTGCTACATGAATACAAAAACTACACTGAACTACGTAAACCAACACAAAAACTACACTAGGACTTACCCAGACCTACTCAGGACTGCATAAAGTACACAGAACAGTGCAGGCATTACAATAAATAATAAACAAGACAATAGGCACAGCAGAGGGCAGTGGGTTGGTAGTCCGATGGCTTGGGGGAAAATCTGTTACATAAATAATCAGCTGAATGGCGGCACCCAGGATTCCATCTGTTTCTGTACTCACGCCAAGTATTTCGTTGCTGCAGATGTAGTCCAATTTAATGTCCATTCGAGAGCAGAATGGATGGGAGAGCCGGCTGGCTAGGACTTGCTTTTTCCCTGGTATGGACTCCTGCCCACTCGCCTCGGGACAACAAGGGATAGAATCAGAGAGCCCAGCTCAACCCCTACTCAATCATAGACGAGTGCAGCTACCCAACCCATTCCCTGATCTTCTGAATACTATTGTTGCTTTCAGCCTGTCATGCCCAATCCTGGCAGTGGTAACCCTCTGCCTAGTCGTGCCTCCTTAATATTTCACATAGCATATCCATTACATTTTTCTCCCCCCAACCACTACATTTCCACTGGAGGATTCATTGCTGGACTTAAATTCCTGCAAATTTCTTCTTTTTTCTTTTTCAATCTTTTTATTGAATTTCATATATATATAAAAAAACATAACATAATAATGAATAGGTTATAAATGCATTAGACTTGAAATTGAATTAATAATAGGATAACAATATCCTATTGAAATATCAACAGGAAAACATAGTACATTATCAATCAAGCCTATAATAATTATATGAAAAAAATAAGAATCATCAAAAGAAAAAGAAAAAATTGTAAAAATACAAACAAAAAATATATATTGAGAAAAAAAATACTAAACTAAACTAAACTAACATGGGCAATAATAACAGTTTATTTGTATATGATAGTGCCAAAAACTCCGGAACTCCATACCAGAACAAGAATAGACAGAGAGAAGGTCTGGGAGAGGTCAAATTAATTCATATGAAAATGTCGAATGAACGGTCCCGAAGTTTCTTCAAATTTAACTGATCAGTCAAAAATAGTGCTTCTAATTTTTTCCAAGCTCAGATAAGAAATAGCTTGAGAGAGCCACTGAAATGTGGTAGGAGGATTTACTTCTTTCCAATTTTGCAATATAGACCTTCTGGCCATTAATGTTACAAAAGCAATCATTTGTCTAATTGAAGGGGAAAACTGATTACCATCCTCATTTGGTATACCAAAAATTGCAGTAATAAAATGAGGTTGTAAATCGATATTCCAAATTGAGGAAATGGTAGCAAATATGTCCTTCCAATAATTATATAAGGTGGGACAAAACATATGGGTCAATGAAGCCACATCTGAATGACATCTGTCACATTGAGGGTTAATATGGGAGTAGAATCGAGCAAATTTATCTTTAGACATATGAGCTCTATGTACAATTTTAAATTGTATTAAAGCATGTTTAGCACATATAGAAGAAGAATTAATCATTTGTAAAATTTTTTCCCATTTTTCTATTGATATATTATATTGAAGTTCTTTTTCCCATTCTTGTTTAATTCTACCTGATATTTCTGGTTGTATCTTCATAATCATATTATAAATAAAAGCCACTAATCCCTTCTGATAGGGATTTCAGGTAAAAATCATACCTAAAAAGTCCATTGAAGTTGAATTGGGGAAGGATGGTAGAATTTTATGTAAAAAATTTCTGATTTGTAGATATCTAAAAAAGTTAGATTTGGGTAACTCAAATTTGTTGGAAAGTTGGTCGAAAGACATCAAACTACCTTCAAAGAGATCATGAAAGCATTTTATACCTTTCCTTTTCCATATGCTAAAAGCTTGATCTGTCAAAGAAGGTTTGAAAAAAAAAATTAAGTAAAATAGGGCTATCAAGAACAAAGTTTTTCAGAGTAAAAAATTTACGAAATTGAAACCAAATTCATAATGTATGTTTGACAACAGGGTTGGATATCTGTTTATTGAATTTAACTAAATCGGCAGAAAGAGAAGAACCCAGAAAGGAGAATAGAGAATATCCCTGTGCCTCATTGCATTCTAAATTTACCCACTGTGGGCACAATGGTGAATCCAAATCTGATTTCTAATAAATTAAGTTACGAATATTATTCACCCAATAGTAAAATCTAAGGTTAGGTAAAGCTAAACCACCATCTTTTTTAGATTTTTGTAATTGCCTTTTACTTAACCTAGGATTTTTATTTTGCCACACAAATGAAGAAATTTTTGAGTCAATGTTATCAAAAAAAAGATTTAGGAATAAAAATTGGTAAAGCTTGAAATAAATATAAAAATTTCGGTAGAATCATCATTTTAATAGCATTAATCCGACCAACTAATGATAAGGATAAGGGAGACCATCTTGTAGTAAGTTGTTGAATTTGATGAAGCATAGGTAAAAAATTCAATGTAAATAAATCTTTATATTTCTTAGTAATTTTTATACCTAAATAAAGTTATCATCAACAACTTTAAATGGTATCCTTTCATTCAATAAAGTTTGCGCGTTTAAAGGGAATAAATCACTCTTATCCAAGTTTAGTTTATAACCAGAAAAACTACCAAATTGAGCCAACAAGGATAAAATAGCGGGAATAGACCTGTCAGGATCAGAAATATATAACAACAAGTCACCAGCATAAAGTGATAACTTGTATAATTTCTCATTGCGGGTAATACCAAAAATATTAGGAGATTCACGAATAGCAATGGCTAAAGGTTCTAATGCAATATTAAACAATAAAGGACTTAAGGGACAACCTTGTCTCGTACCACGAGATAATTGAAAAAAAGATCTGTAATTATTTGTAAGAACAGAAGCAACAGGTTTATAATATATTAGTTTGATCCATGATATAAAATTAGGACTAAAATTAAAATATCTCAAAGCGTTAAATAAGTATACCCATTCAACTCTATCAAAAGCTTTTTCAGCATCTAGTGAAATAACACATTCTGGAATTGTGGGTGATGAAGTATAAATTATATTAATCAATTTTCTAATATTAAAAAAGGAATACCGATTCCTAATAAACCAGTTTGGTCTTCTGAAATAATCTGTGATAGTACCTTTTCTAATCTAATAGCTAAAATTTTTGTAAGAATTTTAGAGTCTACATTTAATAGTGATAGAGGGCGATAAGATGCACATAAAGTGGGATCCTTATCTTTTTTAAGAATTAGAGAGATAGTAGCTTCATAAAAAAACTGAGGTAATCTCTTCTTAACAAATGCATCATTAAAAATTTCACATAACCAAGGGGAAAGCAAAGAAGAAAAAGTTTTTAAAAATTCTATAATATAACCATCAGGACCAGGCGCTTTCGCTGAATTCATTGATGAGATGGCCTCTCCTATTTCGGCCAAAGAGATAGGAGCATCAAACAAGCTACGATCTTCATTTGTCAGTTTGGGAATATTCAAATTGTTAAAAAAGTTATCCATCATGGACAGATCGCCATCAAATTCTGATTGATATAAAGATTTATAAAAATCTTGAAAAGTGTTATTGATTTCTTTATGATCAGTAGTCAGATTGCCGTCTTGTTTACGAATTTTAATAATTTGTCGCCTAGTCGAGATAGCTTTTAATTGGTTAGCTAACAATTTACCAGTTCGATCACTATGGATATAAAATTGAGCCCTGGTCCTAATTAATTGATTCTCAATTGAAGAAGATAATAATAAGCTATGCTCCATTTGAAGCTCAACACTCTTCTTATAAAGATACACATATCCAAAAACTTTGGATCTCCCTCTCATGCTCTGTTTTCCAGCCACATAATATTACAAATGGTCATAATGTATTTATTTTATATTAAAAATCTTAATATTTGCTGAAAGCAATAGTGGTAAATAAAGTATTATTTTGCATCAAAAGATGGAGAAAATATTTTAAAAATGGACGAAACTTAAATAGTGAATAGAATGACACAAGTAAAGTGTATACAATCTTTTTTAAAACTATCTGCAATCATTCTTGTCAAAATCTTCCAGGATTCTGTTTGTCTCTACAATCTCCTCCCCTTAGCTTTAACAATCCCAATTCTCTTATCCTGCCTAGAAGTTTCTGAAGACACTTTGCAAATTTTGTGTCGTGTTGTGCTTACAAGTCACAAACCTGCTGACTGCTCTGGATTGGACTTTTGCAGAATATACTCAGAGACATTAGCCTCCTCATGTTTTGGTCTGAAACAAGAACAGTCTATTCATTTCAATGGAGTGGAATGACTGCTAGAGAATTATAGAATATTTTGGGCATTTAGACATTTTCTTTTCTTGAAATGAGATTATTAAAATATATATGAAATAGCAGGTGAAAAATATTTGGCTCCCTCAGACACTTCCCTGAATTAGTCACTGCACTGAGTAGCTCAATTTCAATCATTTTCATCTTGATATAATCGTTGATTGGACTACCACAGCCTTCTTCAGTGGAAGCATTTCAGAGATTCACTGCTCTTTGAATGAGGAATTTTTTTCTCAGCTCAGTATCTAATGGGAGATTATGACATCGGAAGATTCCATTTGCAAAATTTGAATCCCAGTTCTAGACTTCAGATGTGAAGAAAAATATCATTCCAGCATCCATCTTGCTTAGCTTCTCAAACTTCTAAACTTGCATGAGCCCAATCCATCTTTTCATTACTTCACACCTAATTGGCTTATAGCAGATTTTGAGACAGTGATTGCTGATTTTAGACTCCTTAAACAATAGCAAACTGCCATTGCATTCTCCACTATCAGAAGAATATCCTTCAGAATGTAAGCAGATTTCTAGGAGTGGTCTGACCAAGATCCTACATAATTGCAATAAAAGATCTTTACTGTCAAAGTGCTTTGCACAGTGTCAACATTTAATTCTGTATAATGTAAAGTACTTAAGTGTTCATCAGATAGCATGGAACTTCCTATTGCATGCAATGCCAGTGTTTTTCCTCATGATGAGATACAGTATCCATCAAAAAGACAACTCCTACAGACTTGTCAACAACTTATTATAAACTATCTTTATCTAACATCAAGTATGTTTCCTTAAATATTAGTAACACTGACAGTGAAATAAAATTGCAGTTGCCTAAAATCTAAAACAGAAACATTAAAAAGATGTGACGATATGCTTACTTGCATGGGTCCATGCTTGCTTTGTTGTGGGATATATGAAAGAGTTTCGCCTATTCCCCTAATCTTTTTTTTAAAATCAGTAAGTCAATGTCTGCACTGTGCTTGCCACCTGGAATCAGTCTTGAATGCTAGAATTCCAAGCAAACCCATCTCCAAACTCCTAGGCCTGGGAAGTGCAACTGGATCCTTGCCTTCTTGACCAACATACTGCAATCAGTAAGGATAGAGAGCAACACCTCTGCCACAATTATTCTAAACACTGGTACCCCAACAAGGCTGTGTCCTCAAGCCTTCTGTTTTACTCCTGATAGATTTATGATTGTGTGGCCAGAAGCAGCTCGAACTCCATTTTCAAGTTTGCAGGCAACACTACAGTAGTGTGCAGAATCTCAAGTAATGATGAGTTGGAGTACAAAAAGGGGATAGAGAGCCTGGTAATGTGGTATCATGACAACCTTTCCTCAATATCAGTAAAACAACAGTCATTGACTTCAGGAAGGGGAGGTGGTACATACATTTCCATTTATTATATATCAATGATACGAAGGTTGAGTAGGTTGACAGCTTCAAATTCTTAGTGGTGGACATTACTAACAATTCTGGTCTAACTATAATGACTGGTGGTGTAGTGCCATCAGTGCTGGACTTCGGGGTGAACGGTCCTGAGTTCGAACCCGGCCGGCTCCTTTCACGCTTTCTATTCTGGAGGGTTAAGGGCTGAGTGCAGGTCAGTGGGACTAGGTGAGAGTAAGTGTTCAGCATGGACAAGAAGGGCCACGATGGCATGTTTTCATGCTGTGATTGTTATATGGTTATATGGCTATTTGTGCTAGATTGAGCATTGAGCCAGCAACTTGGCCTAATAAAAAAAAGTTAAATGCCATGGAAGCACCCAATGCTATGGAAGATGCCCAATGCACCACAAGGCACAAGTAAATTGGTATGTACCCTTTGATCTACATTTTTTTTATATATAGATGTACAATTGAAAACACCCAATCCAAATGGATTACAACTTGGGATACCAACTGTTCTGTCTAAGACAGCAAGAGGGTGCAGAGCTTCATGTTTTTGGATCACTGGGCTCTGTCTTGGGGAAGGTATGACCTGTACAAAAGGGTTGGGGGTTGTATCTGAACCCAAAAGGGATGAATATCCTTTTGGAAAAGTTTGTTAGAGCTATTGGGGAAGGTTTAAACTAATTTAACAGCAGAAAGGGAACTGGAGTAAAGGGACTTAGGATAGGATGAAATTGCAGTCAGCGGGATGAATATCAGTTTATTACAAATGCAGAATGCACGGAGTATAAGAAATAAGGTGGATGATCCTGTTGCACCTTTACAGATTGTTGGCAATGATGCTGTGGCCACCACTGAATCATGGCTGCAAGATGGTTGTAGTTGGGAGCTGAATGTCCAAGGTTACATATTGTATCATGGGGACACAAAGGTAGGCAGAGGAGCTGGCTTGACTCTACAGGTAAAGAATGGCATCAAGTCATTAGAAATATGTGGCTTAGGTTCAGTAGATGTTGAATCCTTGTGGGTTGAGTTAAGAAACCGCAAAGGTAAAAGCCTCCAAACAAAAACTGGGATGTAGTCTACAGATTGCAATAGGAAATAGAAGAGGTTCAAAGGGCAATGTAATGGCAGTTGCGAGAGATTTTAACATGCAGATAGGTTGGGCAAATCAGGATGATAATGGATTTTGAGAGAGAGTTTGTTGAATGCCTCTGAGATGTCATTTTAGAGCAGATTGTTGTTGAACCTACTAGGGGATCAGCTATACTGGAGTAGGTGTGATATAATGAACCGGAGACAATTAGGGAGCTTAAGGTAAAGGAACACTTAGGAGTCAGTGATCACAATATGATTGAATTCAACTTAAAATTTGATAGGAGGAAGTAGAGTCTGAAATTCCAGTGTTTCAGTAGATTTAAGGAAATTACAGTGATATGAGAGACGGGTTGGCCAACGTAAACTGGAAGGAGATGCTGGCAGGGATGACAGCAGAGCAGTAATGGCATAAGTTTCTAAGAAAAATTAAGAATGTGCAAGATATGTGTATTCTAAAAACAAATAAATATTCAAATGACAAAATAGTGCAACCGTAGCTGACAAGGGAAATCAAAGCTAACTTGGCAGGAATAATCCAAATAGAACATACAGGGTAAATGGTAGGGCATTGAGGAATGCAGAGGAACAGAGAGATCTAGGAATAACAGTGCATAGTTCCCTGAAGGTGGAGTCTCATGTAGATAGGATGGTGAAGGCAGCTTTTGGAACGCTGGCCTTTATAAATCAAAGCATTGAGTACAGAAGTTGGAATGGAATGTTAAAATTGTACAAGGCACTGGTAAGGCCAAATTTAGAATATTGTGTGCAGTTCTGGTCACCGAATTATAGGAAAGATATCAATATATTAGAGAGAGTACAGAGACAATTTACTAGGATGTTACCTGAGTTTCAGCACTTAAGTTACAGAGAAAGGTTGAACAAGTTAGGTCTCTATTCATTGGAGTGTAGAAGTTTGAGGGGGGATTTGATCGAGGTATTTAAAATTTTGAGAGGGATAGATAGAGTTGATGTGAATAGGCTGTTTCTATTGAGAGTAGGGGAGATTCAAACGAGAGGACATGATTTGAGAGTTAGGGGGCAGAAGTTTAAGGGAAACACGAGGGGGTATTTCTTTACTCAGAGAGTGATAGCTGTGTGGAATGAGTTTCCTGTAGAAGTAGTAGAGGCCAGTTCAGTTGTGTCATTTAAGGTAAAATTGGATAGGTATATGGACAGGAAAGGAGTGGAGGGTTATGGGCTGAGTGCGGGTAGGTGGGACTAGGTGAGATTAAGAGTTGGGCACGGACCAGGAGGGCCGAGATGGCCTGTTTCCGTGCTGTGATTGTTATATGGTTATACGTTATATGGTTAAAAGCAAAAAAAAAGGGCAGAGAACAAAACAAATATTAGTGAGAAAATAGAGGATTAGGATGCTTTTAAAAACAGATGAAGAGAATGGGCAAGAAAGTGGCAAATGAAATACAATGTTGGAAAATGCTTGGCTATGCATTTCGGTTGTAGCAATGTATGTGCAAACTATTTATGTGAAAATCCAAAAATCTGAGATGGAAAGAGACTTGGGAGTCCTTGTACAGAACACCCTAAAGGTTAACTTGCAGGTTGAGTTGGTAATGAAGAAGGCAAATGAAATCTTAGCATTCATTTCAAGAGATCCAGAATTTAAGAGCAAGAATGTGAGGTTTTATGAAGCACTGGTGAGCCTCACCTCGAGTATTGTGAACAGTTTTGGGTACCCTACCAAAGAAAGGATGTGCTGGCTTTGGAGTGAGTCCAGAGGAAGTTCACAGGGATAATACAGGAATGAAAGGATTATCATATGTGAACATTTGATAGCTCCGGGCTAGTATTCGTTGGAATTTAGAAGGATGGGGGGGGGGGGATCTGATTGAAACCTTTCAAATGTTGAAAAGCCTAGAGAGAGTAGTTGTGGAAAGGAATTTTCCATAGTGGGGGAGTCTAAGACAAGAGGGCACAGCCTCAGCATGGGGCGGGGGGGGGGGGGGTTCCACTTAAAACAGATGTGAAAAATTTCTTTAACCAGCAGGTGGTGAATTTGTCGAATTAGTTACTGCAGGCAGCTGTGAAGGCCAGTTTGTTGGATGCATTTAAGGCAGTTTCTTGATTGGACATGGCATCAAAGGTTACAGGGAGAAGGCCAGAGAATGTGGCTGAGGGGGGAGAAGAAAAGGAGCAGACATGATTGAATGGTGGAACAGACTCGATGAGCCAAATCCCAATCTGCTCCAATGTTTTATGGTCTTATGAAACTACAGAAAGTTGTGAACACAGCTCAGCCCATCAAATAAACTATCCTTCCCTCCATGGACTCCATCTGTGCCTCTCTCTGCCTTGTTAAAGCAGTCAACATAATAAAAATCCTCACCCATCCCAGACCTTCTCTCTGCAGCCCACCACACTAACCCTTGCCTCATCAGGCAGAACATCAGAATTAGGTTTATTTGTTAACTTAGCAGCGGCAGTTTATGTGAAACACAATACAGAAGAACAAAAATAATAATAAATAAGTAGATCAATTACAGAATATTTACCAACAGACCAAAAATCGTGCAAAAGGAGAAACAATATGCATTAAAAAGTTGGGTAATGTTCAAGGATCCAACGTCCATCCAGGAATCGGATGGCAGAGGGGAAGAAGCTGCTCCAGGATGGCTTAATCTGTGCCTTCAGGCTTCTGTACCCCCCACCCAATGGCAGCAGTGAGAAAAGGGCATGAAAGCATATACCAGAAAACACAAGGGCAGCTTCCATCCTGCTGCTACAGGACTATTAAATGGTCCCCTTATACAAAGCGATAGATTCTTGACCTCACAATCTATCTTGTTTGGGCCTTGCCTGTGCTGCCCTGCATATTATCTGTAACTAGCACTTTTTGCAGTGCTATCTACACATCAGATATTCCCTTAGTTTTCTCAAGCCCTCCCCATCACTGCAAGCTTAACCAGGCCTAATTTCTCAATTTTCCTAGTTCTGGGTGTTTTCAGCCTTGTCTGTTGAATATTTTCTGTATTTTCGATTTTTTAAAATATCAGTTTCCAACACCTGCAAAGTATTACATTTGTTGTTTGCTTTGTAACCAAGTAATCTGTAGTAAATCTTTTTTCATACCAATTTAGTTACTGCAATCCTAACCCACACCTTTTATTTTCCATTACGTTACTTCCTTGTTCTAAATTATGATCACTATCTGTTTCTGAAGATTGTCAACTTGAACTTCTATTGTAAAGACACACAATCAGAGAAAACGGGCACCTTTGTGGAATCTTTCTGAAAAAGATTCTAAGGAAATAAGTACCATGAATATTGTGTGGATCTTATCAACATTCATTCAAAATGTTATACTATATTTATAATGATGCATCATGAACACATATTTCTATAGTTTTTGCTGTTGCTGGTGGAGATAGAGGAAACAGAATATGCTTCATGATTAGCTCAACGAGGAGCAAAGACAGGGCGGTTCTGTTTCAGTCCTGCTTATCCGACATGTAACATCTGGCGATCAACTGTCAAGGGAGCTTTCCACTGACATCCTGGTCATGGAGTACAGTTCACACAGGCCAACATCAGGAGGTACTGGAGGAGCAGAGCATCATAATCAGTAGTCATGATACAGAGCACTCCGATGCCTTTCCTATCTTTGTAGGGAGTTTCAACCAGGCAAGCTCGAGGAAGTCTCTGACCAATGACAACCAACATATCACCTGTGGAACCAGAGGAGACAACACACTTGAACAGTTACACTACCATCAAGAACACTTACTGTGCTATCCCATATCTGTACTTTGGAAAGCCCAATCACCTGGCTGTATATCTATTCCCGATATACAAGTAGAGACTAAAATCCACAGCATCAATGGTGAAGACCAAGAAGGTATGTTTAAGGGAGGCAGAGAAGATCTTACAGGACTGCTTTAAGTCAGTTGACTGGACCATATTCAGGGAGAATCTTTGAATCTGAATGAATATGTTGATATGACCTATGGAAGGCTATCTTAAGAGTGAAAAAACAATTTCAACTGAGGCAGAATCAAATGCACACCAGTTCTAGAAGGGTTTGTAAGTCATTACTTCCTTTCAAGGCAAACCCTAACATCATGAATGGCTGTGATGTTTCACTCTCAGATGAGCTCAATGTCTCTTATGCATGCTTTGTAAGGTAAAATACAACTAAACCTGTGTTAATCCCTGCTGACTCTGTGATCTCTGTCTCAACAGCTGACATCAGAACATCTTTCAAGAGGTGAACCCTTGCAAGGCTTGGGCCCTTATGGTGTACCTGGTAGGGCACTAAAAACCTGTCTGAACCAACTGGAGGAAGTGTTGAAGGACATCATCAGCCTCTCAGTGCTGCAGTCAAAGGATTCCCCTTGCTTTGAAGGGGCGACAACATTCCAATGCCCAAGAAGAGCAGGGTGAGCTGCCTCAGCAGTTATTGCCCAGCTGCACACACATCTACTGTAATGAAGTGTTTGACAGGTAGGTCATGGCCAGAATCAATACCTGTCTAAGCAAAGACCTGGACCCATTGCAATTTGCCTCTCACCACAATAGGTCTACAGTGGGTGCAATCTCATAGGTTCTCCACTCTGTCATGGATCACATGGACAACAGTAGTATCTACGTCATTGTTCACAGCGCAGCATTTAACACAATCAAAGCCTCCGTTCTAATCAACAGGCTTGAAAACCTGAGCCTCAGCAACTGGATCCTCACCGAGACACCACAGCCAGTGCAAATCTGAAATAATATCTCCTTGCTGACAGTCAACACCAGTGCTCCTCAACGATGTGTACTAAGCCCACTGCTTCACTTACTACACCCATGACTGTGTGGCTAGGCACAGTTCAAGCACCAGCTATAACTTTGCCAATGACACAACTGTTGTTAGAAGAATTTCAGACAGTGACAAGGAGGGAGGGAGATCAGCCGGTTGAGTGGTATTCCAACAACAACCTCACCTAATGGGTGCATGACCAAGGAATTAATTGTGGACTTCAGGAAGGGGAAAATGGAGGGAACGCACTCCAGTCCTCATTGAGGGATGAGAAGTGGAAATGGGTGAGCAGTTTCAAGTTTCTTAGTGTCAACATTTCTGAAGATCAATCTTGGGCCCAACATATTGATGCAATTACAAAAATGTACAACAGCTGCTGTATTTCACTTGGAGTTTCAGGAGACTTGGATTGTCACCTAAATCTCTTGCAAATTTTCACAGATGTACCAAGGAGAGTATTCTAACTGGTTGTATTATCATCTGATATGGAGGGGCCACTGCACAGGATCACAGAAAAAGCTGCATAAAGTTATAAACTCAATCAGCTCCTTCATGGGGTCTAGCCTCCCCAGCATCACGGCACTTCCAAAAGGTGATGCCTCAAAAAACTGACATCTCTCATTAAGGATCTCCATCATCCAGGACATGCCCCCTTTTCACTGTTACCATCAAGGAGATACAGAAACCTGAACACACGGACTCAGCGATTCACAAACAGATTCTTCCCCTCTGTCATCAGACTTCTGAATGGACAATCTACCCATGCACGCTACCTCATTTTTTTGTTTTGTTCTTTTTTTGTACTACTTATCTAATTTAATTTATAAGATTTTTCAGATTTACTGGCATCAAGATTTTATTTCAAGGGGATAGAAAGTCAGTTTGGTAGGCATCATGCCACACCAATACAGGGTGCTGCAAGCACACTATCTGGTGCACTACTTTCAGTTGTAGCTACTGCGATCAGGAAGGATCAAATAACTCAGTAAATGTTGATTGATAATTCTCGTTAAAAATAATGGGATAAAAAGGTTGCATTAGCAGTATTGGATGCAAAATCAATACTTCTATTTTCGTGAGTACAGGTGAAGTCGAAGTAGGTTTATTATCAAAGTACATATATGTCACTGTATAATGCCTTGAAATTCATTTATTTGCAGACATTTACAGAAAAATAAAGAAATACAACAAAAATTATGACATCTATAAATAGCAAAGACTGACAAACAACCAATGTGTAACAGACAAATCATGCAAATAATAAAAAAGTAAATGCAAAATACTGAGAATATGTGTTATAGTCTTTGAAAGTGAGTCTATAGATTGTGAAGTTAGTTCAGCTTTGAGGAGAGATTAATGGATATCCTAACTGAGAAGCTATGGAGGGAAAGCGAAACCACTCATTTTGTTTAAATAGCCTAGAATAAGGTAGATATAAAATAAATATTTTAGGGTGTTTCAGAGATGATTTCAGCAAATTATTGTAGGAAGTATGATGTGGAATTGTAGATTGTAGAAAGTTTGACAGAGAACTGAAACTGCCTGCTTCAAAACAAAACATAGAAAAATGAACTTATTTAAATTGGGACAACTAGAATTCTACAAAGCAAGTGCATGAAGCCTTACATAACCAAAAGGTAAATAGAATTTTGCTTTACATTAGCCTAAATCTATTAATCATAGAACATGCTCAAGAATAGATTTTGGTGTTATAATAAATTTAAGCATTTAAACCTGCATTCATTTTAGAAAGAGTAACAAGTGCACAGCTAATACCAAACTCTAATTTCTGACATCTACAATTCTAGGCTGAAGTTCACTAGTCCAGCACCATTGGGACCTTACTAGAGACAGACCACAGAAATTTCCCCCAATCATCATCTTCTAAGGTAGAGGCAGATTTCTTTAAAAAAGTAGACACTTTCCTGGGTCATGAAAGGGAACTGAAACTATTCATAACCCAAAATTATCCTTTGACCATTCAACCCTCCCCACTGATCTCCCTCTTGGCACTTATTCTTTCAAGTGGTGCAAGTGCTACACCTGCTCCTAGACCTCCTCCCTCACTATCAATCAGGGCCCTAGACAGTCCTTCCAGATGAGGTGGCACTTCACTTCTGAGTCGGTTCTGATCATATACTATGTTCGGTGCTCCCAGTGCAGCCTCCTGTATATTGGTGAGATCCAGCATAGATTGGGAGACCGCTTTATCAATCACTGAAGCTCCATCTGCCAGAAAAAGTAGGATCTTCCAGTGGCCACACATTTTAATTCCACTTCCCATTCCCATTCCAATATGACTATCCATGACCTCCTCTACTGTTGTGATGAGGCCACACTCAGATTAGAGGAACAACACCTTGTATTCAGTCTGGGTAGCTTCTAACCTGGTGGCATGAACATCGATTTCTCAAACTTCTGGTAATGCTCACCATCCTCCCCCCCCCCACCCCCATAAGTCCCTGTCCCCTTTTCCCTCTCTCACCTCATCTCCTTGCCTGCCCATCACCTCCCTCTGCCACAAGAGGACACAGCTTTAAGGTGCTGGGGAGTAGGTACCGGGTAAGTTTTTTTACTCAGAGATTGGTGAGTGCGTGGAATAGGCTGCTGGAATGGTGGTGCAGGCAGATACGTTAGGGTCTTTTAAGAGACTTTTGGATAGGTACATGGATCTTAGCAAAATAGAGGGCTGTAGGTAAGCCTAGTAATTTCTACGGTAAGGACATGTTCGGCACAACTTTGTGGGCCGAAAGGCCTGCATTGTCCTGTAGGTTTTCTATGTTTCTATGTTTTTCTTTCTTCCATGGCCTTCTCTCCTTTCCTATTAGATTCCCCCTTCTCCAGCCCTGTATCTCTGTCACCAATCATCTTCCCAGCTTCACCTGCCATCTTGTGTTTCTCCCTCCATCCCCCCACCTTTTAACTCTTGTTGATGACCCTTAAATCAGAAACACTGTTAGCTAAGATTGCAAATGTTGCACTGGTAGCTTAATTAGCTAGTTGTACAAATCTTACTTAATTTTAGATCTTACTAAATGCAATACTCCAGATGTGACCTAAATAGAAGTTTTATAAATCTGCAACATATGTTCCTGATTCTTGAACTCAATTCCTTGACAAATAAAAGCAAGCATGCCATGCTATTTAGACCTCACAACTACTTTCACATTTTACTGCACCATTTTCTAAATTTAAAATATATTAAAGTAGGATTTTTGAATTAATCTACAAAACAGTAAGTCAATTGAAAAGAAATTCCAAAACCTGTCAATAATTTACTAAAAATTAAAAACTAAAATTGTGAGGCTTAAAAAGTATTCATCCCCTTTGTAAATACCACCCTAACTTTCCTCAGATGCAATTTTGTACATTTCCTTTACAACTCGCCCAATTTGTTGATGTTTTCAATTAATTCATAAGAATAAATACCCCTCCTCTCTGGGAGGTCCAACAGTATGGTCGATTTTCAACAGACCAAACCAGAATGAAGTTAAAGATAAAGCATTCAAGGCAAGTCAAGGAAATGATAATAGAGAAGCACAAATCTGAGCAAGGGTCTAAGACCATCAGAAAGGCACTGAACACATCTCGAAGTTCAGTGATGAAGTGGAAAAAATGTGAAACCCTAGCCACACTGCCTAGGTCAGGCCACACCTCTAAGTTAGAGAGAGAAGAATGGAATTCATAAGTAGGACACGACTGTGATGCTAACAGTCATTCTGAGTGAACTGCAACTAGAGATGAAATTGATGGTTCCACAATCTCTAAGATATTGCACTAAAGGGGTATTTATGGAAGAATGGCAAGAAAGAACCCCTGGCTTTAAAAAAAAGCGCATTCTTCCCCATAAAGATATTGTGAAGTGTCACTTAGAAAATAGTGTAAGGATGTACAAGTTCTTATGGTCAGATGAGACTAAAGTGTAACTTTCTGGCTTCAACACTAAGCAGTATGTGTGGCATAAATCGAATACTGCACATCAGCCAGCTGACACCATCCTTACTGTAAAGTATGGTGGAGGTAGCATCATGCTATTGGAATGCTTTTCAGCAGCTGGTACTGAAAAATAGGTCAGGATTTTTGGGATGATGAATGCTGCAAAGTATAGAGAGATCCTGGACAAAAACTTGCTAGCCCCTGCCAGAAAGCATAAAATGCGGAGGAACTTTGTCTTTCAGCAGGACAGCGGCCCTAAACATACTACCAGAGCAACCATGGAGTGGCTTCAAATGAAGAAAATTGATGTTCTTGAGGGCCCAGTCAGAGTCCTGACCTTAACCTGATCAAATATCTCTGACAAGACCTTTAAGATTGATGTCCACCACCACTCCCCAACTAACCTGGCACCAGCTTAAGCAGTTTTGCAAGGAGCGATGGGAGAATCCTCTCAATCACATTGTGCAAAGCTAATAAAGACTTATCCAAAAAGACTACAGGCTGTGATAGCTGCAAGAGTGGTTCAGCTAAGAGGGATGACTACTTTTGAACTGCAGACAATTCAATTTTTCATACTTTACAATTTTCCCTCTGAATCTAAATCCCATACATCTTCTTCTTCAGAATGAGACTCCCATGAAGCACTTTGTCCACAGCCTTCCTAAAACTGGGCACCACTGCGGTGTAGCGGTTAATGCGACACTATTACACCTCAGGGCAGTCCGGAGTTCGGAGTTCAATTCCATTACGGTCTGTAAAGAGTCTGTATGTACTTTTCGTGGAATATGTGGGTTTTCTTCTGATGCTCCAGTTTCCTCCTACAGTCCAAAGATGCACCAAGTAAGTTAATTGGTCAATATAAATTGTCCTGTGATTAGTTTAGGGTCAACTGGGTTTGTCAGGGTTTGCTGGGGTGGCATGGCTTGAAAGGCCAGGAGGGCCCACTCCATATAGAATTGCTAAATAAATAGATAAATAAATAAAATTCATGTAAGCATCACCCACAGCTATACCTTCATTGATCACTATTGTCACCTCCTCAGAAAACTCAATCAGGTAAGTAAGATATGACTTGCCCGATACAAAGCCTTCCGACTGTCTCTAATTAAGAGATGGTTTTTCTAAATGCTCACAAATCTGATCCTAAAGAATCTTCTCCAGTAACTACCCTGCCACAGGTGTGAGACTCTCCTGTCTATAGTTTCTAGGATTATCCCTATTTCCTTCTTGAATAATGCAACACCCCAGTAGTCTCAGAACTTGCCTGTGGTTGGAGAGGAAACAAGGTCCCAGCAATCCTATCTCAATATGTAAAAAACCACATTTGCCACTCTGTACGTGACAATATTTTATAAACACAGGAGATTGTTATTGCCTATCAAGTTAGCACTTGAAGGAAGTTGGCATATGTAGACATACAAAAGGCAATTTTGAATTCCTGAAGAGGGCAGTGGTAAGCCTCATTGGCTTGCCCTAACGGAAAGTAACTTCCTACTTTTGCAAAAGCATACTTAAAACTTCAAGAGACTAATAAATATTCTGTCATTAATCAATAATTTAGTAATAAACCTACTGGGATCCATTATATAAATTAAAGAGCTTTATTGCAAACCAGAAGTTATTTTTAAAAATGCCCCATGTGAACTACTGAACATTGTTAAATAATGTTGATCAAAATTACAGGGCTTCTCAAATTCCAACCAATGACAAAGTATTGCCATTGGCCTGATTAGCAAGACAATGTATAACTGGATAAACTGGTTCATTACAGCAACTGTCAGCTATTATCTGACACCAGCCAGTACAGTCAAGGATAATAATTTATTCTATGACAGCTCTTTTGTCTCTTAGTCAGAGATTTGTGCATTCAGCACTATTTCAAAAGTTTCCCAAACTATAAAGACTGTTTTTTTTAAAACTTATTTCCTATGATCTAATTTTTGATTACGAGATTGTGATTAATTGAACTCTATTTGCCTCTTTTTAGCAAATGAAGCAGCTAATGCCTCCCTTCGGCAAGACTTTGAGAGAAGCAGGCTTGTGCCTGTTCTGCTGCCGGATGAGCCCAAATGCTCACGAAGGTCTCCTTCTTAACAAGCGTGGCTGAACTGTGAGAAGCCTCGTCACTGTGGCCTGCTCCTGCCACTGAATGGGCATTGCATCAGCCTCTATCACCATCCCCAACAGAATTCCAGCCCCTACCACTGTGTAAAGAAAATCTTTTCTCTCACATGTCCCTTAAACTTTTCTGCACAGACATCTATAATCTTATACACCACGTCGACAGTGCATCTCCTTATAGATGCTGCCTGGCCTGCTGTGTTCCACCAGCATTTTGTGTGTGTTCTTTGAAATTTCCAGCATCTTTAGATTTCCTCGTGTTGGTTTTGGGTAAGTTCTGTTAAGGTATCCTTTTTTCCGCCAACTGTACCTAGTGTAGTAAATGATGTTGTGTGTTCTTCATGCCGGATGTTGGAGTCCTGGGAGACCCAGTGTCTCCCAGGAAGCTACACCTGCATGAAGTGCATCAAGCTGCAGCTCCTTGTTAGGATCTGGAGCAGCAGCTGGATGACCTTTGGCTTTAATGGGAGAGTGAGGAGATAATCGATCAGAGTTACAGGAAAATAGTCACCCATAAGTTGCAGGAGGTCGGTAGCTGTGTCAGGAGAGGTGGAAATGGGAATAGGCAGCGCAGAGCACACCTGTGGCCATTCCTCTCAATTATAATTATACCGCTTTGAATACTGTTGTAGGCGATGACCTCCCAGGGCAATGCCACGGAGACTGGGTTACTGGCACTGAGCGTAGGTTTGTGGTGTGGAAGGGAAAGAGGGAGAAGAGCAGAGCAGTACTGTTAGGGGACTCAATAGTCAGGGGAGCAGGCAGGAGATTCTGTGGACATAAACAAGACACCTGAATAGTAAGTTGTCTCCCAGGTGCCAGCACCCACAGCATTTTGGAGAGGGCAGATGAGCAGTCAGATGTCTTGGTATATATTGGTACCATAGTGTTATGAATGTACCACAGCTCTGAGGGGCCGAAGGGGCGGGAGCAGTCCCCTCCTTCCGGAGAATAGCAAGATCACTATTAATTCGGGTCTCGGACCCAGGAAATGAGAGACAATGCAACGGTTTTGGCCATTGTTCTTAGAGACACCTGTGTGAAGTGCATGTCCCTGCTACGTGACAGCTACCATGGATATGGACACCCTCGGGTAATGTGGGGGTGGGGATTGCATCACCCTATGTTGATGGACATCTACAACTCTGCAAGTCAAGGTAAAAGGGGACTGCAGGAGGCTGTACCCCAGCAACGCACCAGAAGGACACCATCACTCAGTGCTCCCGTGCTAGCGGGAAGCCATACAAAGCCACGTGCGTTCCGCCTCTCCTTTGCCTGGGGAGCGGGTGGCTGATAACACCGAAAGGGACTCTAAACTAACAACTGGGAACCAACGCTCACCTGATTCAACGGATGCTTCATAAAGACCCGGCAAGTCTTTCCTTTTCTCACCAATCTCTCCCTCTCTGTCGCACCACGTGAAACCCAGCGATTCCCAAAAGGCTGAAGCCTGCAGACTTCCGAGTGACTTTTATATTTCCAACGGACAATATATTATCCCCTAGACCGGGGGTCGGCAACCCGCGGCTCCGGAGCCACATGTGGCTCTTTTACGTCTGTGCTGCGGCTCCCTGTTGCTTTGAGAAATAATTGGTTGTGGCGACCCTTTTCCTGGCACATCCGAACCAACTCACAATTAGATAGCCTACGGGGATTTGCGAGCACAGAGCTTTGGAGCCTCTGCGCCATGGGGGCAGGTTGAGGGAGGCTTAAAAGTGAGGCTGAAGATTTCGAATAAAGTTTTTTCCTTCGACTGCAGTTACTGACTCCGTGTCGTAATTTTAGCGCTGCGTGTAGCACACCGCTACATGGTCAGTATTTAATTAAAATGTATTTTATGTTGGTTTGTTAGTTTTTGAAATGTAAATCTAAATTTGAAGATTATGGTGATCTTGTACAATCTAAATAAGACGTTGTGGCGACCCATTTCCTGACACATCCGAACCGGCTCACAATCAGCCAGCGTTCAGGCTAAGGGAGATAGCCTACGGGGGTTTGTGAGTACGTGTCTTTTGCAGCATCCGCGCCCATGGGGGGCGGGTTGAGGGAGGCTTAAAAGCAAGGCTGTTTAGTTCGAATAAAGCTGTCTTTGACTGCAGTTTACTGACTGCGTGTAGCACACCGCTACAACGTGTTTTTAATCGCTGGCTGTCCAGAGGGGAGGTGCTGAAACACTTTGTCGCGTGTCTGGAAGAAGTGAAAACTTTCCTGGGCAGCAAAGGGCTCACCTTTCCTGAGCTGGAACAGCCAGAGTGGCTGGAAAAGCTACACTTCATGGTAGACATGACAGCGCACCTGAACACGCTGAACACAGCTCTTCAACGGGGTAAGGACGTACAGCCCTGCACATGTTGGAGGATGTTTTGGCATTCGAGCGCAAGTTGACGTTGCTTGCCAGAGATTTACAGAAAGGCACATTGTCTCACTTCCCCAATTTGAGAGAGTTCAAACAAGGTCACGACTTGATAAATTCGGAGTATTTACATTCTGCAATCATCGCAATGCAAACATCGTTTGGGAAACGCTTCTGTGAGTTCAGAGAGGAAAAAAAACACATTATCCTTCCTGGTCACTCCCCTAAGCATCGATCCATCCCTACTGAATACGACTGCATTGTCAGGTGTGAGTCAACCTGAACAAGGATGATAAATATTTTAATTGCCTATTATTTTGCGTATATTCATATGTTTTCATTGTTCAGTGAAATAGTCCTTTTATTTTTCAGGTTGACAGCTGGCTGACGTTATCTTTGGTTTGCTGCTGGCGGCAAATTTAAGTTTGGCGTTTTTCATAAATACAAGAAGGACTCAAATAGACATTGAGTATTTTACTTAAAAGTAACCTTCAACCCAACGTCTTTTTTTCGGAGGTCAAAATGTTTTTGTTGCATGCAGAAATGTAATTTCGTTTTCTCTGCAGGAGTTCATCAATTTCATAAATGCAACACATTATAGTTTGTTTATACATAGCATAAAGGCAAAACAAAACGTTGTATGCAGTGTTATTTCATTTTAAATGTCAAACAGGTTTTGCGGCTCCCAGTGTTTTCTTTTCTGTGGGAAACGGGTCCAAGTGGCTCTTTCAGTGGTAAAGGTTGCTGACCCCTGCCCTAGACAACAGTAGAGCTCATTTCTTAATGATGATTATTACTATACCCGCGCTTTAGATTGAGTATTGACGACGTGCATTATCTGAATGTTTGTATTAACCTTACTTTTGTGCCCCTTTATAAATAAAAACGTTTGAAAATAGTGACATCAGACTTCAACATACCTCTCTATCTTTGCTGGTAAGTTATCCAGTTACGGGATACGTAACAACTGACATAAGGAGGAAAAGCAAAGAACATAAGAAATAGGAGCAGGTGTAGGCCATCTGGCCCTTCGAGCCTGCTCCACCATTCAATAAGATAATGGTGGATCTGGCCATGGACTCATCTCCACCTACCTGCCTTTTCCCCATAACCCTTAATTCCCCTATAAAGCAAAAATATATCCAAATTGTCTTAAATATATTCACTGAGGTAGCGAATTCCACAGATTCACCACTCTGAGAAAAGTAGTTCCTCCTCATCTCCATCTTAAATCTACTCCCCCGAACCTTGAGGCGACGCCCACTAGTTTTAGTTCTCACCTAATCTGCACATGGTTCTGGTAGTAATCTAGAGATTACTACCTTTATGGCTTTGCTCTTTAGTTGCGTCCCTAGCTGCTCAAATTCCCTCAGCAGAACCCCTTTCCTTGTTCTACCTATGCCATTGATGCCCGTGTAGAACACAATAGCTGGATCTTTCCCCCTACCACAGCAAATTCCTCTGCAGGTCAGATAAGATGTCCCAAACCCGGGCACCAGACAGGCAACACAGCCTTTGGGACACTCTATCCTCCTGACAGAAATCTCTGTCTATTCCCCTGACCATGCTATCCCCAATTACCACTCCATTTCTCTTCTTTTCCCCCTCCTGAATTGCTCTTTGAAGTACGGTGCCACAATCAGGTTGCTCATCCATCCTGCAGCCCTCACTGTTATCCACACAGGGAACAAAAATCTCAAACCTGTTGAACAAGCTCAAAGGCTGAGGCTCCTCCAGCATTGTCTCTTGGATGCCACTACTCGCCTTACTTGCAATCACTCCCTCTTGGCCCTGACCACAGACAGAATTTGAAGCAGCTAATCTAATGGGTGTGACTACCTCCTGAAACTAAGAATCCAGGCATCTCTGCCCCTCCCTGGTAAGCCGCAGTGTTTGAAGATCAGATTCCAGGTCATCAACTTTGAGCCTGAGTTCCTGGAGCAGCCAACACTTGCTGCAGATTGTCAGGTATGATGTTGTGGCCATCACTGAACCGTGACTGAAGGATGGTTGTAGTTGGGAGCTGAATGTCCAAGGTTGTATCAGAGGGATGCAAAATTAGGCGGAGGAGGTGACATAACTCTGCGCGTAAAGAATGGCATTAGAAAGATTTGATGTGGGATCAGAAGATGTTAATTCCTTTTGGGTTGAGATAAGAAACTGCAAGGGTAAAGGGACCCTGATGGCAGTTATCTACTGATCACCCAAGATTAGCTGGGCTGTGGACCACAGATTACAAAGGGAGATAGAAAAGGCGTGTCAAAAGGGCAATGTTATGATAGTCATGAGAGATTTCAACATTCAGGTTAATTGGGGAAAATCAGGTTGTTAATGGATCTCAATAAGGTGAGTTTGTTGAATGCCTACGAGATGTCATTTTAAAGCAGTTTTCAGTGAGCTTACTTGGGGATCAGCTATACTAGATTGGGTGTTATGTGATAAACCAGAGGTGATTAGGGAGCTGAAGGTAGAGGAACCCTTATAATCACAGTATGATTGAGTTCAACTTGAAATTTTATATGGAGAAAATAAATTCTAACATAGCAGTATTTCAGTGAAGTAAAGGAAATTACAGTTGTACGAGAGAAGGGTTGGCCAAAGTAAATTAGAAGAAGATGCTTGCAGGTATGACAGAGCAGCAATGACGCGAGTTTCTGGGAAAAATGAGGAAGGTGCAGGACAGATGTATTCAAAAAAACAAAGACTCAAATGGCAAAATAGTACAACTGTGGGTGGCAAGGGAAGTCAAAGCTAATGTAAAAGCAAAAGAGTGGGCATCAAACAAAGCAAAAATTGGTGGGAGAGAGAAGATTAGAGAGTTTTAAAAACCTACAGGGAGCAACTAAAAGAATTATTAGGAGGGAAAAGATGAAATGTGAATACAAGTTAGCAGGCAATATCAAAATGGATGGAAAAAGATTTTTTAGTATGTAAAAAATAAGAGAGTTGAGAGTGGATATAGGACCACTAGAAAATGAGGACAAAGAAATAACAATGAGGGACAAGAAGACAGCAGATGAACCAAATGAATATTTTGCATCAGACTTCACTGTGGAAGACACTAGCAGTGTGCCAAATGTTGAAAGGTGTGAGGAAAGAGAAGTGAGTACTATTAGAAGGGAGAAGGTGCTCAAAAAGCTGTAAGAACTAAGTGTACATAAGTCACCCAGGCAAGATGAACTGCACACAAGGGTTCTGAAAGATGTAGCAGTAAAGATTGAGAAGGCATTATTAATGATCTTTCAAAAATCATGGTGCTAGAAGACTGGAAAATTGTAAATGTCACTCCACTCTTGAAGAAAGGAGCAAAGCCATACAAAGGAAATTATAAACCAGTTAACCTGACCTCAGTGGTTGAGGAGATGTTAGTTACTTGTTAAGGGTAAGGTTATGGAGTACTTGATGACACAGAACAATATAGGACGAAGTCAGCATGGTTTCCTTAAGGAAAACTCTTGCCCGACAAAGCTGTTGAAATTCTCTGAGGAGGTTATAAGTAGGGCAGATAAAGGGAATGCAGTAGATGTTGCATATGTGGACTTTCAAAAGGCCTTTGACAAGGTGCCTTGCATGGGGCTGCTTACCAAGATGGTAGTCCATGGTATTACAGGAAAGTCACTGGCATGGATAGAGAATTAGCTGATAGGTAGGAGGCAGTGAGTGGGAATAAAAGGATCCTTTTCTGGTTGGCTGCCAGTGACTTGTGATTGTCCACAGGGATCAGTGCTGGGACCACTTCTTTTTATGCTGTATATTAATGATTTAGATGATGAAATAGATGGCTTTGTTGCCAAGTTTGCAGATGATACAAAGATTAGTGGAGGGACAGGTGGTATTGCAGAAACTGGTAGACTGCAGAAGGACTTAGATTAGGAGAAATGTGCAAACTATTTTCTAAATTGAGAGAAAATACAAAAATATGAATTGCAAAGGGACTTAGGAGTCCTTGTGCCAAACACCCTCAAGGTTAACTTGCAGGTTAAGTTGGTGGTGAGGAAGGCAAATGCCATGTTAGCAATCATTTCAAGAGGTCTAGAATACAAGAGCAGGGATGTGATGCTGAGGCTTTATAAGACACTGGTGAGGCTTCAGCTCAAGTATTCTGAACAGTTTTGGGATCCTCATCTAAGAAAAGCTGTGCTGGCATTGGAGAAGGTTCAGAGGAAGTTCAGTAGGATTAATCCAGGAATGAAACGGTTATCATATGTGGAATGTTTGATAGTGTTGTGTCTGTATCTGCTGGAATTTAGAAGGATGAGGACAGATCCCATTGAAACCTTTCCAATGTTGAAAGGCCTAGACAGAGTAGACGTGGAAAGGATGTTTCCCATGGTGGGGGAGTCTCCGACTAGAGGACACAGCCTCAGGGTAGAGTGGCATCCATTTAAAACAGAAGCAGAGAAATTTATTTAGCCAGATGGTGGTGAACTTATGGAATTTATTACCACAGACATCTGTGGAGGCCAGGTCTTTGACTGTAATTAAAGCCGAGCTTGACAGGTTCCTGATTGGACATAGCATCAAAGATTACGGGGGAGTGGGGCTGAAAAGGAAAGAAAGGATTAGCCAAGATTGAATTGTGGAGCAAACTTAATGGGCCAAATGGCCTAATTCTGCGCCTATGTCTTACGGTCTTTTTATGTTATATGTCAATAATTAGGTTGATGTTGGGATGTGTATAGTCATGCATTTTGGTAGAAGAAATAAAACCATAGACTATTTTCTAAATGGAATGAAAGTAAAAAAATCTGAGGTGCAGAGGGTCTTGAGAGACCTTGTGCAGGATTCTCTAAAAGTTTATTAGCAGGTTGGTGAGGAAGGCAAATGTGATGCTGGCATTCATTTCAAGAGGACTTGAATATAAAACTAAGGATGTAATGTTGCAGCTTTACAAACTACTAGTGAGGCCTTACTTAGAGTATTGTGAGCAGCTTTGGGCCCATTATCTAAGAAAGGATGTGCTGACATTGGAGAGAGTTCTAAAAATTCTGGGATTGAAAGGCTTGTAATATGAGGAACATTTGATGGCTCCTGGCCTGTACTCATTGGAATTCAGAAGAATGGGTGGTGTGGAACTCAATGAAACCTATAGCATTGAAAGGCCTTGATAGAGTGGATGTGGAGAGGATGTTCCCTACGGTGGGGGAATTTTATGCCCAGAGGGTATGACCTCAATATAGAGGGATAACCTTTTAGAATGGACATCTAAAAGGCTAATGGCTAATTTCTTTAGCCAGAGAGTGGTGAATCTCTGGAATTCATTGTCACAGGTGGCTGTGGAATACAAATCATTGGGTATATGTAAGGCAGGCATTGATGGCTTTGTGATTAGTCATGGATAGAGGGAGAAGGCAGGAGATTAGGGCTGAAAGGGAAAGCTGATCAGCCATGTTGAAATGATGAAGCAGACTCAATGGGTCTAATTCTGCTCCTAAATCTCATGGACTTATGGACTCATAACTTTATGGATGAGTCTACCATGGGAAACCATATCAAATACTTTATTATAATCCATACACATCACAGTCACCATTCTACCTTCCTCAATTTTTGTCACCTCCTCAAAAAAAAACAAGGAATTACCTGGCCCTCACAAATCCATGCTCTCTCCAATGACACTATGCTTCTCCAAATGATGTAAATTCTGTTCATGTTATATGTCAATAATCAGGTTGATGTTGGGATGTGTATAGTCATGCATTTTGCACCTCTCCATTAGTTTGCCCACCTCTGGCACAAGTCTATAATTCCCAGGATCAGCCCTATAACATTTCTTGAACAATGGAACAACATTTGTCCTCCTCTAATCCTCTGGTATCTCTTTTGTGGCCAGGGAGGAGGCAAAGATCATCCATCATCGACATCCCAGCAACCTCCTCACTTGCTTCTTGTCATAAACTGAAGTGCATCCCATCTGACCCAGAGGACTACAGTTTGCCTTTTGCTCTGGATTACAGCTTCTGCAGTAACTTGTGTCTTAGTATTCTCAGTTTTCCTTGCTTCAGTTCTCTCCAGTGACACCCTACACAGAACTAATAGTGAACCTTGTGCTTGTCCACTCCTCAAAGCACATAGCACGACAAGGCTAGCCAATTGTCTTGGTGTTGGGTTGAGTTTATTTACAAATGTTTAGTCAGAATACCAGAAGGCATTATCAGTGCACTGATAATTTTTCTTCATATAGTGATGAAACATTTCCAAATAAATTGCCAAGATCAGAGAACAACTTAATCCAACCAATAACCATCCAACTACACAAGTTCTGAGTTACTTCTGATCTGATTAGTAGTAGAATAAAATCCTTGTCACACAACATTGAGAATATTCTCTCTCTCTGGCTTGGTTTTACTGATCTACGTTTGACATGAAACAACCTCTTTACAGGACTGTGTCTTGTTTCAAAGAACAGAAGAGGTCTTCTCAGTGCTCCATCTAATATGGAGCTCTCAGTTAACATCACCTTACAGATTATCATTAGAAACTGCAGAGAGCTGTAGCCACTGTAGTCACAAAAATTAGAGATTTTATTATATACCCTTTCTAAAGTGAATGATTGCCTGAGGGGTGGGGGGGGGGGATGAAGTGAGAAGTTGGGAGACGATAGGTGTTAAAAGCAAATGGTAGGAGGAACCTAATAGGGGAGGCAAGTGGACCATGGATGAATGTGAAGGAGAGGGGAACAAGAGAATGGTGATAAGCAGGTAAGGAGAAGAGACGAGGTAAGTGTCAAAGTGGGAAATGGAAATGGCCAGGGGAGGCAGAAATTGACCAGAAGATAGAGAAATCAATATTCATACCATTAGGATGGAGACTACCCAGACGGAATAGGAGGTGTCGCGTCTGCAGCCTGACAGTTGGTACATTGTGGCAGAAGAGGCCATGGGCTGACAGGCTGGATTAGGAATAGGGATTGTAATTCTAATGGTGGCCACCATGATACCCTGCTTGTTTAGAGGAAGCGAAGGTGCTCGACAAACTACATCAGGTCTCACTGATGTAGAGGAGGCTTCACTGGGAGCGCCAGATACTGTAGAAAATCCCAGTAGACTTGCAGGTGAAGTGTTGCCTCACCTGCAAGGACTGTTTGGGGTCCTGAGTCGAGGCAAGAGAGGGGATGAATGGGCAGGTATAACACTTCTTCCACTTGCAGTGTTAAGAGGCAGGAGGGAGATTATTGGGGAAGGATGAATTGATAAGATTATGGAAAGTGATCCCTGTGGGAAAGCAGAGAAGTGGGCGTGGGGTCAGTAAAGGTGTATTTGGTGGAAGGACCTGTTGAGATGGCGGAAGTTGCAAAGATTGAGTTCCTTGGATTTGTTGACTGTTTGCTAACATTGCCACATACTTCACACATGAAAACTGTTTTCAGTGATTCCAAATGCTGCAAAACCATTTCATCACTTAGAAGCTAAAGAAAGGAGCTTGAGGGAAAACTCTCCAGCACAGAAAGGAGTGGGTACCCACTGCAATTTGCCTTCCCATTCCCATTCTGACATGTCTGTCCATAACATTATCTACTGCCATGATGAGTCCAAACTCAAGCTTGAGGAGCGTTATGATCCCAGCCCCCTCCTTTGTGAGAATCGCAAGAGCACCCGTTGAGGGGGGGGTCAGTAGACCCAGGAAGAGAGAGAGAGGGAGACGTGCTGAATAGACTCAGGAAGTGGGAGAGAGAGAAATGTGCCGAAGAGCACGTTCCACCCGGGATGCAAAATAAGGCGACAGTGACTATTGTCTCATGGAGACCACATGAAAAGCCCTCGGGCAAGGTGGGCTGGTTGAGAGAGAGATTGCATCATCCCAACCTGATTGACACCTGCGACCCCGTGAGGAAGTATAAAGGAGGTTCTCAGGGGGACAGCCCCCTCAGACACACCAAGAAGACACCAGAGTGATCCCGCAGCAGCGGGAAGCCATTCTGAAGGAAGCCACGTGCGTTAGATTCCGGGATTGGAATTTGTGGCTGGAATCACGGAAAACCGCTTTTAACTAACATCGGGGAGAGGGAACCAACGCTCCTCCGATTTCACGGAAGCTTCATAAAGACCCGGCAAGTTTTTTCTCTTCTCCCACAATCTCTCTCTCTCGGTCGCCCCACGTGAAACCCAGCGATTCCCAAAAGGCTGAAGCCTGCAGACTTCTGAGTGACTTTTATATTTCTAACGGACAATCTATTAACCCCTAGACAACAGTAGAGCTCACTTCTTAACCATGATTATTACTATACCCGCGCTTTAGATTGAGTATTGACGACGTGCATCATCTGAATGTTTGCATTAACCTTACTTCTGTGTCCCTTTATAAATAAAAACGTTTGAAAATAGTGACATCAGACTTCAACGGACCTCTCTATCTTTGCTGGTAAGTTATCCAGTTACGGGATACGTAACAGGAGTAACAGCTCATATTCCATCCGGGCAGCCTCCAAAGTGATGTTGTTATCATCATCGATCTCTCCAACTTCCAGTAATTTCTACTCCTCCCTCCATCTCTGTTTTGATTTCCCATTCTGGTTACCCGTTACCCCATACTGCTTATTTTCTCTTCGTTTGCTAATCATCTTCCTCTAGATCCTCTTCTCCTTCCCTTTCTTCTAAAGTCTACTGTTCTCTCCTATCAGATTCCTTCTTCTTTGGCCCTTAAGCAGCATCCATTATTAAGGACCTCCAACACCCAGGACATGCCCTTTTCTCACTGTTACCATCAGATAGGAGGCACAGACACCTGAAGGCACACACTCAGTGATTCAGGAACAGCTTCTTCTCCTCTGCCATCCGATTCCTAAATGGACATTGAACCCATGAACACTACCGCACTTTTTAAATATAGATTATTTTTGTTTTTTGCATGATTTTTAACCTATTCAAAGCATGTATACTGTAATTGATTTACTTAATTATTATTATCATTTTCTTTTTCTTAGCTGCTGCTAAGTTAACAAATTTCACAACACGTTCCGGTGATAATAAAATTGATTCTGATTCTTTACGTCTTCCACCTATCCACTCAGTTTCTTAGTCCACTAAAGCCATCGCCCACCCACATTCCCCTCACCTGGTCTCAACTATCACTTGCCAGCATATATTCCTTACCCTCTCTCCCCCTTCTTATGCTGGCTTCTTTCTCATTCTTTTCCAGTCCCAATGAAGTCTCATTGTCAGCTATTTTTTTTTTATCTGCTACAAAATGTTACCTGATTAAAACCTGTTAACATTCTTAGAAGAATATCTTTGGATAGAAAGAGTTCGCAAAGGTTCAAAACTAGTATAGACCTGAGGGGGCTAAAGGAGTTATGGAGCAGAACAGCTGAATGCATCTACTAGGAAGAAGTACAAGAAATGGTAAATAGACTGTTTAAAAATCAGCTGTCAATCAAAACATTTCAGGAAGTTAATTTATAATCACACACTCCCACTTTCTTTACCATAAATATGATATCTGATTCCTGTGAACAAACAACTTTGTTGCATACTATACATCGTAGAAAGAGAGAGCTGAGGAAAACACAAGATGCTTGGCTTGAGGAACATCAAACAACCAGGTTCCTGTGTAATGAGGCACTGGGTGCTATGCTCCAAATGTAATGCCTATGATTTCAAGAACGTTGGAGTGGCATTTTAAGAACTTAGCCACCATTAGGCTTCCACACATGACTAGAAGCTACAAAAGTGAATTTAACAAAGTTGGATGAGGTTGTGCATTCCCAGGGGTCCAGAAGTCATAGTCATAGAACATTAGAGCACAGGCACAGGCCCTTTGGCCCATTAAGTCCATACCAAACTGACAGTCTGCCTTGTCCCACCAACCCGCACGTGAACTATAGCTCTCCATGTCCCTCCCATCCGTGTACTGATCCAACTTCTAAATGTTGCAGTCAGACCCACTTCCACCACTTCCTCTGGCAGCTCGTCCCACACTCACACAACTTTATGAGTGAACTTGTTGCCCTCAGGTTCCCCCTTAAATATTTCCCATTTCACCCTTAGCCAGTGATCTCTAGTCATATTCTCTGGTTTCTATTTAGTCTAAGATAATCCCAACTCTTCTCTTTAAAGGTTCACTCCAACATCAATATACAGAACTTCATCACTGGTGAACTTCTATGCACAACCAATAAATCTGAAGAATCAGAATCAGGTTTGTTATCACCAGCAAGTGTCATGAAATTTGTTAATTTAATGCATTAATTCAATAGCGACAGACTTAGGTAGACCAAAAGATGACAGATAAAATGTGCATATACATTGAATTTAATGCAGAATATGAAGTGATATATATGGTTACTATATTGTGATGCAATGTAAATAGTGTAATTTTAAAAGATGCAAAAGCAGAAAAAATTGCATATATCTATATAAATATTTAAAGGTGATAATTCATATGGGATCTTTGTCCTTACTTACAAAAAAATAAATTACATAAGCAAAGTGTGCTACTTTTATAAAACATTAGTCCTCAAACAGAATATTGTGTTTGGTAATAGGAAACTTACAATTGAACGGATGCCATACGTTTCAGTTATAGAGGCAGAAATGACCAATATTATAGACTGCAAAATATTTCTAATTCACTAGAAAGGCAAGAGAACTAAGTTTGGCTTCTGCGTCCTTCTTTTCCAGTCCCAATGAAGAGTCTAGGCCTGAAATATTTACTTCATAGGTACTGCATGACTTGCTAAATTCCTTCAGCTTTTTGTGTGTGTTGACTCAATGTTGGTGTTCCAGTATCTAGTTGCTATGATGTACTAGTATTGCCCTAATATTAAAGCCTTAGAAGAAAGCATTAAGCGACCATAGGACCTTTTCTGTCTATCACTTCATTCCAAGTCACCCTCATTGACCAGTTTAAAACCACAAGAATGGAAATAAGTAATCCTCCTATCAAAGATATTAGTGGTTATGGACACACTGTACATATCTGAAGCCCATCATCAGGTTAGTTCTTAGGTAATGGTCAGAGGAAGTGATGGAGTTGGCAAGCAGGTTACAGGCAGCTTTTGGCAGTAGAGAAAAAAAGCTTGCGTCTTCCCAATACCTTGTACACATTTCTATTCATTCAGTTTCATCATCCAGACATTATCTTAGAAATAAGCAATTTTCTATCTGTTAATGGGAATATTATTGGCAAGAGTCAGCAAGAATGATCAGAAACCACTACACTCAGCCTTTAGTTTGTTGACCTCCGATCTACTCATGCTTCCAAATGCAGTTATCTGAGCAATAAGCCTTCACAACGTAGTTACAAAACCGATATCCACTCACCAAAACAGACAAAGACTGATCAAATCCAATATAACACTTTGCATACAATTAACCTACTTTCAATTCATCAGATAATTGTATCATTAAAATGGTATTGTAATACTTTCTTGCTAGCAATCTGATAAGTAATGCCAGTTTTGGTTTTACTATGGCCACAGTTCTAAATTTGATTACAATGTCACTCAAGATATTCTAAAAATTGGAGTTACACTGACACATACAAAAAAACATGGCCTATCATCCCAGCTACAGGATAACCCTTTATATGTTCCTCCATGCTGTATCCTCTGCACAATTATCTTTGGCAACTTCATCAATTCCATTCTGTGCATTGCATGATCAAACTGGGATGTGCATTGATGATTGTACAATATTCATTGTCATTCAGTTGACAACTGCATGGAGCTACAACTAGACAATGCTTAGGCAACTGCTGATAAATGGCAAGCAAGATTCTTGTGACAAGAAGTGGCAGATATTATGCACGTCCAACAAAAGAGCCCAACCACTGTTGAAAGATTATTCCTGCTTCTACTTCATTTGTTTATGCTCGTGTTTATTGTCCTTGGGAACCCTAAAAGCTTCTTGGTTTAATCCTTTTTTAAAAGCTTGACAGATTCATGGGTGGACAGCATCACTATTCTCATGAAGGTTTTCTTCATTTTTATTAAAATCAGGACATTTTTATTCATGTTGTTCATCTACACTAATGCTCCTTTAATCCCTTTCTTCAGTTTTGTTTCTAATAGTTCTCTCAACAGAAATCACCAAACATTGCCTTCAAGATCTGTAGGATTTGGCTCATTATTAATTGGTGGATAAATTACAGAACTGCAGCTTTCCTGTGATAATCACAATATCATTTATAGGTAATGGTTTTGCTGCATTTATCTTCCAAATTTCCATGCATTTTCACTTGCCCAGGTCTTTATTGTGATGCATTGATTATACACAGTAATAAAAGTACCCCAATGAATTAGCATTCTCTGAGAAAACATTTTGTCTTGGACAGTCTGCAATGGCCCAGGGAGTTCAAAGGTAGGCTTCCTGTGATCATAAGACAATAAGATATAGGAGCAGAATTAGGCCATTTGGCCCATCGAGTCTGCTGCACTATTTCATCACAGCTGATCCAATTTTCCTCTCAGCCTCCATCTCCTCCTTTCTCCCCATTTCCCTACATGCCCTGACCAATCAAGAATCTATCAATCTCAGCCTTAAACATACATAAAGAATTGGTCTCCATAGATTCACCACTCTATGGTTAAAGAAATTCCTCTTCACCTCTGTTCTAAAAGGACGTTCTTCTATTCTGAGGCTGTGTCCTCTGGTTTTAGTCTCTCCCACCATAAGAAGCATCCTCTCCACATCCACTCAATCAAGCCCTTTCATGATTCAATAGATTTCAGTTAGTTCACACCTCATTCCTTTGAATTCTAGTGATTACAGGTCCAGAGTAATCAAACACTCTTCATATGACAAGCTTTTCAATCCTGGAATCATTTTCATGGTCCTGGAAACAATACATCATGCCAATCAAAACCAAGTTTTTTCATGGCAGGAAAGAAAACTTTTTCTTAAATAGGGAGTAGAAATGCTTCACCCAAGAGATTCTTTAAAATTTGCCACATCAGTTTGACCTCTCCCAACTACTGATCAATGTCTATGCCCACAAGTGTGGAGATACAGCATGCCTTTGTGCATGGTAGGATGTGTTAAACTAATTTTATATGGTTTTTCAAGGAAGTCACCAGGAAAGTAGATGAAGGCAAAGCAGTGGATGTTGTCTACATGGACTTCAGCAATGCATTTGACAAGGTCCCGCATGGGAGGTTGGTCAAGAAGATTCAGTCACTTGGCATTCAAGATGAGGTAGTAAATTAGACATAAGCTTTGTGGGAGAAGCCAGAGAGTGGTAACAGATTGTTGCCTCTCTGACTGGAGACCTGTGACTAGTGGTGTGCCGCAGGGATCAGTGCTGGGTTCATTGGTGTTCGTCATCTTTATCAACGATTTGGAGGATGATGTGGTTAACCAGATCAGCAAAATTGTAGATGATACCAAGATTGGAGGTGTAGTGGACAGTGAGGAAAACTATTGTGGTTTATAGAGGGATCTGTATCAGCTAGAAAAACTGGGCTGAAAATTGCCAATGGCATTAAATGCAGACAAATGTGAAGTGTTGCATTTCAGTAGGACCAACAATGGTCTTACACAGTGAACGGTAGGGCACTGAGGAGTGTGGTAAAACAAAGGGATCTGAGAATCCAAGTCCATCACTTGTTGAAAGTGGCGTCATGGGTAGATAGGATCATAAAGAAAGTTTTTGGCACATTGGCTTTCATAAATCAATATATTGAGTATAGGAGGTGGGATGTTCTGTTTAAGATGTTGGTGAGGCCTAATATGAAGTATTGTGCATAGTTTTGGTTGCCTAAAGATGGGAAAGAGTACAGAGAAAATTTACAAAGATGTTGTCGGGTCTGGAGGATCTGAGTTATAAGGAAAGATTGAATAGGTTAGGACAGTATTCCTTAGAACGTAGAAGATTGAGAGAGATTTGATAGAAGTATATAAAATTATGAGGGATATTGATAAAAGCAGGCTTTTTTCCACGGAGGCTGTGTGGGACGACAACCAGAAGACATGAGTTAAGCATGAAAGGAGAAAAGTTTAAGAGGAAGATGAGTGGAAAATTCTTCACTCAGAGGGTCATGAGATTGCGGAATGAGCTGCCTGCAGAATTGGTGCATGTGAGCTCGATTTCAACGTTTAAGAAATGTACCTGGAGGGCTCTGATCCCAGTGCAGGTAGATGTGAGTGGACAATTTAAATGGTTTTTGTATGAATTAGTGGGTAAAAGCACCTGTTTTTGTACTGTACTTCTCTATACTCTACTGCAGAAGCTGGAACAAGTCTTCCCTCACGATCAAGTAGCCACTCTCTCAAATATCTGCATTAAAATCCAATGCTATCACATCTTTCAGAACTGCACACTCTCACTGAGATCTGACCAATGTTTTATAAACTGATTCCTTCAAGAATCCTTGGACTTATACACCGTCAGTTCATCAGTACTCAGTCACGCATTCCAAATCATGGTATGTGTCTTAGGCTCATTTGTATTTCCCAAATACACTACTTTTACGTGTTGAATTCCATCTGCCATTTCTCAGCCTGTTTCACTAATATACTGATATCAACCTCAAGCTAATACTACCCACCATACAATCAATAAACCTATCAATTTCCATCTGTAAACTTTCTAAGCATGCGCTCTATATCCATTTCCAAATCATTAATATACTGTACATTTCAGACAGCAAGGATCTAACAATGATCACAGTGGAACACCACGTTACAGACATCCAATCACAAAAGCAACCTCCTCCATTATTTTCTGTCACCTATTTCCAGTCCAGTTTTGGATCCCATTTTCCAGCTTACCTTGGATCAAATGAGCCTCCACCAATAATTTGCTGTTTGATTTTCTTCTCTTTATGGAAATCACCCCTCGTTGACCAATTCCAACATATCAGAATCGAGCTCAAGATTTTAGCATTTAAAATATCATGTATAATCAGTGAGGCATAGGTAAGCAGTAGATTTTTGACTACTACGCCAAAGGGCATTACTCATGGAAATGTGAACAAGCATTAGACTTTCAGTAATCTGCTCACTTCATTTTGTGGAATCAATAGCCAGAAGAGTGAAAATTCTGTGGAACTGTTAATTGTACTAACAGTCAGTACAATTTCCACCAATCCATTACTGCAATAAAACAAAGTTGTTACAGAAACAGCAATGGAGCATTTTTTAAAATTTTTGTTGAGATAACAATGCAGAATAGGCCCTTTCGGCCCTTCGAGCCACTCTGCCTAACAACCCCCTCCCCCATTCAACCCTAACCTAATCACGGGACAATCTACAATGACCAATTAATCTATCAACCTGTACGTCTTTGGACTGTGGGAGGAAATTGGAGTGCCTGGAGGAAACCCACGTGGTCACAGTGAGAACATACAAACTCCTTACAGACAGTGGCAGAATAGACAATAGGTGCAGAAGTAGACCATTCAGCCCTTGAAACCTGCGCCGCCATTCTGAGATCATGACTGATCATCTACTATCAATACCTGGTTCCTGCCTTGTCCCCATATCCCTTGATTCCCCTATCCATATGATACCTATCTAGCTCCTTCTTGAAAGCATCCAGAGAAGTGGCCCCTACTGCCTTCTGAGGCAGTGCATTCCACACCCCCACAACTCTCTGGGAGAAGAAGTTTTTCCTTAACTCTGTCCTAAATGACCTACCCCTTATTCTTACACCATGCCCTCTGGTACTGGACTTTCCCAGCATCTGGAACATATTTCCTGCCTCTATCTTGACCAATCCCTTAATAATCTTACATGTTGCAATCAGATCCCCTCTCAATCTCCTTAATTCCAGCATGTACAAGCCCAGTCTCTCTAACCTCTCTGCGTAAGACAGTCCGGACATCCCAGGAATTAACCTTGTGAGTCTACACTGCACTTCCTCTGCAGCCAGGATGTCCTTCCTTAACCCTGGAGACCAAAACTGTACACTAACCCAGGTGTGGTCTCACCAGCGCCCTGTACAAATGCAAAAGGATTTCCTTGCTCTTGTACTCAATTCCCTTTGTAATAAAGGCCAACATTCCATTAACTTTCTTCACTGCTTGCTGCACTTGCTCATTCACCTTCAGTGACTAATGAACAAGGACTCCTAGATCTCTTTGTATTTCTCCCTTACCTAACTCTACACCGTTCAGATAATAATCTGCCTTCCTGTTCTTACTCCCAAAGTGGATAACCTCACACTTATTCACATTAAACGTCATCTGCTAAGTATCTGCCCACTCACCCAGCCTTTCCGTCACCCTGAATTCTCCTAACATCCTCATCACATGTCACACTGCCACCCTGATTAGTATCATCAGCAAACTTGCTGATGTTATTCTCAGTGCCTTCATCTAAATCATTGATGTAAATCGTAAACAGCTGTGGTCCCAATACCAAGCCCTGTGGCACCCCACTAGTCATCACCTGTCATTCTGAGAAACACCCATTCATCGCTACCCTTTGCTTTCTATCTGCCAACCAGTTTTCTATCCATGTCAATATCTTCCCCCCAATGCCATGAGCTTTGATTTTACCCACCAATCTCCTATGTGGGACCTTATCAAATGGCTTCTGAAAATCGAGGTACACTACATCCACTGGATCTCCCCTGTCTAACTTCCTGGTTACATCCTTGAAAAACTCCAATAGATTAGTCAAACATGATTTGCTCTTGGTAAATCCATGCTGGCTCGGCCCAATCCTATCACTGCTATCTAGATATGCCACTATTTCATCTTAATAATGGACTCTAGAATCTTTCCCACTATTGATGATAGGCTGACAGGACGATAGTTCTCTGTTTTCACCCTCCCTCCTTTCTTAAAAAGTGGGATAACATTAGCCATTCTCCAATCCTCAGGAACTGATCCTGAATCTAAGGAACACTGGAAAATGATTACCAATGCATCCGCAATTTCCAGAGCCACCTCCTTTAGTATCCTAGGATGCAGACCATCTGGACCTGGGGATTTGTTAGCCTTCAGTCCCATCAGTCTACTCATCACTGTTTCCTTCCTAATGTCAATCTGTTTCATTTCCTCTGTTACCCTATGTCCTTGGCCCATCTATACATCTGGGAGATTGCTTGAGATTGCTTCCCTAGTGAAGACAAATCTAAAGTACTTATTAAATTCTTCTGCCATTTCTCCATTTCCCATAACAATTTCACTCAATTCATTCTTCAAGGGCCCAACATTGTTCTTAACTATCTTCTTTCTCTTCACATACCTAAAAAAGCTTTTGCTATCCTCCTTTATATCCCTGGCTAGCTTGCGTTTGTACCTCATTTTTTCTCCCCGTATTGCCTTTTTAGTTAAGTTCTGTTGTTCCTTAAAAATTTCCCAATCATCTGTCTTCCCACTCACCTTAGCTCTGTCATACTATTTTTTTATATAATGCTATGCAATCTCTGACTTCCTTTGTCAACCACTGTAGCCCCTTTCCCCACTTTGAATCCTTCCTTCTCCGGGGGATGAACTGATTTTGCACCTTGTGCATTATTCCCAAGAATACCTGCCATTGCTGTTCCACTGTCTTTTCTGCTAGGATATCCATCCATTTAACTTTGGCCAGCTCCTCCCTCATGGCTCCGTAGTCTCCTTTGTTCAACTGCAACACTGACACCTCCGATCTTCCCTTATCCTCCTCAAATTGCATATAAAAACTTATATTATGGTCACTACCTCCTAATGGCTCCTTTACTTCAAGATCGCTTATCAAATCCTGTTCATTACACAACACAAAATCCAGAATAGCCTTGTCCCTGGTCGGCTCTCATACAAGCTGTTCCAAGAATGCATCCCGTAGGCACTCTACAAACTCCCTATCCTGAGGTCCAGCACCAACCTGATTCTCCCAGTTCACCTGCATGTTGAAATCCCCCATAACTACTGCGACATTACCTTTGCCACATGCCAATGTTAACTCCCTATTCAACTTGCACCCAATATCCATGCTACTGTTTGGGAGCCTGTAAGACTTTTTGCCCTTACTGTTCCTCAGTTCTATCCACACAGACTCTACTTCTCCTGATCCTATGTCCCACCCTTGCAAAGGACTGAATCTCATTCCTCACCAACAGGGCCACCCCACCCCCTCTGCCCACATTTCTGTCCCTACGATAGCACGTATACCCTTGTACATTCATTTCCCAGGTCTGATCTCCCTGCAGCCATGTCTCTGTTATCCCAACAACATCATAGTTACCCATTCGCACCTGAGCTTCAAGCTCATCCGCCTTATTTCTGACACTTTGTGCGTTCAGATATAGAATTTTTAGCCCATTTCTCCTTTCTCTGTTTAAATCACGGCCTATTGTGCTTAACCCAGCTCCCCGAACTCCCATCGGGCTATACGCCCCTTGAATTTTGTTGTCCTTCCTAAATTTACTTATTCTTTCTGCACATTTAACTCCACCTTCCGTCAGACCATCCCTCTGTACATGTGTCCTCCTTATCACTTGTTCCGCCTCACCTTTCTCTACTACACACTTAATATTCCGGAACCGTGTAGACCCCACCTGTCCTTTATTCTTCATCTCGCTCACATTCTGGATCCCTGCCCCCTGCAAATTTAGTTTAACCCCCCTCCCCCCAGCAGCACTAGCAAACTTTCCTGAAAGAATGTTAGTACCGCTCCAGTTCAAGTGTAAACTGTCCCGTCGGAACAGATTCCACCTTCCCTGGAACAAAGCCCAATTATTTAAAAACCTGAAGCACTCCCTCCTGCACCATCCTTTCAGCCACATATTAATCTGTATAATCCTTCTGTTCCTTGCCTCAATCGCACGTGGCACAGGTAGCAATCCTGAGATTGTTACCCTGGAGGTCCTGCCCTTCAGCTTCGCACCTAACTCCCTGAACTCACTACGCAGGACCCCCTCACTCATCCTACCCACATCGTTGGTCCCTACATGGACCAGAACATCTGGGTTCTTGCCCTCCCTCTCGAGAATAACCTGCACCCGATCTGAGATGTCCCAGACCCCGGCACCAGGGAGGCAACATACCATCTGAGACTCCCAATCTTCCCCACAAAATCTCCTATCCGCCCCCCTGACTATAGAATCCCCTATCACTACCGCTCTCTTCTCTTCCCTCCTCCCCTTCCTAGTCAAGGGTCCAACCTCAGTGCCACAGACAGGACCACTGCAGCTTGTTCCTGGTAGGTCATCCCCACCAACAGTATCCAAAACGGTATACTTATTGTTGATGGGAACGGCCACAGGGGTGCTCTGCTCTCTCTCTGTCTGCTCCCCCTGCCTCTCTTGACTGTCACCCATTTGCCCACCTCCTGTCTTTTCGGTGCGACTACCTCCCGATAACTCTTATCTATCTCTGCCTCTGCCTCCCGAACGATCCGTAGTTCATCCAGCTCCTGCTCCGATTCCCTAACTGGGTCTGATAGGAGCTGCAGCTGGACGCACCTTTTGCAGGTGTGGTCATCAGGGACAACTGTGTTGACCCTGACCTCCCACATACTGCATACGGAGCACACCACTGCTCTGACCGTCTCCCCATGACCTGATCCCAGATTAGTCAGAATAAATGAAAAAAGTACCTACCGACCTTACCTTTATGTTTACCTCAGCAAGCGCGTACTCAGGCTCACTGGTTTCCTCTCACTCAAAGCCCAGCTGCTCGCTCCTAAAAGTGGGCCTCATTTAAAACTCCGCGCTGGCGGCCAACGTCACCCGCACCTGCGCAGTTTCACCTTCCTCCTCAGGTTCTGTCCAGGTAGGTCCGACGGTCTCGGCCTACCTCCAACGGCTGATCCTCCGATCTCCAGTCGCCTGTCGACCTCGAACACTCCTTGCTCCCGCTCTTAAAAGTGGGCCTCTTTTTAAACTCCGTGCTTGCTGCTGACGTCACTCGCGCCAGCACAGTTTTACCTTCCTCCTCAGGTACTGTCCAGGTAGGAAAATGAACCCTGGTCGCTGGTACTGTGAAGTGTTGTGCTAACCATTATGCTACCATATCGTGCCTGCTACATCTGAATGCAATGGTATTCCTGAGTGTTCGTCCGGGAATTGCATGACTGACAGTAGTATAAACTGAAGGGAAGCCACTGATATAATGATTTTTCTTTTTTAATATCTCTCAGCACTCTACAGCGAGAGACGAGGTGGTAGTGTCTGCTTTATGAACAATACTTGGCGTTGCACTGATGTGTTGAACTACAAGGATTCTCTCAAACCTCTACAGTTGTGCTATAGGTACTTTCCTGACAGGCTGCATTTTAGCCTTTTGGGCAAAAAGTACTGTATAAGATTACCAGAACTTACAGAGACTCGTAAACACAGTCCAATCTATCACAGACTCTTAATGTCCTTCCATCCAGTCCATCCTAATGGTGCATTGCATCAGTAAGGCTAACAATGCCGTCATGAATGCCTACCACTCTGGCCATTCCTTTTTCTCCTTTCTACCATCTTGGAGAAGGTACTGGAGCTTGAAAGTCCAAACAACCAGATGCAGGAACAGTTTCATTCCCACTGCTATTAGACACCGGAGTCAATCACCTTTTAACATTACCTTTCCAGTGATACTAACATGCTTTAGAACATTTAATTCTATCTGTTCTTATTCTTACTTTAGCATTTTTTTGCATTACCTCAGTTTACACAACTATGCTTTGTATCATTCCATTTTTTGTCCCTTTGTGGTATTTATTGTTGTATTTATTATTATCATGTATACTGTTTATTGTGAGTTTTACACAATTAAGGAATTTCATAAACTGACTTGAATTTTCTTCTAACAGTCAAATGCTATTTTTACTCAAAAATCACTGTTAGAATAATGCTTGAAAATGGGGAATGAGTAGATCTTGAGAAAATTTGATTCTGTGCTACATCTCCAGTCATTATGAGCTTCAAGTATCTCCATGAAGGACATTTCTAAATTATTTGCATTCCTTTATTAGTTCACTATCACCCTTACCCTAAAGAAATAAACTCTATCCATCCAAAGAGTAATAAGGCAAGTCCCCACATTTAGAATATTAACAGATTTTCATTTCCCAGTCATAATCAGAGAAAACCTCAGTTTGTGTATAAATGATTTGCTCTTTCCAATCTAGTCTCCCCTTTATTGCACAGAATATAAAGATTTCCTTTTGAAAAATTTACATTGAAATCTTCACTAGTTCTAAAACAGATTTAGATGAAAGGAACCTCCAAGTATCAAAACTACTTATGACACAGGCAAAATAGCAGCAAGTTCTTATCTCTTTGATACTATGTGATGTTCTGACACAGTGGCAGTGATGTTTTAGAATGAAGGTTAGGAAATTATTTGAAAAATTTAGTTACGTTCATACTCCACCATTAAAAACAAAATGGCATTGTCCTATTAACTTAAAAATATCATGCTTTGGAGAATATTTCTGGTACATTGTAATAATAATAGGCATCCATTAGTCTCTAGAGACCATGGATTTGCGCCTTGGTAAGTTTCCAGGGCACAAGCCTAGGCAGGGTTGTACCGAAGACTGGCAGTTGCCCATGCTGCAAGTTTCACCTCTCCACACCACCGACGTTGTCCAAGGGAAGGGCAAGGGCCAATACAGCTTGGCACTGGTGTCATCACAGAGCAATGTGTGGTTAAGTGTCTTGCTCAAGGACACAATATGCTGCCTTAGCTGAGGCTCAAACTAGTAACCTTCAGATCACTAGACCAGCACCTTAACCACTTGGCCATGCGCCAACACACTGGTACATTGTATAAAGGCAGATTTCAATAAATCTTTATGCTCCTTTTCTGTCCAGGGCAGCTCAGAACTGACAACAAACAGTTGTGAATTTTAAAAAATGTGATGAATGAAGTGTTCATCTCTGAGTATTTTACAAACAAAACCATCTCTAAGCAGATAGTAATTGACCATGGAGATTTGCTTGCAGTTATTTATTGATAAGCTTTAGCAATTAAGTACAATTTAAAAAGTTCATGCAGCAATGTAGCTAATGTTACATTTATTTTTCTCTCAATTTAGAGATCAATTAGAAGCATTCTTTCGAAACATAATGTGATTGGCAAAATGCAATGAATATTTTTTTTATCAGAAGGAAAAAGAGAATTGGGCTTAGTATTAGGCTTCATCATCTAGAAAAGTTGTTTAAAAAGTAGCCGGCGTAGGGCAGATGGTCTTCTTACAGTCACAAGACTTAATATGGAGGTAACTGTACGAAATTGTTGATGCACCATTTTGAGCACTCAGGTCCACGCTCTTTGTTTCCGTCTGTGTTTCTTGACAGCACTCACATTGATGGTCAATTTTGTCTGTCTTAGGGTTATATCTGGAAAAAATAAGATGACAGAATTATACATACGTGAACAATAGTATAGAATTATATAGTCACAATAACCAATGTAACAAAATATACTTCTTTCATTATGGTGCTCACTTCATCCAAAATATTTAAGTGAACTTCATATATAATGAATCATATGTTGAGCCCAAGAAATCTTATTACACTTAAGATATATAAATCAAAACAGAGATAGAGATTAAAATATTATAATGGAATCAGCAACCAAGTGGTTTCTGTGTCAATAAGGCCTTCTTGTTTGAAAGTCTGGATTACAGTATATATAAATACTATGGCTTAAATGTGCTTGGATAGCTTGTAAGCAAGCAATCACTTCTACTGATGGTGAGTACTAGATGATGCAAAAATAATATTTGAATAAATGTAAGGGATCAAAGGAGAGGATTCACAGATTCTCAGATGTAATACTGGAGGTTCTTGGAGTGCATTTCAGAGAAGGAAGTTTCAGAAGCAACAAATACAGAGGATTAGGATGAATGTGACTTGTAGCTTTTCTGCTAATCACCAGTAACAAATATGACTTCAAGAACCTCTCAAAACCTCAGCAATAATCGGTTTAAATTAATACAGCTAATCACAACTATGCTATGCAGCCTCATTGAGCCAAATCACAGTGAAGTTCTGGGCAGCTATTCCTAAGAGGCAATTCACCACACTTATGAGGCTCTTGGGTTAAAAGAAGAGCAAATCCAGCATTATAGCTTAAGACTCCATTTTGGTCACCTAACAGTGGAAAAATCGTCTTTCATGAGGAGTGAACAGGAAAGACACTAAACAAGCAAACTGCATCAATTTAATTGTGCTAATGATCTGTAAGCTTCCTGGATACTTCAAACATTGATACTTAAAACATCCATGCAGACAGGGAATACATGGAAAATGAAGAGAAACAAACTTGCCATATGGAAGGTTAAATTTAAATTTACCAGCATCTTTCAAACAGAATTGATTAGTTAATATGAGAAAATAATCCTCTAGTTATTGTCCAGTCCCATTACTATTTAATCTCTCTTATAAAACAGTATTTAATGATTCATTTTTAAAATCACAATGCAAAATTAATAGGTAAATACTTACTCAGTTATGCCAGGGCAATTCCCTTGACAGATATTCATTTCAACTTCTGCTGTATAGGTTGTACCGTTGATTACTTTCGTGATGGTGGTTGCTTTAGCTATCTGCTTACATGTACCTACTGGAATGAATAATATTTTTACACCTTAGCTCTAATTGAATAGAGTTTATTTTTGTACATTTCAGACAGTAAGCAACTTTGACTTTTGGCAGGTTCATTTACACTAAGATATTCTTAACTAATCTTTACAGATTTTCTCCCAGAAAGCCCATGGCTGCATAAAAGCTAATAACATTAAAGAAGATAATCGTACAAAAGAAACTTACTTATTCTAATATTGTGAAAGAGAACTTTCCAAAGAGTTATTGGAACTCATGGTATTATTTTGCTTCAAGGTAAGAAGCGTGAGGATTAATGTTAGGGCATGTTTAACAATAAAACTAGAGCTAATGAGAATGGAGGGACAGTCTGATGCTCCTAACACTCTGATGCCCTAATAATGATCCTCTACTCATTCACAACACTGTATAGTGAAGAAGTGTGTTAGTTTTCAATTTATCTTTCTGCTAATGCAACATCCCAGGAATTAAAAATTAAGGGAAATTTCATGCTGTATTTATATTTTTCATGAGCAGATGGCCTCGTGCTGATTTGATGTCATACAAACTAGTTTCAGAGTAGACCCTTATGGTTGTTAAAGATCTCATGACATCATTCAAAGAAGTTTGAGAGAGCTATAGTAACTTGCCTCTCAAAGTCCAACCCCAAGTTTCCGTTGTGAGAGGTGAAGATGGGTAAGACCATCCAACAAGACTCTGGTGACGGTGTAAAGGTCAATCCCCTGTACAGTGGATACACTGGATTACAGAAACATTGATGAACTCCAACCATACCAATGACTTTGGATCTTGGAGACGTGAGTGCATCAATGGCATATGCACTGCTTGGAGCTAAGAGCCCAAGCAGAAGAAGAAGGGAGTTAACTCAGTGCCCAATCAGCATTTATCCATAGCAATAAATGGTCAACATCATTGTTGTTGAAAGGGCTTTGCTTTACAAAAATTGGCCTGTGCTGTCTTCAACTGTGAAAATATATCAAAATCATGCTGGCTTTTTTGTAGATTTTGTAGTTCTTGGCATCTCTCAGAGTTAAATATGAATGGGAATCTTTACATCCAGGTGACCCTTTTATCTTGACCTTATACGTCACTGGTCAAACTTCAATATTTAAGTAACCCAACATTGTGCAATTTATCACTCATAGCGCCACCTGGTAAAATGTTTTGGGTAGGAAAGACTATATCAGTAAATCTAGCAAAGATGAATCTCTAAGATTGATTTATTTACAAAAAAGGAATTGGTAATAACTTGAGACCTGTCACTATTATCCCATAATTAATCATCTTTTAGGTCAAATGTTTCAACATTATCAGAATGTTGTAATAATTCCTAGTAATAACATAATGTTAATTCTGAAGAAAAAAAACAAAATTCTGATTTGAAGATGGATATGGTCCAAAATGACTAACAAACACTTCTTAAAATCTATAGTGTGTTATATTAATAGGTTTAAAAGGTACATTTGTCAGATATACAATATACATCCTGAAATTCCTTTTCTTCACAAACATCCATGTAAACAGAGGAGTGCCCCAAGGAATGAATGACAGTTAAGTGTTAGAACCCCAAAGCCTCCCCCCCCAACTCCACCCTCCCATGCTCAAGCAGCAGCAAAGCAATAATCCACCCCCCACCAACCAGAAAAAAGCAACGGCACCACCTACTGAATACTCAAGCATGCAGCAAAGCATCAATAAAGACACAGACTTGCAGTACCCCAAAGACTACTAGTTCACCCAGTATTCAACATACCACAGCATCTCTCTCTCTCTCTCTCTCTCTCTAATAAAGGAGAGAGCGATGTCTCCATTTCACAGTGAGAGGGGGGACATAGCAAAGCAACTCTCTGATTTACCATGTAAGCCAAAGATTGTAACAGAGCTTCTATGGTGCATCAGAGCTGGGAATATGAATACCAACTGGCTGTTTTGCTCCTGAGGATAATTAATAATGTTACAGAAGATCCCGGTATTAGGATAGAGAAAAAGCAAGCATAATTAATTATTTGTCACTGAAATGACAGTTCTATTCCTTGAGCTGATTCAAAATTGGATCTAGTTAGGAAAGTTAGATTTGATTGATCATTCATACAATGTTGTATAAATGTAAGCGTTTTGTTAACAATTGAATGCTTACTTGAATGACACGTGTAGCAGCAGTGGTCGTCATCCCATATCTTGTCAGACTGAACAATGAGAATTAACAGTCAGCGTTAATATAGTACTGATCTATGTATTTACTTATTGTTAGATTTTGATTATATAAGAATCTCAATTTGGTCATGTGTTAAATTGTGAATTTAAAAAAGTAAGGTATCTGTTTATGTGTTAACAAGTCTTTCAGAAATACCTCAATTTACAACACAGCCTTCTCAAATTATATGTATAGGTGGCAGAACCATTATGATTTCCTTGGATCTGTTAGTTAGCAACTTGTTTCTGAATATCTAAACCCTCAATTATGTATTTTTCTTGCCGTAAATTTTATAACGTTAGCCTATTTCAGCTGTTGAGGTTAATGACAGTCATCTTCCAGCATGGATGGCCTTCTGCCATGGAAGATTATTCTATTCTATTCCAATATTCAGCTAGCATGTCAATCTGCTGCTACCAGTCTTTATTTGTTTTATCCTGGAGTTATGCTGATGGCTTAAACTATAATACGTAAGTAAATTGGAACACATTAGGCTGCGTACATTTCTGCTGTGGGAGGGAATGGGAGATAAACTGAAAATGTGACAAAGTGTGGCACAGAAAATAAAAAAAGGTGTAGATGCAGAGGGAGAGGGAAGCCACTTAAAATGGTGTTGAGGGAAGTGAGTTAGAAGTCAAGTAAAGGCAAATATAAACAGGAAATGTGGCATTATTTCTGTTTGAGTGTTGACTATAACCTAGCCAGTGTTTCTGCCAACATATTAAGCTTAACAACATATTTATACCTAATACATAAAATGTTTTTGATGTTAAAAGAATAAAATAAAGCACATTGGTGTCTATTCAATTTTTTTTGTAGTTAAGGTTCCTTGGCTATGTTATTATCCTAGGTTTATTCATCAAATGATTTGCTTTGCAATGATTATTACTTTCAGTTAAACAATTGACTTTTCGTTTCACCATATCTACCTAGTTAACAATCCTTAGGGTAAAGAAGCTAACAAATGTAACAACTAATGTACAAACCTCTTTGCAAGGAACCTTGGAGGGACATGTCTTTTCAGTTGTTAAAATGCCCCATCTAGTGCAATTGTGGAAAATGCAATTATCATTCTCATCCTTCCATACGTTATTTAACTTGGAAAGAAAGAAACAAAATAAGTACATTCAACTGGCTTCACAGACTTCAGAAAAATATTTATATTAACATTTCTGGAATCAAATGGGCAGTGACAGAAATTCCATGACTGGCATTGCTAACAAGTATATTGTTTAAATATAATGTGCCATTCGTTTCCATGGAGCTGCCCTGGCTGACACATACAAGATTGTAATGTGAAGGGCAAGTCCCTTTCATTCAACTCCTTTGCTACAAGTGAAACTTGGGTGTTAAAATACTGAAAAGATTGCAAGCTCTTTGAGAAGAAACTGTGTTTAAAGATTGTCCAAGGCTGCGATCCTAGTACCACAACCATTTCTTAGTGTGCCTCATCTCAGCTAGCGTGTTGACACTGTAATATTGCATGTACTTGTGGGGCTTTAGTTTTGAGTCCAGCTTGCTTTCATTTGCATCTTTTCAGAGATATAGAAGGTGGGATGAAACTTTTCACCTTCCTGCATGACTAAGGTTTCCCTTTCCAGAATCCTTTCCTAATATCCAATCCTTCTGGTAATTTTCTGTTAAAAGAATTGGGAATGCATAAATCACTGAATATTTGGGGGCAATATCCTGGTTACATGGACATGTAAGAATTGGATTTATTAACCATAAAGTTGTCGATTCAGAAATGTAATTGATTGTAAGTATCAGCATGGAACTTTGCAGGAGTATTACAACAAGAGATCAATAGTTCAGTCAAGAAACTTTGTAAATAACTATTTATACCATTTACTTGGGATTGCTACTGAAATTACAACCAAAATTTAGGGAGAAATGCTCTGAAATTCTCAACATAGATTCTTGTTTGCTAATAGGTAGTTATTGATATTCCAGAAAACTAATGTTTACTTCTTAATTTGTTAATAACAAACCTGGAAGCTGCCATTAATGTTTTACAACAACTACTTCTGTTAGTTATTTCTTGCAAGCCAGTACACAAATTAATACAATCAATAATTTGGTTCAAATTTATGATCACAATTTTACTAATCCAAAAATATAATAAAGTTTTATGACTTGGAAGGCAAGGGACTGATTTGAGCTGAATTTCCATTGCACATCATTTATCTGTCTCATCAAACTGTTTCAACAAGGTTGTATCAGTAGGAAAATTTGGAGTGAAAAACAAACTCTGTTTCCCATTTGAAAAATTCAAAGATCAAAGTAAATTTATAATCAAAGTCACCATATACAGCCTGAGAATTCATTTTCTTGCAGTCATACTCAATAAATCCAATAACTCTAATAGAATTAATGAAAGACCACATTCAACAAGGCAGACAATCAGTGTGCAAAAGTCATCTTGCAGATACAAAAGAAAAATAATAAATAATAATAATAATAACAAAAAATAAATAAACAATAAATATTGAGAACATGAGACGGAGAGTCCTTGAAAGTTGTGAAAGCCACAAATGCCACTGGTAATTAATGTACTCTATGTACTTATGAAGCACTTTTTACAAAAAGGGAATATCAAATTCTGAATTCCTACCGGTATTCGGTTTCCATCCTTGTCCTGACAACCTGTTTTTCAGGGAAAAGGATTCATGAGTACTGTGATTTTAATTGATACAATAATCAAAATTATCTGTTATTAACTTGAGCTTACATGATGAAACACATTTCGTCTTGTCTTCAGATCTCATCATTCCGGTTGGGCAGTAACAGCCTTCTTCATAAGAAAGTAGATCTTCTCCGCTTATTATTGCACTAAAAAACAGGATGCAAAGTGTTTATATTCAGAAGAAGTTGTTAATTTTCACAAAGTATTTCTAGAACTTTATCCCAGCAGTTTGCCAGAAGATTGGCTACATTCTCACACCAATGCTACTGCAGGTTCAGAGGAATAATACAAAATATTCTTGCAGTGTCCCTCCGGATGAAGTAGCTAGAAACCCCATATATCCCCGTCCACCAGTGTTAGCCAGAAGTTTTACCTAATCCCTTTTCACCATAGATTCCAATGTGTATTCCTTTCAAGGACAATTATATAAATAATAAAGACTAATTTTCTCCAAGTCTGCAGATTATTCTGGAGTTTTTCAGTGGTATACACTTGGACCTGAATGACTGCCTGCACACTTCCATTAATATGTTGTCTGCTAGACTACTTCTTGCTGTTATTGATCCTTTAACAAGGTAATGGAAGTCAGGCATCCTCTACTCATGTGATCTGCAGCAACTACCTTTGAGAAGATGGTAGGGACCACCTTCTTTAACTACTGCAATGCTGCGGGTAGAGTACTGCCAAAGTGTGGTTATGTGGAGTTCCAGAATTATAATCATTAGTGGTGATCCATTTCCAAGAGAAGATAGTATGTGACTTGGAGGAAAACATGGTGATCCCATATACCTGTTGCTCGTCTTTGGCACAGAAGTTGTCAGTTTTAGAAATGTTGTTGATTTGCTTAGATCAGTTACTTCAGTGCACTTTATAAATTGCTCAAACAACAGTCATGCGGATGTAGTGACACTCATACACTAAGAAGCTTTTATAGTTGCAGTTATTCAGGAAAGTTGAGAGCATTCTAACAAACTTCCTAATTATGCCTTCTCAAAGGTGGAATATTTTTGGGATGTTGGGGCATGGGTCAACTACAAAAATTTACCAAGTCAGTGCCTTGCTCCATGATGCCATAATTAATTGACTGCTGTCGCAATGTTAACGGCAATCACTTGCAACTTTAAGAATTTTGAAATGATGTTTAGAATTCAGAGGTCCTGTCAAAACCCAAACTCGACATCTGTCAGCAGATTGCTTAAGCTGGATCAGACTTATCATTACAATGACACATGGAAGGATTACTTTTGTCCCATTATTGCAAAGCAGTAATGAACTTATGGTGTAAGTAAGGTAATTGATGAAGCAGCTGAACATGTCTAGGCTAGAATTTATCCGGATGAATTCCTACATCATGTCCTCCAGTTGAGATGACTGATTTGTAACAACAACAACCATCTTCCTCTGTGCAAAGTACGATTTCAATCATTGATGCAAATTAATTTAAATATACTGTGAATTTCTGCTGTAATCACTGACATAGGACCAAGTGGTTCAGTATCAGGAACGTTAATCATATTGTCCAGTCAAGTGACAAACACCACTGTGTTGTTTTATGAGTTTGCATGATTAAAGAATTTAGCACCAGAAGTAAGTGGATTTAAAATAGCTTTAAATTTTATTTTTGGCAAATTAACTATTTGTTGGACTTGAATTTCCTCAGGATTTCCTTAATTTGTGGCCTCCAGTTTTTGCTTGTTAAGGGTGAAAGATTATATTGCTATACCAAGCCATATGGCAGGTGACCTATTTGCTCATTTGGCAGCTAAATTGCATGCTGTAACAAACTTCTGCAGAGAAGAGTATGTTCGAAAATTATTTATTTATTCCAGAGGACAATGTAAAACAGTAACTGCAATCCAATTAAACAATAAAACAAAAATATCCCATACTTACCTATTCTCACAATAATCATCAGATTTCTGGACACAAGCCTTGTAAACAAAATTTTCCTTGCATTCCATTTCTGAAAAAAAATTATAAAAAATGTTTTAAAATGTACAATATTAATCTGAGCAACCATCATAAATAAATAGATAATGGCTCAATTTTAAAGAATTGAGTGTAAAAATGCCAATATTTTGTTACAAGTACGAATACACACTCCTACACTGGAATTCAAAATCTTGAAATTAAACTTATTCATATTGCTTGGTCATTCCATTCAGAAATCTGATGGCGAAAGGGAATGGATTAACTACTGGTAACAGTCAAGATTGCAGAAGATAAGTCTTCTTAAGTCTCCATCTCCTTTTTCTTAGTTACTGGCCATGATGCTATCCATGAGTATATTATGGTCTGGCATTATTAAAAGAGACCATAATCTCTTTTCCTATTCCAATAAAACAAAACCCAAGACATTGCGATGTGGACAGAATGAAAATATTTTCTAATTGGCTGGAAAGATCGTGGTCAGAAAGCCACATAAAAATAGAAAATGTCTGCACTTTGAGGAGGACAGCTCCTCTATAAAATTTGATTGCAACACCTTAGGTAAACACATGGATGATAGAAAAATGGAAGCCTGTCCAGGAGGAAAGGATTAGGTTGATCATAAGAGTAGGTCAAAAGGTTGGCAGATCATAGGCCAAAGGGCCTGTACCATGCTGTAATGTTCTATGTTGTATCTTTTTAATGTAGAGAAGTCATTCTAAATGAAACAAGTCAGTTAGATTTGGATGGTCACTCGATGCTACTCTTGCTTGTATAGCTAGCATAATGACATCAGTTATCAATATTGTATTTTGAAAAATTATCATTTAATTAATTATGTAAATGTACTTCAACAGTTTCTCACTATCACTGACAATCAGCAGTCCATGGAGGAACGATGGGGCCTCAAATGCCAATGCTTTCAAGTCCAGTCACAAGTTGTGGACTTTTCCACTTCATGGTACCTATGTAATAAAGATGTCTTTAGAGAAACTGCAGGGCTGGAATAGGCAAACACAACCTTGTTATTCATAATGAGTGTAAACTTAGCTATGGGTAACCCTGGGTACAATGCAGCCCATTAGTTTCTGTTCCCTTGACTTCCTCTGACAAACTGATTAAGTTGAATGATGTTTGGAATTTATAATAGCTCTTTAAGAGGCTTTAAAATGAGCAAAATGCAGAAATTGCTGGAAGCACTCAGGAAGTTAGGCAGCATCTATGGGACAGAATAAACAGTTGACGTTTCAGGTCAAGGTCCTGCATTAGGATTAGAAAGGAAGGGGGCAGACGCCAGAATAAGGTGCTGGGAGGGAAGAAGTACAAGCTCACTGTTGACAGATGAGAGGGAAGGAGGGTGGGGTTCGGGATGAAGTAAGAAGCTAGAAGTGGATAGGTGGAAGAGGTAAAGGGCTGAAGATGAAGCGGAATATGCAAGAAAGGAAAAGAGGAGAGGAACCAAAGAAGGGTGATGGGTAGGTAAGGGAAGAAATTACCAGAAGTTAGAGAAACCAATGTTCATGCCATCAGGTTGGAGGCCGCTCAGACAGAATATGATGTATTGCTTCTCCACTCTGAATTTGGCCTCATCATGGCAGTAAAGGAGACAAACATTGGTGTATCAGTATGAGAACATGAAGTTGAACTGAAATGGATAGACACTCGGAGATCCTGCCTTTTCTGGTGGGCACAGCAAAATGCTCAACAAAGCAGTTCCCAAATCTGCAATAGACTTACCGACGTACAGGAGGCCGCACCTTTATTCTGGGCTTTGTGTGCTCAAAATTTCCAGTATCTGCAGAATCTCTTGTGTTTAAAGTGAACATTTCTTCACTTATAAATCTGATGAGGTTGCCTATTGTATCCAATCCCCCCCCGATTTGGCCTCCTCTACATTGGTGAGACCGGATGTAAATTGGGAGACTGCTCTGTCATGCACCTCCACTCCATCCACTTAAAGCAGAATTTCAAGGCAGCCAACCATTTTATTGCCTGTTCAGACATGTTGGTCCATGACCTTCTCTTCTGCCACGATGAGGCCACTCTCAGGGTGGAGGAGCAACACCTCATATTCCATCTGGGTAGTTTCCAACCAGATGGAATGAACATTGATTTCGTCTTCTGATAATTTTTTTTTTCTTTTCCTCTCCCGCTTTCCCCTTCTTCTATTTCCCACTCTGGCCTCTTACCTCTTCCCTGCGTATCACCTCCCCTCCTTTCCTTTCTTCCATGGTCCAGCCTTCTCCAGCCTTTTACATTTCCCACCCACTTGACTTCACCTATCACCTTCTAGCTTGCTCTGCTTCCCCTCGGCTTCATTTTTATTCTGGCATCTTGCACCTTCCATTCCAGTACTGATGATGGGTCTTGGCCTGAAACATTGACTGTTTATTCATTTCCATTGGTGCTGCCTGACATGCTGAATTCCTCCAGTACTTTGTGTGTTGCTTTGGATTTCCAGCATTTGCAGAATCTCTTGTGTTTAACATCAAACTGTTTTGTTTCCCTCTGAATTATTCATCTCAGCAAAATACCCTATCAGAGTACAAATAATTCTGGAATTGTAGACACGTGAACCCTATTTCAGAGGAGGACAAATTATGTGAGAAGATACTTAGAAACAGGGTTTATGAGTATTTGGTGAAGCATAGTTTGATTACGGAAAGCCAGCTTGCTTGTTAAGGAGCAGGTCAAGCCTCACGGGCCTGATTGAATTTCTTGAGACTGTGACAAAGCACACTGATGGAGGTAGAGCTGTGAATGTGGTGTATATGTATTTTAGTAAGACATTTGATAAGGTTTCCCATGGTAAGCTCATTCAGAAAGACAGCGGGCAGAGGATCCAGGGAAACTTGGTTATCAGGATATAGAATTGGCTTGGTCATAGAAGACAAAGTGTGGTGCAGGTAGAGTGTACACTGTCTGGACCCTGGTTTCCAGTACAGTTCTACAGGGATCTGTTCTTTATTATTTTTATAAATGATTTGAATGAGGAAGTAAAGGTGGGTTAGTAAGTTTGCAGACGACCGAAAGTTTGGTGGAGCTGTGGATAGTGTGGAAGCTTATGGTAGATTATAATGGGGCATTAATAGGATGTAGAGCTTGTCTGAGAAGCAGCAGAAAGAGTTCAGCCCAGAAAAATGTGAAGTGACACACACAACATGTTGGAGGAACTCAGCAAGCCAGGCAACATCTATGGAAAAGAATAAACAGTCGATGTTTCAGGCTGAAACCCTTCAGCAAGACTAATGATGAAAGGTCTTGACCCAAAACATTGACTGTTTACTCTTTTCCGCAGATGTTGCCTAACCTGCTGAGTTCCTCCAGCATCTTGTCTGTGTTGCTTTGGATTTCTGGTGTCTGCAGATTTTCTCACATTTGCAAAAGTGTGAAGTGATCACTTTGAAATTTGAAGGCAAAATATAGGGTTAACAACAGGATTCTCAGAAGTGTGGAGGAACAAAGGGATCTTGGGGTCAATGTCCCTAGACTCCTTAAGGTGACCACACAAGTTGATAGGGTTGTTAAGAAGGAATATGGTATGTTGGCATTTATTACTCAGGAGATTGAGATGAAGAGCCATGAGTTAACGTTGAAGCTCTATAAAACCCTGGTTAGATCACACTTGGAATTTTGAGTTCAGTTCTAGTTGGAAGCTTTAAAGAGAGTGCAGAGAAGATTTACCGGGATGCCGCCTGGATTAGGAAGCATGTCTTATAAGGATAGGTTGAGCGAGGTAGGACGCTCCTCTCTGGAGTGAAGGAAGATGAGTGGTGACTCGATAGAGGTATACAAGATGATAAGAGGCATAGATCAAGTGGATAGCCAGAGATTTTTTCCTCAGGGCAGAAATGACTAATACAAGAGGGTATTATTTTAGAATGAATGAGAGGAAGTATTGGGGGATGTCAAAGGTATGTTTTTTACAGAAGAATGTGGTGAGTGCGAGCAACACCTTTCCAGGGGTGCTTGTAGAGGCAGATACAGTACATAAGGGGCATATAAGAAACTCTTAGTTAGGCACATGGATGATTGAAAAATGGAAGGGTATGTTAGAGAGAACTGTTAGATTGATCTTAATAAACATGGCTGAAGATTCTGAACTAATAACTTCCTTTACAATTTCCATTAAATTATGAACTTATTCACAAAGGGAACATCATAACTTTTTTTCCCAATTTATGTTCTCTGGCCACCTCAAGTTTACTCAGCTATTGGCCAGTTGCCACTTTTATCTCTATTGGGCAGATCATTAATTAACACAGATGGAACCATGGAATTAAAATACCCTAGGATGGATACCTAAGCCAACTGTCTGCTCCTTTCCCTAATCTGCCTGCCAACCAACTGTACTACCTATGCACTTAAATTGATCGAAAGAGGATGCAGAAGGCTGGAGACTCAGCCAGCAACATCCGGGGCACGTCTGTCCATTATCAAGGATACCTTCAAAAAGTGGCACCTCAAGAAGGCGGCATCCATCGTTAAAGAAACTCACCATCCTGAACATACCATCTTCTCATTCCCACCGTCAGGGAGGAGGTACAAGAGCCTGATGGCTCATGCTGAACATTTTAGTGCCAGCTTCTTTCCCTCCACCATTATAATTCTGAATGGTCCTGGAACCCATGGACACTACGTCACTACTCCTCTTTTGCACTATTTATTATTTTATTTTTAATTTCAATTTATAGCAAATTCATGCCTTGGACTGTACTGCTGCCACAAAGCAACAAATTTTACAACATATGTCAGAGATAATAAACCTGATTCTAAATCAAAATTAACAAATAAAATTAAAATAATCATACAAACTGCATCATAGAGATTTTAGATTCATAGTACTTACTACAAATATCTAAACTGGATCTCCAGTCAACACATGTGTTTGTGTTACAACTTTCAGCAGCAGATTCTATGGTGGCGCAGACAACACTTGCATTTTTTGTTAGACAATAGTCTGTTACACAACCGTGATAATAAGGCTTAAGCTGGTCCTCTGTGCAATCTTTAAATATGCTGTAGAGGAAAACACAAACTGCTCAAAGAAAAGCATTATATTTTCCATAATATACTTCTGGCATAATGTAATTTTATATTTTAAACTATATATTTCATCAATTGTATAGATCATCAATGTAAAGCAAAAATAGGGCTTTGTAACTGAACTCCACTGAGAAATAGAATTACTGTATATTTTTTCAACTTATTTAGTTAATTAATTTATTGAGATACAGTGCAGAATAGGCCCTTCCTGCTCTCCAATCCCCACCACCCAGCAATCCCCTCATTTAATCCAAGCCTAGTCATGGGACAATTTACAATGCCCAGCTACTAACTGGCATGTCTTTAGCCTGTGGGGAGCTGGAGCACCCAGAGGAAACCCACATGGTCCCAGGAAGAATATACAAATCCCTTACAGGCAGCGGCAGGAATTGAGCTCATGTTGCCTGTACCATAGGCGGTGCGCTAACAACTATACTACTATGCTGCCTTATTCGTGACCAAAACAATCCCAAAGTGAAAAATTATTTCTATATTTTGCTGAATAGTGAGGAATTTGAAGTAAATAGCCACATATCTTGCACTGACCATTGAACAAACACTGGCATTACTTCTTGGTGATCATGAGTTCCATAAACGTGTCAACTTCTCTCATTGAGCCCTAACAAAGAACATATCTTTCCTTGACAACATGAGATTTGGTGAGGAAGCTAAGAAAAATACTGTGTTTTTGGAGTTCTTATTCTCATAATGGAACAGAATATCTCTTATGGCCAGGCAAGTGTGTCCCCAGTGCAGCCAGTTGTCAAGGTTATCTATTCTAAATGTTTCATTCAAAAGCATCATGAAAATTCAAACGCAACAAACAACAATTGAAACCACAAAATATTTGAAAATAAAAAGCCCCAAAATACTTGAAACATATAATCATGTTGAAACATAATACAGGTGATACATCTCTTCAAAATATGAACCTATGTACCAATTTAAGTCTATATCCCAACAAATATCTTAACCATTTTATTTAGTTTAAGATAATAAATTCTCTTTTAATTACCCAGGTTTGTTTTTTCCTCGAAGAGTGGAGATTAAAAAGGATGGTCAGAACTAAGTTACAAACACTAGTAAATAATTGTCTAGAAATTCAGCTCTCAGGGTTGAATATGGTGATGTGTATTTACTTTGACAATTACTTTGAACTTTAATTTTAATTCCTTATGTCATAAAGTCATAGAGAAATACAGCACAGAAACAGGCCCAAAGACCCAGCTAGACCATGCCGAACCATTAACCGCCTACTTCCATTAACCTGCACTGGGACCATAGCCCTCCGTACCCCAACACCTACGTACCTATCCAAACTTCAATTAAAAGTTGAAATCAAGCTTGCATGCACCGCTAGTTCTGGCAGCTCGTTCCACACTCTCACAGCCCTGTGAGTGAAGACATTTCCCCTGATGTTCTACTTAAACTATTTCCCTTTCACCCTTAACCCAAAACCTCTCATTGCAGTCCCACCAAAGCTCAGTATTTACCTCAGCTTACATTTACCCTATCTATAACCCTCATAATTTTGAATACCTCTATCACATCTCTTCTGAGTCTTCTATGTTCTATGGAGTAAAGTCCTAACTTATTTAATCTTTCTTCATAACTCAAGTCCTCCAGAAAACTTCAACATAACATCCCAGCATTTTGCTCTGCACTGCTGCTACAAAACAACAAATTTCATAGCATATGTCAGTAATAATAAATCTAATTCTGATTCAAAATTGCTGCATGGAGATGTATGGGTTATCATCCCAAGGGTTTATTATGGCCTTCCTAACATGCATTGCCCTATACACACTCACACACACACACTCACGCACACACATTCACACACACACTCACACACACACATGCACACAAACACACTCGAATTTTATTTTACATACTTTTTTGAAATGGTCTCACAAAAGGTCTCAGGGGGACTGCAGGGTGTTGGTGTGGCTGTGGGTTTAATGCAACTTTCATCTGTACGAGCTGTTTTACACTGTGGCTTGTTGGGGTCATCATATTTCCAATCTAATGCTGTGATGGGACAGCAGTCAGTAGCCTCCTTTGTCCCATTTGGTCTCGTGCAGTCATCATCAGGAACATCTGTACAGGTGCCTAAGAAATAAAAAGAAACGATGTAGTGGACATTAGAACATGAGTAATTTAAGACTACAAACAAAATGGTAAGGGTAAGGGAGGAAACAACAAATATATGAAATTTAAACCAACATACCACACTGTCCTTGGGTATTTTCAAAGAAGTGTTGTCCTGGAACACTTATCTTAAAATGAAACCGCCGAGCAATAATTGTTGTTTGAATAGCAGTGAAGTAAATCTTTACACCGCCATTAGACATTTCATTTATCATTATTCCATCACTTCTGTAGGGAATTCCTGTTTTAATTCCACCAATCGTTAACTGCAAGATTATAAAACAGATTTTCACCTAAGCCATCAGAACTATAGAGCAGAAGAGTAATAATGGTTGGTAGCTTATTTTTTTTATTTAAGGAGACAGTGCAGAATAAGCCTTTTCTGGCCCTTTAAGCCCCATTACCCAGCAACCCCCAACAACCCCAATTTAACCATAACATAATCAAGGTCAATTTAGAATGACCAATTAACCTACCTGGTAGATCTTTAGATTGTGTGAGAAAACCCACGCATGCTACAGGGAGGACGTACCAAGAAGTCTGATGGCCCGAGTCATCGCGCTAACCATTATGCTACCATGGTGCCCACTGTGAATTACTTTAGATTTGGTTAATCATGAGGCGTTTATTCATTATAGGTAAATCGATAAAATAAATATCCATTGCTCCTAAAGGAATTTATTTAAATAAGTTCATTGCCCTCTCATACCCATTTATAACAAATATTAGTGTATTTGCAATGGCCAGTTGAATTGAAGTAATGTGGTCTTGGGCAGCAATACCATAAAAATGATAGTACTTACCACATTGCCATCATGGGTTGAAATGGTGAGATGAACTTTATTGTAAAAAATGATTAATCCTTTTGGACAGGAAAAAGGTACATAAGGAAAGCAGAAGTAATTGTCTACTAGAACACGCAAGTTGTGTTTTGGTTGCTGTTCTTCCATAAGAATATAGGTGCAATCCTTGTAAAAATCATAAGATAGCTGATTGAAGGTTATATAATGAGGGTCACCATACACCTTGCATTCACCTAAAATAAGTAAGCACAATATGGTTTGCATGTTCTTGTGAGAAGGTAAACAAAACAAAGAATGTTAATGTTTCAATTATCCACTGTACAGTATATAAGTAATTAGAATAAGAAAGTGATACTAACATCCACATTCCCAGCCTGGGCAGCCACATTCATTTATTACTTCAATGGGTGTTAAATTGTTTCCACATTTAGGCTTTTCATTTCCACATCGTTTAACAGTTACAGTTGTTCCATTGTCACATCTTTTGATAGTACAGTCTTCAGTCCAGGTCCCAGTGCACTGGAATTATAGTTAATAAGGTTTATAGATAAGTGGATTGCCCTATGGATTCAGCAGATGTCATTTCAGTATAATAATGTCTCAAAGCTTACCCAATATGAGCGAAATATTTTGCAAAAGTCTAGCTTATACATTGACTTTTTCCTTTGGGGTTTTCACCCATTTCACATAAACCCAAGATGTGAAAATATAGCTACAACCTAAAATTCACTCACAATCAAATGGCCTAGGTAAATGGTCAGAAGAAGTCATTTACATACTCTTATGTATTCTCTATTATTGTAACAGGTTCTGCTACAGAATAACAGAACCACCAAAAAGTTGTATGTTTGCAGAAATGCAAAATAATTTTTATCACACAATATGCTGCTTACATTGTGCAAAGTTACATTGATAAAATTGATGCAGCCCCATAAAGGATGTTGAGTCTACATTGATTATGGTTGTAATGCATGAAATAATATTTTTGAAAACCAACCTCATATACAACATTTACTTCAAAGAGGACAAATCTTTCAAAACTCTGTAAGAGGGGAAGAGACTGCTGGTAGATTCTTGTTGGAGCCAGCAGAGCTTGTGATGGATGTCGAGGCAGGTGGGATGCAATGTGAGGACTAGGAAAACTCTGTTTGTGCTCTAGCCAGAAGAATGAGGTGGAAGTTGCAAGTCAAGGGTTCTGTTCAGTTTGCTAGAGGGGAAGAGCCACAGTTCAGGAAAAAGGAAGACATTTCACATGCAGAAGGTCTCATCTTCAGAGCCAATGCAATGGAGACAAGAAAAACAGTGAAAAAGGAAGGCAGGGTAGAAAAATGTACAGTCAAAATAGTCATAGGAGTCTGTGGGTTTGGTAATTGACGTTTATGGGTTGTTTGTCCCTTGGGATAGAGATGAAGATTCAGAAAGAGAAGAATTAGAGATGTACCATGTGAAAGTGAAAGCAAGAAGGAAATTAGAACAAAATCAATGAAATAGTCAAATTCTGGTTAAATTCAGAAAGCAATGCTAAAGCAGTCATTGATATTCTGGAGAAAGAGTTGAGGGACTGCACCTGAGTAAGAAGCAATCAAAGAGTGTTCTGTGTGTTGCAGTGGACTGGTGTAACTGGGTCCATCCAAGTGCACATAGCTGCATCTCTAATTTGGAGAAAGGAAGTGGACTTGAAGGAGAAATTGTTCAATATGAGTACACATTCAGCCAACCAAATGAATGCAGATTGAGTGACTGTCTTTTGAAACATCTGCACGAGCAACCCTGAGCATCCAGTTTCGAATTACTTGATTCTGCCATCCCACTTAGATGTTTCACTGACATTCTGCAGCCTGCCAAATACTCAATATCAAACTCTCCAACTTTAGATAACTTGTTCTTTCTCTGTATCTGTGTCAGAAATGGCTATTTCTGCCAGTAATCTATCTGTGATTTTGACTCTGTTTCCCTCTCTCCATTAGTACACTGTTCTACAGGTCATCTGCCATAGCTTTGCCATTAGCCACACATAGACAGACAAAAAGCAATGTATAAAAATGCATTTTGGAGATGATTCAAAAGTCAATAAAATTCTAATTAAACACGAGGCTTGTCAAGAACATGGTAAGGATATATATATATCTATATCTATATATATATATATATCTAGAGAGAGAGAGAAGGACAGAGAGAGAGATAAATGGAAAATAATAAAATATTCACATTTATTAGTCAAAGAAATTATAATTTTCAGGAACACAAAACAAATCTTTAAATTAAGACAACTGGGTGAACCAGATGTGAGGGGCTACATAGAGTCCTGAAATATAGTGAACTTTTATCATTTAATCAGAAGCAGAAAGACAGATTGAATAGAATTTCATGAATAGCTTTAAAAAAAGCTGGAGAAAATAAAAGTATGATCATCCTTAAGTAAAAGTTTTTAAAAAATATTGCCATTGTCTGAAAATTCAAATGGCTTTTAGGCATTCTTTGTATTATTCTTTTGGATTTAATATTTCACAGATGTGATTGATGACAATTCAAGATAAAAAAAAATAGTGTCCTACACATTTCTATGAATAAACATTTTATGAGTAGGAAGAAAATTGGTTCCCGTATGGAATAAATATGTTAGAGAAAAAATAGTCAATGAATCAAAACTGTAAACACTTTTCCGCCAAAATACTTGCCGTCTGTTCTACTACATCATATACTTCATAGAAAAAAGAAAACTCACCTGCTGTTCTTGGTTCACGTTACAGACACAAGGGATTGTTGGGGTGGTTGCTGAGATGCTTGTTGGGGTGGTTGATAGTGTTGAGGTTGAAACAGTTGCTGAGGTGGTTGTTGGAGTTGTGGTTGTTGTGGTGGTTGGTGTTGTTGAAACAGTTGTGGTGATTGTTGTAGTTGTTGGGGAAGTTGTTGGAGTTGTGGTTGAAATAGTTGTTGAGCTGATGGTTGGAGTTGTGGTTGTTGATGTTGTACTGAAAAGGACACAACATACTCTAATTACATAGTCAGGGCACATGAATTCATCGGATGATGGAATGCATGTAAGTCCTTCAGGCAAGCCACATTTCACATCGTTACGTGTTTCAGAGATTGGTTTGTTTGGGGATCTAACAGATTGACATTGTATATTACTAGGTCTGTCACTGGGATTACAGAGACCCTCTGGTGATTCATGATCTCCTCTGTTTGTTGCATTGGGTTCATTGCTATTTTTCCAAGATGACCAATAACCTGCACAAGGAATTGCTGCAAAGCAAAATGGAAAAACAATTAGGTCTAGTGAAGGATCATCTGAAATGCAGCCACTGTTCTAATGTTTGAAAGTTACTTGTTCATTTGCATTTGTCAAGAATTGAAAAATAGCCATAAAATTAGACAAACTGAAATCTCCTGTCCTACTTTGCAAATCTTTATTTTCTAACTGTAAAGTCAGGCTTGCAATTAATTTGTGATCACAATTTCTTAATATTGAGTATATCCTGAAAGGAGCAGTTTCTGTTTTTATAGACATCAAAAGATACCGCTTGATATGGTAATCACACTTCAACAGTACTGCAATGAGTGGCATCTAGAATAAATGTGAATGATAAGAAAGATCATTTACTTCAAGCTGGAGATAGGGGAATCTGGCTACACTGTTCATATAAATGAATGTATAAGCATGCATATCATATTTATAGAGATGACAGAGAGAATAGAGAAATGTTCCTCTTATGGGATGAGGAAAGGCAAGGAGACCTCCAGCGACCTTGACAACTACAACTGTGAGAAGTGCATCCAGATGCAGCTCCTAACAAACTGCATTAAGGAGTTGGAGCTGGAATTATCGGAATTCTGATGTCAGGAGGCTGAAGGGGTGATAGATACAACATATATATAGAGGTAGTTACACCCAAGGTGCAGGATACAGGAAAATGGGTGACAGTCAGGATGGAGAAGGGGCTTAAGGAAGCAATGCAGAGAACACCTGTGGCCATTCCCCTCAGTAACAGGTATACCTTCAAGGGGGGGATGAACTAACAGAGGAAAGTCGCAGTGGTCAGGTGGTCGGAACATTGGATCAAACATGCTGAAATGGCAGAGCAGACTCAATGGGTCAAATGGTCTAATTCTGCTCCATTATCTTATATTTAATAATATTATAAAAGTTGACTCATATGTTGGAGTGTCCAGAAAACAAGCATTCTTAACTCAGAGATGGTCTCAGCAGCACAGAAATGTCGGCCTAGACAATGCGCTCGTTCTCAAGAATGGATCAGCAAAGAGAATGTATAATGTTATTTGAAGAAGGAAATTCAGTATGACAACTACGGTGGATAAAGAGGATCCAGAGGATGTGGCATATTTTGATTTCTGAAAGACATTCAGTAACATAGCACATAAAATGTTATTGTGAGAAAAATCTCATGGCATGGGTATGGTTAGAGACAGGCAACCGGGAGAAACAGAAAGTCAGAAAATCAGTTACCATAATATAAATCATCTACTGTCACAGGACTTGGCATTAGAGCTTCAGACTTGTTGCTCACTGTTTTAGTCTAAGTGGAAGTGTTGAATGGACTGAAGAACTTTTCATTATTGATCCTAAGGAACTTTGACCTTTGTGTGACAGCAGGAAGCTCAAAAGTGGTGCATCTTAATGTTCTCATTACACAGAAATTTACCTAGATAACCAATGGGGTACTATACTTGGGCACTGGCAATACTCTGGGAGGAAAGGGAAATAACATGTGATCAACCAGCTGTTATCCAGGAACATACAGATGCTGAATATCAACAGGTTGTTTTATTTTCTGAACAGAGAGATATTCCACAAAAGCAAGTTGCTAACTCACAAGAGGAGGATTTAAACACGACATTCTGTATGTTTTCTTAGCACAGCTCCATAAAGTTGCAACAAGATTTCCCTTACTTGTGTTTCACACACTACCCCCCACAGGAAAGCTATCAGATCATATGCCTTTCACATCGCTTACAGGATCTCATCCCCTTTTTGCGAAAACACACTCATAGCACCACACATCAAACCCTCAACTTTATTGTTCAGACAGGTGGCAGAGGAAAGCAGTGAAGGGAGCAGGGAAGAAACACATGTGATTAGGTGTATGTCTACCATTTCAACCCTTGGCTTGGAGGCAGAAACAATGCATAACCGTTGGAGTACTGACTGGTGCACCATCTTCTATACAGTTCTCTAGACTTGTCATTCAATGTGCAAGTTAGGTAAACCAACAATCTAATATCTTGGGGATCATGCAGAAAATAGACTTGGAAAGACCATACCATCTGCACACCTGAGGTTCATGCAAGGGTTCACTTGGAAAAGTATCAGATATACAAACTGTTCTGCTTTTGCAATACCCCTGTCCATCACTTTGTTTCCTCCCACATATACATGCACTTTTCACCCAGACTTACATGTTGTGGTTGGTGTTGTTATTGGTGTTGTGGTTGTTGTGGTTGGAGTTGTTGATGTTGTTTGAATTCCTGTTGGTGTTATAGTTGGTGTTGTTGTTGGAGTTGATGTGGTAGTTGTTGATGTTATGGTTGTTGTTGTTGATATTGTTGGTGTTGTGCTTGGTGTTGATGTTGTTGTGGTTGGAGTTGTTGGTGTTGTGTTTGATGTTGATGTTGTTGTGGTTGTTGTTGATGTTGTGGTTGTTGGTGTTGTGGATGGAGTTGTGGTTGGTGTTATGGTTGAAGTTGTGGTTGTGGTTGGTGTTGTGCTTGGTGTTGATGTTGTGGTTGTTGATGTTGTGGTTGGAGTTGTTGGTGTTGTGGTTGATGTTGATGTTGTTGTGGTTGTTGTTGATGTTGTGGTTGGTGTTGTGGATGGAGTTGTGGTTGGTGTTATGGTTGGAGTTGTGGTTGGTGTTGTGCTTGGTGTTGATGTTGTTGTGGTTGTTGATATTGTGGTTGGTGTTGTGGATGGAGTTGGTGTTGTGGTAGTTGTTGATGTTATGGTTGTTGTGGTTGGTGTTGTGGTAGTTGGTGATGTTATGGTTGTTGGTGTTGTGCTTGGTGTTGATGTTGTTGTGGTTGATGTTGTGGTTGGTGTTGTGCTTGGTGTTGATGTTGTGGTTGGTGTTGTGGATGGTGTTGTTGGTGTTGTGCTTGGTGTTGATGTTGTGGTTGGTGTTGTGCTTGGTGTTGATGTTGTGGTTGTTGATGTTGTGGTTGGTGTTGATGTGGTTGTGGTTGTTGATGTTGTGGTTGGAGTTGTTGGTGTTGTGGTTGATGTTGATGTTGTGGTTGGTGTTGTGGATGGAGTTGTGGTTGGTGTTATGGTTGGAGTTGTGGTTGGTGTTGTGCTTGGTGTTGATGTTGTTGTGGTTGTTGATATTGTGGTTGGTGTTGTGGATGGAGTTGTTGGTGTTGTGGTAGTTGTTGATGTTATGGTTGTTGTGGTTGGTGTTGTGGTAGTTGGTGATGTTATGGTTGTTGTTGGTGTTGTGCTTGGTGTTGATGTTGTTGTGGTTGATGTTGTGGTTGGTGTTGTGCTTGGTGTTGATGTTGTGGTTGGTGTTGTGGATGGTGTTGGTGTTGTGGATGGAGTTGGTGTTGTGGTTGGAGTTGTCGTTGGTGTTGTGGTTGTTGTTGTTGATTTTGTGATTGGTGTTGTGGTTGGAGTTGTGTATGTTGTTTGAGTTCCTGTTGGTGTTATAGTTGGAGTTGTTGTTGGAGTTGATGTGGTAGTTGTTGATGTTATGGTTGTTGTTGTTGGTGTTGTTGATGTGGTTGGTGTTGTGGTTGGTGTTGTGCTTGGTGTTGATGTTGTTGTGGTTGTTGATGTTGTGGTTGGTGTTGTGGATGGAGTTGTTGGTGTTGTGCTTGGTGTTGATGTTGTGGTTGTTGTTGATGTTGTGGTTGGTGTTGTGCTTGGTGTTGGTGTTGTGCTTGGTGTTGATGTTGTGGTTGATGTTGATGTTGTGGTTGGTGTGGTTGGAGTTGTGGTTGGTGTTGTGCTTGGTGTTGATGTTGTGGTTGTTGATGTTGTGGTTGGTGTTGTGGATGGAGTTGTTGGTGTTGTGCTTGGTGTTGATGTTGTTGTGGTTGTTGGAGTTGTGGTTGGTGTTGGAGTTGTGGTTGGTGGTGTTGATGTCGTTGTTGGTGTAGTCGTCGTCGTAATTTCTGAAAAAAAATATAATTACAATTAGAAAAGTACAATAATGGTTTCTAAAAAGTAATCTAATCAGTAAACACTTTATTTTGTGCCACAGAGATATTTAGGAAATGATTATAAAATAATTATGACACTGTGCCCTTAAATATAGTCATCTGGAGATTAACTGGAATTTAAAAGTTAGAACATTTTTAACTTTATAGTATCTTAACTAATAATGTTATGAAGCTATTGATGAATATGTGGTAAAGTGAAATCGTATTGATCCCATCAAGATCGCAACAGTATTCCATTGTCATTTTGTCATGTTACCATAACAGATAGTAAGTAATCTTATTAAATATATCTCCAGATTTGCTCTATGTTTAAATATTCAGAAGGTTGGGTGACATCTGTGGAGGAAACAGCAATACATTTCTTTGATGACCTTTTATCTAGTCCTGATCAAGGATATCCGGGTGAAAGGTTAGCACTCTTTACACATCCCGCCTAGACCTGTTCTTCTCAGCATTTGATTTTTCCAGGTTTAGATTTCAGCATCTGAAGTTTTTTGCTTTGCATTGAAATCAACTTCTGATGCTAAAAAGCACTCTGTAAATTACTTGAGTTATCAATAATTCATTTATCAAAGACTCAGATGAAATATCAGCCTAAGTACCCATTAATTCTTTATTTCTATGGATTTATTCTACTAAGTTCATTGTTGAAAGGGAAAATTTACTCACCACATTCAACCTTTCCTTTGGTGCATTTGCTGTAAAATATGAAATGATTTGTTGAGTTTTAGGTAATAGATTTTTTGGAGAAATCAATGCAAAAAATTCTCTTTAGAACTTCCATATCATCTACAGTCATCATTAAGCCAAGGAGATATTGCAGCCTTGTATAGTTATAAAACAGGTAAATGGAGCAGAATTATATATTCAACCCTGTTTCATTAACCAGTGAGGAAGATATAAGAATTTTTGCACACCTACCTAGCTATACCTAAAAATAATTTACATTTTTAATCAATAAAATTATTTTAAGCTAATATGCAAAGAACCAACATCCTTTAACGAGTATGTTATTCCAACAGACAGGATAGTTTGATTTTGTTTTGCAGCATTTTCACTTATATTGTGGCCAGTGCAAAACCCACAGCACTTCAGGATACAATTTGGCCACTATACATGCATAAACTGATGAGACTAGTGAGAATTATTTAGTGACTTTTTAAAATTGTCCTGAATAGTTTTTGTATCTTAACACCCAGAACTTACATTATTTTCATAAATCACAATGAATTATTTCCAATATTCCCAGGAGGCCAAATTAAACTATTTTATCTATTCATGGCATAATCAAACCACTTTAAAATGGTAAGATATGTTGAGCTCATATCAAATTGTCTAAGATGCAATTGCCATTTGAGGAAATCTGAGGAACTAGTGAAAAAAATCTGACATGGGAGGTGAAAGAAGCTCTTAGTGCGGGGGTCGGCAACCTGCGGCTCCCGAGCCATTTGTGGCTCTTTCACCTCTGTGCTGCGGCTCCCTGTGGCTTTGGGAAATAATTGGTCAGTATTTAATTAAAATGTATTTTATGTTAGTTTGTTAGCTTTTGAAATGTAATTATGGTGATCTTGTACAACCTAAGTGTAGCGACACATTTCCTGCCACATCCGAAACGGCTCACAATTAGCCAGCATTCCGGCTAAGGGAGATAGCCTACGGGGGTTTGTGAGTACGCGTCTTTTGCAGCATCTGCGTCCATGGGGGCTGGGTTGAGGGAGGCTTAAAAGCAAGGCTGTTTAGTTCGAATAAAGCTATCTTTGACTGCAGTTTACTGACACCGCTACAACGTGTTTTTATCGCTGGCTGTCCAGACGGAAGGTGCTGAAACGCTTTGTCGCGTGTCTGGAAGAAGTGAAAACTTTCCTGGGCAGCAAAGGGCTCACCTTTCCTGAGCTGGAACAGCCAGAGTGGCTGGAAAAGCTACACTTCATGGTAGACATGACAGCGCACCTGAACACGCTGAACACAGCTCTTCAGGGGAAAGGACGCACAGCCCTGCACATGTTGGAGGATGTTTTGGCATTCGAGCGCAAGTTGACAGTGCTTGCCAGAGATTTACAGAAAGGCACTTTGTCTCACTTCCCCAATTTGAGAGAGTTCAAACAAGGTCACGACATGATAATTTCGGAGTATTTACATTCTGCAATCATCGCAATGCAAACATCATTTGGGAAACGCTTCTGTGAGTTCAGAGAGGAAAAAAACACATTATCCTTCCTGGTCACTCCTTAAGCATCGATCCTTCCCTACTGAATACGACTGCATTGGCAGGTGTGAGTCAACCTGATCTTGAGATGGAACTGGCCGACATAGCCGACAAAGACATATGGGTGTCCAAGTTTAGACGCTTGACAGCAGACCTTGAAGATGTTGCCCGTCAGAAGGCCGTTCTTGCTCAGAAACACAAATGGAGTGATATTGAAAACCTCACAGATGACAGCTTGCGATCCTGTGTAAAGATGAAGGTGACATCATACAGCCCTGATGTGCAGACGCTGTGCGCTGAGGTCCAGGAGCAGAAATCCCATTAACCAAGTATGATAAATATTTTAATTGCCTATTATTTTACTTATATTCATATTTTTTCATTGTTCAGTGAAATAGTCCTTTCATTTTTCAGGATGACAGCTGGCTGACGTTATTTTTGGTTTGCTGCTGGCGGAAAATTTAAGTTCGGCGTTTTTCATAAATACAAGAAGGACTCAAATAGACATTGAATATTTTACTTAAAAGTAACTTTCAACCCAACGTCTTTTTTTCGGAGTTCAAAATGTTTTTGTTGCATGCAGAAATGTAATTTCGTTTTCTCTGCAGGAGTTCATCAATTTCATAAATGCAACACATTATAGTTTGTTTATACATAGCATAAAGGCAAAAAAAAACGTTGTATGCAGTGTTATTTCATTTTAAATGTCAAACGGGTTTTGCGGCTCCCAGTGTTTTCTTTTCTGTAGGAAACGGGTCCAAGTGGCTCTTTCAGTGGTAAAGGTTGCTGACCCCTGTCTTAGTGTGTTGGATTTCAGGATAGTTTCACAAACCTTTTCTATGTTTTAACTACAATTTTTAATTCACGGTAGTTAAAAACAATAAACAATTTCAAACAAGATATTAATTTTAAAATGAGAGGATATATTATTCTGTTCATGTCCTTAGTTATAATGTTGTGGAACTTTTTAATTATTACACATTCTAAACAAAGAGAGTGTATCAGTTAATGACAGTAGTCATACATATACTCATTTCCACTGTTGTGAGAGGTGGAAGCAGGCCAGGCTGGCTCACAGGGCTCTTGTGAAGCAGTAAAGGTCAATCACCTGCACAGTGGATTACAGACACACTGACCTCCAGAAACCTAGAAAACCTCCAGTGCAATACAGGCCCTTCAGCCCACAAAGCTGTGCCAAACATGTCCTTACCTTAGAAATTACCTAGGGTTGCCCATAGCCCTCTATTTTTCTAAGCTCCAATCATCTATCCAGGAGTCTCTTAAAAGACCCTATCGTATCCGCTTCCACCACCGTTGCTGGCAGCCCATTCCATGCACTCACCAGTCTCTGAGCTAAAAACTTACCCCTGACATCTCCTCTGTACTTACTTCCAAACACCTTAAAACTGCCCTCTCCTGCTAGCCATTTCAGCCCAGGGAAAAAGCCTCTGACTATCCACGTGATCAATGCCTCTCATTATCTGGTACACCTCTATCAAGTCACCTGTCATCCTCCGTCACTCCAAGGAGAAAAGGCCAAGTTCACTCAACCTGTTCTCATAAAGCATGATCCCTAATCCAGGCAACATCCTTGTAAATCTTCTCTGCACCCTTTCAATGGCTTCCACATCCTTCCTGTAGTGAGGGGACCAGAACTGAACACAGTACTCCAAGTGGGGTCTGTCCAGCGCTCTACGTACCTGCAGCATTACTCTCGAGTTCCATGATTGATGAAGGCCAATGCACCGTATGCCTTCTTAACCACAGAGTCAACCTGTGTAGCAGCTTTGAGTGTCCTATGGACTCTGACCCCAAGATCCCTCTGATCCTCCACACTGCCAAGAGTCTTACCATTAATACTATGTCCTGCCATCATATTTGACCTATCAAAATGAACCACCTTACACTTATATGGGTTGAACTCCATCTGAGACTTCTCAGCCGAATTTTGCATCCTATCGGTATCCCCCTGTAACTTCTGACAGCCCTCCACACTATCCACAACACTCCAAACCTTTGTGTCATCAGCAAATTTACTAACTCATCCCTCCACTTCCTCATCCAGGTCATTTATAAAAATCACAAAGAGTAAGGGATCCAGAACAGATCCCTGAGGCATACCACTGTTCCTGACCCCCATGTAGAATATGACCCATCTACAACCACTCTTTGCCTACTGTGGGCAAGCCAGTTCTGGATTCACAAAGCAATGTCCCATTGGATCCCATGCCTCCTTACTTTCTCAATAAGCCTTGCATGGGGTACCTTATCAAATGCCTTGCTGAAATCCATATATACTTCACCTACTGCTCTACCTTCATCAATGTGTTTAGTCACTTCCTCAAAAAATTCAATCAGGCTCATAAGGCATGACCTGCCTTTGGCAAAGCCATGCTGACTATTCCTGATCATATTATGCCTCTCCAAAGAAATGTTCATTAATCCTGCCTCTCAGGATCTTTTCCATTGTTCCAGCATTTCCATTGCTTTATATTAGTTTGACCTACTCTACCTAGCTTAATGTTTATTGATAACTTCAGTTATTTCAGTTTTAGTTCATGGAGACATTGCTTTTGCTATTTTATAAGTAGTAATGATTACATAAGAAATATGCTGTCTATTGCTGAACCAGTCTGACTTTTATGGGCCAGTTTTATGGACCCTTAGTAAAAGATTAAACCATGCAGTAGATGTTTTCTTCAGAAATAACAAATATCCAAAAGGTAGAAAAGAACTAAGGCAGAAAGCTAAAGGTATAAATGAACAATTTTCAAGGCAATGCAAAGAAGGTGATACTTCATGTATTGATTGAAGACATGACTTTTAATTAACGTGACAACTTGTAAAAAGAAATCTCTCTGGTTCCCATGTCAGTGACGGAAGATTCAACTTGGTAATAATACATGACTTTTTATCAGTTTGGAGCAAATCATGAGCAAAGCCCTTCAACCCACTACCAGCTAACAATTTCCATGAAACCTTAATTTTCATGAAAGATCTTAAAACCCAACTTATTCTTTCATTATAGATCCCCAATTTAACTCTAATAGTAAGAATGTAAGATCACCAAGTTACTTCCAGTATTCTTAATGAAGGTCTGTTGGAGTACATGGATTTTTAATTTTAAGAAATTTCTCATAGTAACAGTCAACTTGCAACTTTAATACTCTGTTAAACAGTATTTGCTGCACAGAAGCAGGGTACTTAAGCAAATTTTTGGGCCATAGTAATTACTTTTCAATGCATTTCCTTAATCTAACCTATTTATATATCATCACATTCTTCTCATCCAGACATTTTCATCCAGCAATACTTAATATACATCTAGGCTATGCCTTAGGATCGCCTGTTTCACATTTGAATACACCTGGGGAAAAACTTGCTTTGTTTTGGACATCCCAACATTTCATTTCAGATTAATAACTACGGAAGTACCTTACCAGTGTCGACAATCAATTATGGTATCATTTGCATTATATATTTGACCGTTGAAGTAGCAGGTACACTCTTCTTGCTTGACACATTTCATGTTATTTTCATCCAGATAAGGAGCAGTCTCTGGGCACTTTGGATAGCAGCCTAATTAATACAAAAAATTAAATTTATTCAGTGTTAAACATTTATTAGTAGATTATCAATGGATTAATTCATGATTTTATATAATTATACCACAGTACTTAACTTACTGGCTGGACTCTTGGAATAAAAAGTCAAACTTAACTAGACCAGTCACATAATTACTGAGGTTACAAGAGCAGGAAAGAAGTTTGGTATACTGTGGCAAAAGATTCACATCCTAAGCTTTTACTCCAGGTCTAATATCGCTGAAGAAATATGACAATTTCCAGGACAAAGAAACCTGCATAGCTGGCAGCCTGCCACATGCATTCCCATCACCACTGACTGAATGGCTGCAGTTTGTAACATCTTCCAATATGTATTGTAGGCCTCTGTCTCAGTTATTCTGACAACACCTCCCAAAATATACAGTCAAGAAGGATAAGGAAAGCAGGTTCACGGGAAAACCACCATTCTAAGGTTTCTTTCAAGTTGTGTACCATCCTAACTTATAAAGCTGGAACTTGTATCTCAACAGCACTGTGGCAGTAAATTCACCTGCAGGACTGCAGTGTTTCAAGCAGCCTTCTCAAAACCAATTAGGGATGGTCAATAATACTGACCATATTGCCAGTACAGATAGTATAAACCTATTTGAAAATACTACTTACTTTAAGAAGTATTTTACAAAGAAATTTAATATATTTAAACAGGAATACACATGGAAACAAGATGTTCCACACATTTAAACCAGATTAAGCAATTCTCATTTATATTTTTGATTTGCATGCTATCCTTCGATCCCCTGTGGCTTTTTTATATCTGACTTTAACTGGTTTGCTGGAAATGCCTCATTATCTGGATAGAAGCTTTAAGACCAGATATCCTATTCTGAGAATTGAGGAAGATTGTCCTTCCTTGCTAGTGTCATGACAGAGCCCAGTTGTTCATGGATAAGTGATGTTCTGATTTACTTCTAACATTAATTCTGTCCCTATCTTTCTTTCATGGATTTTATTTTAATAAAGGTGAACTGCTTAAGGCAAAAAAGGCTCTGGCTTTCCTTACACCAATCTGGCCTACACGTCAGGCTGCTTCCTTGTCTGATTAATTCTAAACATACATTAGTAGCAGAAGGAATTGGCAATAAATTCCAACTTCCCAACACTCCCAGAAAAAGAACTAACATAATTCATGAATGGAAACCATGAATGATCAATCCATGTAAAAATCAACAGAGAATTAAATCAATGCCTATCCCTTCAGTGCTGATCTGAACTAATGCCATAGCGTAACAAGGCACTGAACCTTAAACCTTGTGTGTGCCTCAGCAGAGAAACATTAGCAGTATCAGAAAACTAAGTTAAAAGTAGCGCAAACATAAAGGAAACAAGTAGAATTCCCCCAAAACATCTAAACGATGGTAAAATTATAAAATAAGCCTACCTTCAAGAACTGCAGAAAGTTTTTTTCGAATTGAATGATCAGAACATGTTTTAACTGTTAATGTTCCACATGGTTGGTAGTGCCAGGTGCATTCATTGCCGCCATTATAATAGTCACAGTATACAGCTGAAATGTAAAATGAAAGGAGTTAGTACATTATTGTCAGTAATTTATTCACCACCAAGTGATTAAAAAGGTTTGATTTATGCCATAATCCAAACAACACTGAAATAGAATAGAAATAGTTACCACTTTTTCAAGACCTTGCCATGAAATGTGTTTCATGGTGCAGGTCTGTGTACCAGTTAACGTAAATTAAAACTAGACGCCACAGTCCAAGAGTCTGATACAAAACATTCAGCATTCCAAGAATCACACACACATAGAGATGGTAAGAAAACATACTTTAAAGAAGTATTTTAAAATATATTAGTTCCAGAAATTTGCCACCAGCAGTAGGGTATCTACACTAGCAAATGAGTTATATGGTAATTTAACATAAATCTTTTAGCTTTACTGACTAAAGGCATCTTGCTCCAACTTAGTGACTCCCTGAACTTTATAATGTCATTGCATGGCTGGGGCAATAGAAAATAAATCTAACAAATTAAAACTTTAAAAATGAAAACATTGAAGAACACTTTTAAACAATTAGAAACATTAGCATAATTAATTCAATATAACCTTATCTTTCATTATACACTTTGCAACCAGTCCTCTCCAGGCAAATAATTTTCAAGATTCACTAGATTCTGAAATGGTTCCAGAGGACTCAAAAATTGCAAGTGTCACTCCACTCCTTAAGAAGGGAGGAAGACAAAAGACAGGAAATTATAAGTCAGTTATCTTCAATGGTTGGTGAGATATTAGAGACCATTATTAAGAATGAGGTTTCTGGGCACTTGGAGGCATATGATAAAATAAGCCAAGTCAGCATTGTTTCCTTCAGAGGAAATCTTGCCTGACAAATCTGTTGGATTTCTTTTCATAAATAACAGGCAGGATAGATAAAGGAGTTAGTAGATGTTGCTTACTTGGATTTTCAGAAGGCCTTTGACAAGGTGCCACACATAAGAGCCATGGGATTATAGGAAAGATATAATAGCATGGACAGAGATTGGCTGACTGGCAGGAGGCAAAGAGTGGGGAAAATGTGGACCTTTTCTGGTAGGCTGCTGGTGACCGGTAGTGTTCCTCAGGGATTAGTTTTGGGACCTGCAGGCAGTATTGAGAAAGCAAAGAGTCTGCAAAACGACTTGAACAGATTAGGAGAAGGGGTAAGGAAGTAGTAGATGGAATAGAGTGTAGGGGAGTGTAAGATCATGCACTATTTTAGAAGAAATTACTGGTTTCTAAACAGGGAGCAAATTCGGAAATTGGAGTTGCAAAGTGCCAACCAACCAGTTGGAGTGTTCAAACATATTTTAGTCTTTCAGATTCCTACCTGCTTCAAAAGGACAGTATTCATACCAATGACCAAAAAAAGCAGGTTGAGCTGCCTCAACAACTTTTGTCCAGTTGGACTCACATCCAGTATGATGAAGTGCTTTGTGAGGCACAGCATGGCCAGAATTAACTCCTGCCTAAGCAAAGACCTGGATTCACTGCAATTTGCCTACACCACAATAGATTTACAGCAGATTCAATCTCACTGGCTCTCCACTTGGCCTTAGAACACTTGGATAACAGCAATACCTACGCCAAGCTGCTGTTTATTGATTACATCTCAATGTTCAACACCATCTTCCCTCAGTACTAATCAATAAGCTTCAAAATCTGGGCCTCTGTATCTCACTCCGCAACTGAATTCTTGACTCCCTTATCTGGAGACAACAGTCAGTGTGGATCAAAAATAACATCTCCTCCTCACCGGCCATCAAAACTGGCGCACCAATGCACCTCAAGGACATGTGCTTAGCCCGCTGCTCTACTCTCTCGACACTCGCAATGGGACTACGCACTGCGCAAACACCATCTATAAGTTTGCCGATGACACAACTGTTGTTGATATAATCTCTGATGCTGATGAGGAGGCGTACAGGAATGAGTTAGATTGGCCGGTTGAATTGTCTTGCAACAACAACTGTTCACTCAACATCAGTAAAATCAAATAATTCATTGTGAACTTCAGGAAAGGGAAGACAAGAGAACATACCCCAGTCAAGGGGTGAGCAATGGAAAGGGTGAGTAATTTCAAGTTCCTAGATGTTAACATCTCTGAAAATCTATCCTGGACTCATCATATTGATGTAATTACAAAAATGGCACCCTTCTGACTATATTTTGTTAGAAGTATGAGGTCATTTGGTATGTCACCAAAGATTAGGAAATTTCTCCAGATGTACCATGGAGAGCATTCTTACTTGTTGCATCACCGTTAGAGATGGAAGGGTCACAGCACTGGTTGAGAAAAGCTGCAGAGGGTTGCATAATCAACCAGCTCCATCATGGGTTCTAGCCCCCCCACCCCGTCAAGTACACCTTCAAAAGATGATGCCTTAAAACGGCAACATACATCATTAAAGACTCACTCCACCCAGGACGTGCCCTCTTCTAATTAATATTAAAAGAGGGAAGGTACAGAAGCCTGAAGACATGCACACAATATTTTAGGAGCAGCTTCTTCCCCTCCGACATAGATTTTTAAACGACCAATGAACCCAAGTACACTACTTAACTATTTTTGCACAACTTAGTTAATTTTAACATATCTTTTTATCATAATTTATCTACTACATTGTATAGCTGGTGCAAAAAGAAGTAATGACATATGTCAGTGCTAATAAACTTGATTCCGATTCTGCGTCTGACTAGGGAGTCTTAGTTCAGGATTCCCTAAAGGCTATCTTGCAGGAACAATGTAATGTTAGCAGTCATTTGGGGAGGACTTGAATACAACATAAAAGCAAGCAGGGATGTAATGCTGAGGCATGGGTCTGTTGGTCAGACTGCATTTGGAGTATTGTGAGCAGTTTTGGGCTCTTAATCTAAGAAGCAATATGATGATATTGGAGAGTCCAGAGGATCAAGGATCTAGGAACAACTTCGTTCACCATATATACTTACATGTATTAGGAATTTTCTGTGGTGTGTTGGCCCAACATACAACAAAAACAACAATTAACAAATTATCTAGAGCAAATATGTATAGAAAAATAAAGTTGGAAGAACAGATATGGAATAAAATGTGCAAAATACATGTATACCATTATGTATTTAAATGTAAACAGCATTATAAAAAGTGGTTCAAAATGCTCACAGTGCAGCGAATGAGGTCATACATAGAGGTGGAAGGGGTTGCTAGAATGGCTGATCTGTTTAACTGCCTGTGGGAAAGAACTTTTAAAATGGTATGAACTTTTTGTTTTAAAACCCTTATGGCACTTACTGGAAAGTGCACTAGAATGATCTTGAGAATGCAATGGTTAATAATATGAGGAGTATTTGATAGTTCTGGGCCTGTACTTGCTGGAATTTGAAGAATGAAGAGGGATCTCTTGTCGGGTACGGAAAGTTGTAGAGAGAATGGGCATTGACAGGATGTTTCCAATAGAGGGGAAGTGTAGGACCAGAGACTGCAGTCTCCATATTACAAGGACTTCCCCTTAGAATAGAGATGAGGAAGAATTTACTTATTCAAGGCTTGGTGCATCTGTGGAATTTATTGCCACACATGGCTTTGGAAGTCAAGTCATTGTGTATATATAAAACATAGGTTGATAGGTTATTGATACGTAAGGGTTTTGGAGATTATGAGGAGAAGGCAAGAAAATGGGGATAATAAAACAGCCATGACTATGCAAAGCATTTTGATAGGCCAAGTGACCTAATTCTGCTGCTGTGTCTCATGGGCTTAGGGTCTTATGAATGGACTCACTGTCTCTGCACCAGATCTAAAGTAGGAGAAGATCAGTAACTACTGGGGGACTGCTACTGAATACGACAAGGAATCCACCTTTGCAGCAAATTCAGTGTGTCAACAAGTTTCAGACTTCCAGATTTGCTTTCTTAGCATGTACTAGCAAACTAAATCAGTCTTATAAAAGTAAGTGTCAGAAATTACTATTATGTGATCATTTTAACTATTAGCATTCACCTTCAGTGAACTATGTAACTTCAACTTAATCCAAAAAGCTTTCCTGCAAGTATAGGATATAATAAACTTCCATTAATCCAGCACCTCAAAGATGTTGGTCATGACAAATAGCAGATTTTCTGTGCCATTGGAAGTAATTTATTTATACAGTATACTTCCATTTTTTTTAAGATGTTATAAATTAATACTACAGTGAACCCAATAAATTTAAAAAGAACATGGGAAGTTGACCCAAGCGAGTGTGACCCAGAGGAGTTCAAAGAAAATATGTGAACTAGGAACCTGGTAAATGAACATGAGAAAGGGAACCAAAACCCAATGTGTGGATGGGAAGAGTGGAAACAGAGATTGGTGCATGAGAGGGCCACAGTGTGTGGATGTGGATCGTAGGAAATAGGACAGGGAGAATGGAAAGAAGCACAAAAGGTGGAATATGGCAAATGGACAAATATTAGCTGATGAGTCAGATACTGAACCCTTGGGAATTTAGAATGGATGGCTGAATAGTGGATTTTTATTGTAGTTTAAATGAAAATTTCCATGAAACTAATAGACTTACGACATCGTTCAGGTGTTCTCCAGCGAACACAAACATCAACTTGATTGCAAGCCTCTGCATACACTGCTACAGCAGTACAGAATCCCAGATACTTCCCCTCCTTATCACAGGCACACGCTTCTTCAAGACAAGCTTCATAGTATGGGTCAGGGTCAACCTGTTAAAGAGTCAGAAAATCAGAAACCAAATTGATACTTTAAAAATATTTATTTTAAATGTGAGGAACAACCTTAATATTACTTTTGTTTACAGATGCACAGGAGATGATTTGGGTAGAATATGCACTGAGGAAATCTTCCAGAGAGCTCTTGGGCTGGCAGCGATTGGCCTCTATTCAATATGACCTTATTTCCCATTTAGCAGGGATCTAGATTTCTGAAGGTATCCCATTTGACCATTCCTGACCCACCACATGCAGTAGTAAGCTCAGTATAAAGCTCTCTTAATGTTAAGAGCTGTTACCTTATCCTCTCCTCTATTCCAGTTAGAGATGGCTAGGTTGTAAAGACAATAAAAATATTAGAGCCAAATCACATATTTGTATCTGTATGTCAATGAGCAGATTATGGAAGGGGAACCTGAAATAGTGGGATGACTATTTCCATTCATCTTAGTATTACAAAGTCATACTGCACGAAGAACAGGCAGTTTGGCCCACCAGATCCATGTTAACCTTTTTGCCTATCTGCATTAATCCTTTTTGCTCAAGGTCCATATATTTATATGCCTGTCTAAAAGCCTCTTAAATTTATTATGTCTTATTTCAGCATATCTTATGATAGTGCATACCACTTTCTCTCTGTAATGCTCAGAGAATGGTTAATGCACAGAAATTTACTTTCACTGAAGCTATGCAAAAGCTATAAGCTGCAGGAACAAATTGTTGAAATGTGAAGAGTAAATTTAGAACAGTGTTTTACCTTATTGTGACATTGTTGAAAGATTCCATCTGCATTTTTAATAATGGAACATTTTTTTCCTGCCCACGCAGCACAAAATGGATTATCCTCACAAGGAAAACTTTGATCCAGTGAACTGGGACATGATTCTGTAGTTTTCCAACTGTTTCCAAACTCAATGGGATTACTTGCTTCAAAGTTGGATTTTGTTCTTTGGTCATCATCAGTCTTACCATTGAAGTTTCCACAGAGACCACACACTTTGCCCTGTTGTACAAGTTATAAAGTAATCAAAATGTTATTAAAATATTAATCTGGCATTTCAAAATCAATTCAAATAAACTAAATAGGCTAACATATTCCTCCATTCAGATGCATATGTTGAAAACATTTAATCAGGTTATGGTTATATCTGCATTGGTTCATACGAAATAAGTCAGTTCAGCATGGCTGGCATGCCAGAACTTACACCACAGCATTGCTGGATTAGGTAAAAGGACAAGGACAATGATTATAAACACCAAAGATTCTACAGAGGCTGGTAATCCAAAGCAAAACACACAAAATGCTGGAGGAATTCTGTAATGTGAAGGGCTAATTTACTTGCTGGTCAAAAGCAGCCTCTACTATACTGATTGTTGATTGGCCCATTTGAAGGATGCTGCAGCTCTTTCCCATTGGTTGTCTTGCTTGCCAGGACACCGGTGTCTGATTCTGGGCTCCTCAGGGGTGTAAGAATAGCACATGTGAGAGACTTGCTGGCTTTTCCTTTATCTCCTGAGGTTCCTCTTCACACTGAAATTACAGCCATTGGGAAAGCATGCTGCAGATATAGGAAAACCCACAGGCACACCTAGTTAAGTATCTGCTGAATGTTTAGTTTAGTAGTTGTGCAACTTGGGGAGATGAAATGAAGTACCTGTTGAGTTTGGGGTGTAGCTGCGTGTTTGGTGTCAAAGTATTTGTGGCTTGCATTGGCACTGATGAGTGTACATTTGCCTTGGATGTTTGGTTGAGTATTTTATTGTTAGTCTGTGGATTAATGGTGGATGTACCTGGTGTCTTATATCTCAGTTACTGAACCCATGAACCTGCTTTCCTGTGACTAACTCTCAGTCTGAAACATCAACTGTCTGTTCATTTCCACTGGAAACTGCCTGAACTGATGAGTTCCTCTAGCATTTTGTATGTGTTGCTGGAGAAAAGGATCAATTGAGTAGATCTCAACAGTAGAGAGCACTGAAGGATAATACTTCAGAAGTCATGTGGCAATTGGTTAGACCACACTTAAAGTACCGTGTACAATTCTGGTCAACTGTGCTGGTGATAGAAAGAGTGCAGACAAGATTCACCAAGATGTTGCCTGGAATGAAAGGCTGTAATTATAAGGAGAGGTTAAATAGACTCTTATTAGAACACAGGAGGTTGAAGGGTGATTTTATACAGGTTTATAAAATTATTAGGGGCACAGATGAGATGGATAAAATCTTTATTTTTCCCCAAGATTAGAACTAGAGAGTACAGGTTTAAGAAAAGAAGGGAAATTTTTAAAGGAGATCTGTGGAGTAAGTTTTTCACAAAGAGAGTATTGAATATCTGGATCAAAGTTTCAGAAGAGATGGTGGAGACAGATACAATGACGATGTTTGGACAGGTCCTTGGATAGAAAGGTATTGAAGGATGCAGGAAAATGGGATTAGCATAGTTAGAAATCATGGTTAGAATTGAGGGTTGAAAAGACCTGTTTCTGTGTTATGGGTATCAATTATTCTAAGTTCTCATTAAATAGAACCATTAATAGAAAAAGCATGTGGTTAACAGGGCAGAAGTGGACTGGAATACAGAACAACTGACCACATTGTTTTGCATCATATTTGAACAATGGGTCCTTGATAAGTACTGGATAGTCAGTAATGCCTTAGCAACTGCACTCCCAACACCTGGCAAGGCCTTTGAGAAAGTAAACTGGGGGAAAACAACACTGCTTTGATTTAGTTTGTTGCTGGATTAAAATGAATGGCAAAACAGGTAATAAAATGTCTTGCTACCCATTAACATCATATAAATATTTACTCTCTTCTGCAACAATCTGAAAACAGGTAGGCTTTTTTAATTGTGAGGACCAAAATAATTTTGATAATTTCCTGTGGTTTCTCAGTACTTTAGCTCTGCAGTTAACTGTCACCTTGAATTTATGTACTCTGGTTTAACAGGCCACAAGAGCCATTTGGAGTAAGACAACAAACAGTTCTTCCAGTCATCATCCAGACTATTAGTGAAAACATATAGGAACAGAGGTTATAGTTTCCCTAAGGAAAGATATTCTTGCCATAAAGGAAGTGTAATGAGTGCTCTCTGGATTTATCCCTTGAAAGATAAATGGAGGAAAATATGTTCATTGTTTTTGAAGCTCAGAAGAATGAAGGGCAAACTTATTGAAAAACCTATAATTCTTAGAAAGTTCAACAGGTATAATTCTCTGACTAGAGAGTTAGGCGAATAGGCCAGAGTCTGAGAAAAGGGCTCATCAACTTTGTGACAGCAGTGAGTCGAAATTTCTGCACTTGAACAAACTGTGGGAATTTAACAAACACAAAGAATGATTTATGGCTAATTCAGCAGTGTTTTTTCAGGATGTGTTACTTTCCCATTGATGACCCGAGAAATTTTAATGATTGAGGGAAATTCAAAGGGCAATGAAGGATGATGAGGAAAACAAATTTTTTATTTGTTGGTTGGAGTTCAACTCCTGAAGTTATGTTACTTGAATGACCATTGTTCCTCTATTCCCTATCCATCTAATCCAAAATTGGTGTATGCTTGATGATATTCTAAGAAGATAACAGTTTTGTTTTCTGTCAATATTATTCTGATGTGCTTTGGTTCAAAGAAGAATACTTTTGTTTAGCTCTTTCACATGGTCTTTTTGAATCAAGTGCATATGCATCACATTGCTGACAATCTGTCTGACACATCTTCATATGTATACCATCACAATGTCATTTGTCTTAATTCAGAAAAAAATCATAAATCTTATACAAAAGAGTACATTTAAATGCAAAGCCCATTTTACCTTCCAGTGTCGATCCAGTGTGACTGAAAGCCTTGTGTGTTTGTCCCATATCACATTGATTCCATTGGGAAATGTAATGCTTAAATAAAGGCCAATGGTGTGAACTGAATAGGAATCAAGGCAACGTGAACTGGAATTTTCAAAGGACTCTTTTACTTTTCCTTCTTCCAAAATTAATACTTCACCCTAAAAAGTCACAAGTTTGGCAAAGTTATGCTCAATGGTAACTTTTATCATTGATAGTCAAAAATAAAATTTGCATTCTGAAAACTTCTTTGATGACAGCAACAAAGCTAAGTAATAACAGTAAAATTGAAGATCTACCTGATGAATAATTTTAACCTTTCTTTCGCATGTCACTCCATTTTCACAACAAGGAACACTTTCTATAAGTATTTGGAATGTTCCATCTTTTCCATTGCAGTGGTCCTGAGTAAAAGATAGTTTTAAATAAAAACATGGAGTATAATTTGTATTCCTGTGAACAGTTCAATAATTAATACCAACAGGCACACTAATATAATGAAAAAAATACACAAAACAATTTCACTTTTAAACCAGAAATATGATTACTTATACAGTCTTATTGTAAAGTAATTGCAGTGAACCATGTTGTTAGTTAGGTACTGATAAAAAGTATTGTAATATCTGTTTCAAGTCCAAGTTCAGTTTATTCTCATTCAACCATACACAGGTATATCGCCAAATGAAACAACACTCCACTAGACAAGGTGCACAACACAGTGCATATAACTCAAACACTTAACATATAAAGCAATATTATTACTAGTAAATTAATAAGTACCAAGGTGCTTTTACAACACAAGTTCAAAAGTAAAAAGAATAGCGCCACTGGTGCTTCATACATGATGAGACCTGGGTGATAGCAGGGAGTTCAGTAGTCATGTGACCTAGGGGGAGAGGCTGTTTCTCATCCTAACAGTTATTGTCCTAATGTTACTGTACCTCCTTGACTGATGGTAAGGGGTCAAAGACATTGTTGGACAGATGGCAAGGATCATTAACAAATACTAGGGGCCCTGTGTATGTAACGCTCCTGATAAGTCCTCTCAGAGACCCTGAAGATCCTCTCCGCAGTCATCACAATCAGTAAAAATTTAAGTGTATTAATCATTTCCTCTGAAAAGTAAATTAAACGTTTGGTATTACAACTTACCCCTACTAATATATATTCACAATTGCCATCAAACTTGAATCGCAAATCATCAAAAGTTATGTAGTGACCTTCACCATAAACTTGACAGGTCTTTGAACATGGCTTCTCAGTACAATGCCACATTCCACCTTGGCAAGTGCTGCAATATAAAGAATGGTGAAACTTATTTCATAATATCAGGCACTTTTTATAATATGAAATATATAAATTTTACCATTTCTTGGACCTCACCATTTTTTGCAATTATCTTCAATAACTTTTCCTTTGGGATAACTGATTCCTTCTAATAAACAAGGGCAAGTTTCAGGGGAAACACAGTTTCCGTCATCATCTTCAGCTTTCCCTTCAGGACAAATACATTCAGATACACATTTGTCTGGCTGTTATGAAAAGAAAGCATGAAAGTTATTTCTTGAGAGAAATTCTGTAATATCAAAAAAGAATTAATACCAAATGAATCGATAGACGGACAGATAAAACTCAAGACAGTTAAAAGACGGATGAAGTTGTGTGTATGTGCCCTACATTTGGTAATGAAAGAATGCACTGTGGGATAGATCAGCAGGAAACAGCAGAGCAGTTAAGTTAATATTTGCTTTTGCCTTCACAAAAGGGAACACAGATAACCTGGAAGTGTTAGGGAAACACAAACCAAATGAATTAAAGATCAAAAGAAAATTATTATTAGTAAGAAAATACCATTGGCACAAAAATAAATAAGTAATAAATACTGTTCAGTGTTCAAAACTGAAGAAGGTATCCATGGATGTAGTGGACTCATTTGTCACATTTTCCAGAATTCTATACATTATAGAATAGTTCTTGCAGATTGTGAATAGTAAATGTAATCCCACTTTTTCAAAGAGGCAAAATTGCTGTGAAATTTGTTGTTGTGGAGCAGAAGTACATTGCAGTACATAATATTAAACCCTCTGATGGCAGAGGGAAGAAGTTGTTCCTGGATCATTGAGCACATGCCTTCTAACTCCTGTATCTACTCCCTGATGGTAGTAATAAGAAGAGGCCATGTCCTGTGGACAGGGTCCTTGATGATGGATGCTGCTTTTTAGAGGCATTGCTCCTTGAAAATGTACTGGGTGCTGGGGAGGCTAGCACCCACGATGAAGTTGACTGAGCTTATAACTTTCTGCAGTTTATTTCGATCCTGGGCAGTTCCCACATCCCACCCACCCCGATACCGGACACTGATGCAGCCAGTTAGACACTCTTCATGGTACATATGTAGAAATTTGCGAATGTATTTGATGCCATAACAAACCTCCTCAAACTCTGAATGTTATACAGCCAGCTCCATGCCTTCTTTGTAATCGCATCAATATGTTAGGCCCAGTATAGATCCTCGAAGATGCTGACATCCAACAACTTCAAATTGCTCTCTCTTTGCACTTCTGATCCATCTATGAGGACTGGTGTGTGTTAGCTCATCTTACTCTTTGAGAAGTCCACAATCAATTCTTTGGTCTTACTGATGTTGAGTGCAAGGTTGTTGCTGCGACACCATTCAAATAGCAGATATATTTTGATCTTGTACACCCTCTTGTCACCATCTGAAATACTGCCATTGATAGTTGTGTCATCAGCAAATTTACAGATGGCATTTGAGCCATGCCAAGCCACACAGTCATGGGTGTAGGGAGAGTAGAGCACACGTCTCTGAGGTGTGCCAGCGAGACAGAGATTTTATTTCTGATCTGCACAGACAGTTATTTTCCAGTTAGAAAGTCAAGGATCCAGTTGCAGAGGGAGATACAGAGGCTCAGGATTTGGAGTTTCTTGATCAGACCTACAAGAATGATTGTCTGAAATGGTGAGCTGTAGTCAATAAACAGCAGTTTGACCACCATAAGTATTAATATTGTCCAGATGATATAAGGCTACATGAAGTGCCAATGAGATCGCATCCACTGTAGACCTACTGTGGCAAAAGGTAAAATGCAGTCGATCCAGGTCCTTGCTAGAACAGGAGTTGATTCTAGCCATAACCAACCTCTCAAAGCACTTCATCACTGTAGATGTGCATGCTTCTGGATGATAGTCATTCAAGTAGCTCACCCTGTTCTTCCTGGGCACTGACAGAGCTAATATTATGTGAGGTCATCCAGTTCAGTAAGAAAAGCAAAAACCCAGTGTATTAACATCTGTTAACAAGACTTGGGTATTCCTAAACATCAGTCAGTGAACATAAACATTCATATATAATGCCTTGTAAAAGTATTCAGCCCTGCAACTATTTCGACATTTTACTGTATAATTTTTTTAAATTTAAAGTATATTGAAGTATGAATTTTTAAGCTAATCTACAAAATATTATGCATCATGTCAAATCAGAAGAAAAATTCCAAAACCTATCAGATATTTACCATTAATTAAAAACCAAAATTGTGAGGCTGAAAATGTATTTATTTCCTTTGTAATTATTACACTAACTTTCCTCAGGTGCAATATTGTATATTACCTTACTGACTCAATCAAGTGGTTGATGTCAAAATTGGAGGATAACCTGTTTTCAATGAATTCTTAAGAACAAATACTGATCTCTCTTTAAGATCCAACAGTATGATTGGTTTTCAACAGACCAAAACAAAATCAGATCAAGAAGCATTCAACACAAGTCAGGGAAACGATAATAGAGACACACAAATCTGAGGAAGAGTACAAGACCATCTGAAAGCCACTGAACATACTTCAGAGCTCAGTGCAATCCATCGTGAAAATTTGGAAAAAATATGAAACCACAGCCACACTGCCTAACTGCCTAGGTCAGGCTAACAATCTAAACTTGTTTTCCAGGGAAGAATGACACTTGTAAGAGAGGCTATTGTGATGACAACAGTCACTGTGAGTGAGTGATGGAAATCAGTGGATGCAGCTGGAGATGAAGTTCATGGCAATCCAATCTCTAAGGCGTTGCACATAAAGGGTATTATGGAAGAGTGGCAAGGAAGAAGCCCTTGCTAAACAAAAAAAACATGCCCTTGTATGTAAAGACTTTGTAAGGTGTCACCTAGAAGATACTATAATGATGTGGAAAAATGTCTTTTGGTCAGAGAAGCATATGCAAGACTCTTGAGTGGCCCAGTCAGAGTCCTGATCTTAACATGATCCAACATCTCTGGTAAGACCTCAAGTTTGCTATCCACTGCCACTCCCCAACTAAGCTGGCACAGCTTGAGCAATTTCGTGAAGAAGAATGGGCAACTCCTGCTCTATCACGTTGTGCAAAGCAAATAGAGACTTACCCTGAAAGAATACAGACTGCAACACCTGCGAGATGTGGTTCAACTAAGTACTGAGCAAAGGAGGATAAATACTTTTGAACTTCTGACATTTCAGTTTTTGAATTTTTAGTTTTTCATGCTTTACAATTTTATCTGTTTTGGGGGCTGTACTGTGAAAAAGGAGCATGTGATTACAAATAAAATTTCTCGGTTAAGTTGATCAAAATCCCTGGTTGTAATACTCATGTGAGAAAAGAATTGTGGGCTGAATCCTTTTTGCAAGGCGCTGCAGCACAATAGGTTAAGAAAGCAAATGTTATGTTGGCTTTGATCATTATTCCTAGACTCTGAATTTCTCTCGTAATGTATCCAATATATTACCCCTTATTTGAATGGCATGTTCAATATATTGTGTTTACATTAGAATAGATTATTATGTTATTGCTCAATATTTTGTTTTGTATGCCAGTTTTTCTTTTCAATTTTAACAAGCTTGTAATGTTGGACATCACTTACACATGCTGATTCCAAGTTTCTGCATTTCTTTCCACAACGAGCTGGACCTCCATCAGTAGGACAACGAAGAAGTTCCTTTCCCCTTTTACACACTAATAAACACAAGAAAGGAGTATTATTTCATGGAGATTTCATTGCATGCCTTAGAACATAAAAGCTTGAAAAGATACTAATTATACCTTTGGGAGCAACCGTGGTTGTAATTTCATTGCAGGTGATTGAACCACTTTCACAGTAACTGATGGAACAGAAGAAGAAAGGTAACGGATCTAGTTTCACTTAGTCAATGATTAAATTTTGATAGTTTTGACAGGTTTTCTTACCAATTATTAATTCTCTCTCCAGGTTGAATATATACGCCCTTGTAAAAACATGAACAGTCTTCACTATTTACACAGAATCCATTTTCATTCATGTACTTGCCCTCAGGACAGCCACAGCCATAAACTGGAGTATCCTTCACATTACAGGTGAAATCATCTTTTGATAGAAATCTGCAGTTACGGTTACAGGCTGTCACGTTAGTGCCAAAAACTTGATTGTTCTCACAGGTTTTATCTGGAAACAAAAAAAACAAGAGTAAAGATGAGGGCCAATGAAATCCATTCCCAAAGTACAGAATCATCCTGGAAAAGTATGAAATGATTTACTTTGGAAGGTAGAACTTGATAAGGTCGAACAGGGTTAATAACAGGATCCTTAAGATTGTAGTGTAACAGAAGGATCTGAATGTCCATGTCCATAGATCCCTCAAAGTTAGCATGCGACTTAATAGAGTTGTTAAGAGGCCCTGTGGTGTGCTGGCCTTTATTAGTTGGGGAATTGAGTACGAGAGCAATGATGTAATGTTGCAGTGCTATAAATCCCCAATTAGACCTGTTCAGTTCTAGTCGCCTCATTATAGGAAGGACGTGGAAGCTTCAGAGAGAACGCTGAGGAGATTTGCCAGGATATGCTGAGTGCTTGGTGTGTGGTAGAAACAGATACATTAGGGGCATTTAAGGAACTCTCAGTTAGAAACATTGATAATAGAAAAACAGTTAACTACGTAAGAGGGAAGGTTCCGATTGACCTTCGAGTAGGTTAAGAGATCAGCACACGTCATGGGCTGAAGGACCTGTTCTGCCCTAATGTTGCATACTCTAGGTTCTATTGTACGCTCTAATTATCTTCAGAAAGAAATGTTAGTGTGGCAGACATACTTTGAATATGCAACACACAAAATTCTAGAGGAGCTCAGCAGGCTAAGCAGCATCTATGGAAAAGTGTTAACAGTCGATGTTTCAGGCCAAAACCCTTCATCAAGACTGGAAAAAATATGAGAAGTCAGAGTAATAAGGTGGTGGGAGGGAATATATGTCAGTGAATCATACACTTTGATTGCAGATGCCAGATATCAGGTGATGGTACTCAATATTCCAAGGGTAGCTGAGTTATCCACTGAGTCATGGCAATACTGGATTCGAGTCATTCATTTCATCGGGATGTTTGGTAAAGGGTCTTTGACCTTAAAGTTTTACTCGGTATCTCTCTCCAAGTATGCTGTGTGACTTTCTAAGAGAGAATTTTTAATACTGATTTGATAGGATTCAGTTCCAATTATAAATCTTCAAATAATGAAGCAATCCAGAGCTCCATTATATTTTTATCTGGACTGATAAATAACAAATAGATTTATTCCTCATAAAGGAGGAGTAATGGTCATTTCCTAAATGACAAGGGGTCTCTTCATGACATTCAATGGCATTATAATGAAAACTACTATCATCAGCATTATGCATGGTCGACTATTACAGCCACATTAATACTTTGATGTTAGGAGCATAAGAATGATTGGATATTCTACAGTGTCCAACTGCCCTCCTAACCCAGTCAAATCTTGCACCATCCATTAGGTACCAGTCAGTAGAATGATGGAATACTTTCCATTCATTTGCAACAGTCCATCTTTAGTGTTACTCGTTGGCACTATGTGGGACAAAGCAGATCTCTTTTTTTTGCAAAGCACTCAACATATTCATCATCTCTACAGTGACACATTTGACTTCACTGAGCTCTCTAAAGTAGAAACATAGAAAACCTACAGCACAATACAGGCCTTTTGGCCCACAATGCTGTGCTGAACATGTACATACTTTAGAAATTACCTAGGGTTACCCATAACCCTTTGTTTTTCTAAGCTCATGTACCTATCCAGGATCTGCCTCCACCACCACAGCTGGCAGCCCTTTCCACGTACTCACCACTCTCTGCATAAAATCTTACACCTGACATCTCCTCTATACCTACTTCCGAGCACCTTAAAACAGTGTGCTCTTGTGCTAGCCATTTCATCCCTGGGAATGCCTCCCATCATCTTATACGTCTCTATCAGGTCACCTCTGATCCTAAACACTGCCAAGAGTCTTACCATTAATACTATATTCTTCCATCATATATGACCTACCAAATTCACCTTAGACATATCTGGGTTGAACTCCATCTGACACTTCTCAGCTTGCATCCTATCAGTGTTCCACTGTAATCTCTGACAGCCCTCCACACTATCTACAACACCCCCAACCTTTGTGTCATCAGCAAATTTACTAACCCATCCCTCCACTTCCTTATCCAGGTCATTTATAAAAAATCATGAAGAGAAAGGGTCCCAGAACAGATCCCTGAGGCACACCACTGGTCAGCAACCTCTGTGGAGGTCTACAACCATTATTTGACTTCCGTAGGCAAGCCAGTTCTGGATCCATAAAGCAATATCCCCTATGATCCCATGCCTCCTTACTTTCTCAATAAGCCTTGCATGGGGTACCTTATCAAAGGCCTTGCTGAAATCCATATACACTACATCTATGGCTTTACCTTCATCAATGAGTTTAGTCACATCCTCAAAAAATTCAATCAGGCACGTAAGGCACCACCTGCCCTTAACAAAGCCATGTTGACTATTCCTAATCATATTATACCTCTCCAAATGTTAATAAATATTGCCTCTCAGGATCTTTTCCATCAACTTACCAACCACTTAAATAAGACTCACTGGTCGATAATTTCCTGAGCTGTCTCTACCCACTTTCTTGAATAAGGGAACCACATCTGCAACCCTCCAATCCTCCAGCACCTCTCCAGTTCCCATTGATGATGCAAAGATCATTGCCAGAGGCTCAGCAATCTCCTCCCTCGCCTCCCACAGTAGCCTTGGGTACATCTCATCCAGTCCTGGAGACTTATCCAGCTTGATGCTTTCCAAAAGCTCCAGCACATCCTCTTTCTTAATCTCCATATGCTCAACTTTTTCAATCTGCTGTAAGTTATCTCTACAATTGCCAAGGTTCTTTTCTGCAGTGAATATGTAGCAAAATATTCATTAAATATCTCTGCTTCCTCTTTCAGTTCCATACACACTTTTCCACTGTCACACATGATTGGTCCTATTCCCTCATGTCTTGTCCTCTTGTTCTTCACATACTTGTAGAATGCCTAGGGGTTTTCCTTAATCCTGCTCGCCAAGGCCTTCTTATGGTCCTCCTGACTCTCCTGATTTCCTTCTTCAGCTCTTTCCTGTTAGCCTTATAATCTTCTAGATCTCTATTATTACCTAGTTTTTTGAACTTTTCGTAAGCTTTTTTACTTCTCGACTAGATTATCAAGATCCTTGATACACCACGTTTCCTGTACCCTACCATCCTTTCCCTGTCTCATTGGAACATACCTATGCAGAACGCCATGCAAATATCCCCTGAATAGTTGCAACATTTCTGCCGTACAGTTCCCTGAGAACATCTCATCCCAATTTATGCTTCTAAGTTCCTGCCTGATAACGTCATTGGTAAAGGGGATAGAATTGTGATCACTATCTTCAAAATGTTCTCCCACAGAGAGACCTGACACCTGACCAGGTTCATTTCCCAATACCAGAGCAAGTACATCCTCTCCTCTTGTAGGCTTCTCTACATATTGTGCCAGGAAATCTTCCTGAACACACTTAACAAACTCCACCCCATCTAAACCCCTTGCTCTAGGGAGATGCCAATCAACATTTGGTAAATAAAAATCTCCCACCATGACAACTCTTATGATTACACCATTCCAGAATCTGTCTCCCTATCTGCTCCTTGATGTCCCTGTTAGTATTGGGTGATCAATAGAAAACACCCTGTAGAGTTATTGACCCCTTCCTGTTTCTAACTTCCACCCATAGAGATTCAGTAGACAATCCCTCATGACTTCCTCCTTTTCTGCAGCTGTGACACTATCTCTGATCAGCAGTGCCACGCCCCCATCTCTTCTGCCTCCCTCCCTGTCCTGTAACACATTCCACCAGTTTGAAGCTTTACTTCCCAAACTCTTAATTTATACTGTTAAGAAAGCATCATTGCCTCCAGTTTCCCCTCTGTATTCGTAGAATTCAGAAGATTGAGGGGTGCACTTATTGAAAAATAGAGGGCTATGGGTAAGCCTAGGTAATTTCTAAGGTAAGGACATCTTCGGCACAGCTTTGAGGGCTGAAAGGCCTGTATTGTGCTATAGATGTTCTATGTTTCTATGAAACATATCGAATGGTAACAGGCCTTGATAGTGTGGATGTGAAGTGGATGTTTTCTTTGGCAGGAGAGTCCAAGACCAGAGGACACAGCCTCAGAGTAGAGGTGCGTCCTTTAGAATGAAGGTGAGGAGGAATTTCTTTAGCCAGAGAGTTGTGAATATGTGGAATTTTTTGCTGTAGGCAGCTTTGGAAGCCAAGTCTTTATATGTACTTAAAACAGAAGTTAATAGACTCTTGACTGGTCAGGGCGTGAAAGGATATGGGGAGAAGGCAGGCAATTTGGGCTGGGAGAAAAATTGAATGATCCATGATGAAATGGTAGAACAGACTCGATGGACCAAATGGACTAATTCTGCTCCTATATCTTGTGGCCTTATGGAGTCATGTACATCTTCATCAGGAGGAGCTCAGCAGGCCAGGTAGAATCTATGAAAAAGAGTAAGCAGTTGAAGTTTCGGGCTGAGACCATTCATCAGGATGTCCTGATGAGGAGTCTCAGCCTGAAATGTCAACTGTGTACTCTTTTCCACAGATGCTACCTGACCTGCTGAGTTCCTCCAGCATTTTGTGTGTGTTGTTTGGATTTCCAACGTCTGCAGATTTTCTCATTTTTGTGCTCCATCTTAATCAGGATTTTCATTACTGGCCTCAACGTCAGTGACTCAAATTCTTGCAATCTTTAGCAGAATGGGGAAACAGAACAAGGCAATGTATTAATATTAATGTAGGAACTAGGTAGTGAGGTCAGAGAGCTCAGCTGCAGGGAAAATTTTGATAATGTAGCCTACTTCAGCTCTATGGCTTCCTTAAGGAATTATCTTGGAAGATACTGAATAGAATAATCTAACAGGAACAAAAGATACAAGGTTTCAAGGATACAAAAAGCAAATTTCCAATAATGTCTGTAAACCTCTTTTTAACTGGGGATCAGTTATCAGGCAGGGATTTTTAAGGTCACAATGCTGTACTATTGTAAGAGCCAGCCCCTAATTTTAACGGAAAGATAGAAGGAATAATATGTTTTCACAATATAAACAAGTGCACATATTGTTGAGCCTAGGTTCCTGGACATCAATAATCTCAAGACTTTATTCAATATTGTAAATTGATTGTCTTTCTGAAGGGAAGGGTATGAAATTCTGTGAAATCTAAAGACTTACTACAAATTCCTCCAGTCCAATCGTTCAGTATGAGACCTCTTGCAGCACAGGCATGGACATATGACCCCAGTGCAGCACAGATACAATGATTAATATTCCGGCAGTTGCATGTGGAAATCTTGCACATCTTTAAAAGAAATACAAGCATAACTATCATTTTCTTCATTGAACGTTTACTAAATTAATGTAAACTGGAACCTAAGGATGCAACGTGAGCCAAATAATCACACCACTTGTAAGCAAAATGGGGTCTCCTTCAACAGTTTAGCAGTCAACGTGTTATTTTTGCGACCCTGTCTCATGTTAGTTTGCTAGAAAAGCTGCTGTCTATCCAACCCAATTTGCAAATTGACCTCACATAAAGGAAGATGGTTATGGTTGTTACAATCAGTCATCCCAACCCCAAGATTTCACTATAGAGGTTTCTCAAGGAATGCACTAGGCCCAACTATCTTCATTTGCTACTTCAATGGCTTTCCATCATAAGGTTAAAAATGGAGATATTTTCAGGTTGTCTGCAAGCAACAAGACTGAGGCGACATTCCAGGATAGGCTGTTAAGTTGGAACTAACATTCAGTCAACAAGAATTTTTGGCAAGAGTGAATTTAATCATCTACCCTTGATGTTTAATGCTATTTCCATTTAAGAAGTTCCTCCTTGACCCTCCCTGATCTCACCCACCCATCAAAGTTCCAGAAGGTCAGAAATGAGCAGAAACTCAACTGAACGAGACATATAAATACTGTTGGCTACAAGAATATTTTAGAAGCTGGATATCTTGTGCTGACAGTCTATCCGTTGACACCTCAGGACATTTCTACAATCAACAAGGTAACGATACATGGTTTACTTGCCTGGATGAATGCAGTACCAGTAATTCTCAAGAAGCTCAAAGCCATTCAGGACAATGCAGTCCACTTGTCCACCTGAGATACCTATTTGTTCCAGCTTTGGTTTACATTGGTTGCAGAGCGTACAGTCTAAAAATACATTACGTTTACCTGTACACGCTACCTTAACAGCCTGAGTGGCTGCTTTCAAAGTAATTGAAGAGACTAGGAAAGTCATTTTCAGACGATTTTATGTATGTTTAACTTTTGTCTCTTTCATCATTTATTGCAGATGTTAAGTATGGCTGTGTAAGTTTTCATTTTACTTGTTATGAAGGTTTTTATTTGCACATATTTACATAACTTTCTTCCTTACCTGATAGTATTCACTGTAATCTACTGTGTGATGACATTGAGCAAGTATATTGTCATTGCGCTTCAATAGGGAACAATGTTCTTTGGCATAGTATTCTGCAATAAAATTTGGGTAAGATTTGAATGATTGTATTTATCATTCAGATGTCAGAATCAAACTAAATTTAACACAAATATAATGGAAATAAATTAACCCTGCCAAAAATCTTGTCCCCATGAGCAGGCCACAATAGATGCTTCATCAATGAAATTACACAAGCATGCCAAAATCCAAGTTCAAAATTAAACTGAGGTTTTGGAGCTGTGCAGTAACAATACTTTCTGCCACTCTGCTGTACATCAATTCGCTGTGCTCACTGTGGCAAGCGTGTGGACCTCTCTGTGTTCATTTGTGTGGGATCCCTCTGTTTCTGTGATGAAGGAGGATGTTACCGTGGTTTTGCACTAAGGATTGGACTACTGGGTTTATGGATTGTGGACTTCCTCGGACTAATGGTTTTTATATTCCGAGTCTAGTGCCCATTTTGTTCCATTTTTTTGTGCAAGGGAGGGGGTTATGGGGTTGATGTCCTTATCCCATTTTGAGCAGGGGAGGGGGTTTGGAGGTTGATGTTCTGTTCCATTTTGTGCAGGGGAGGGGTTTGGTGTCGAATACCTTATTCCATTTTCTGCAGGGGAGGGGGTTTGTTCTGTTTTATGCAGGGGGTTTTGGGGGTCATGATCTTGTTCCATTTTGTGTGGGGGAGTGGGAGTTGCGGTCGATGATGTTGTTCTTTTTTGTGCAGGGGAGGGGTCTGTGGGGGGTCAATGTTCTTAATCCATTTTGTGCCGGGGAGGGAGTTTTGGGGTTGACGAACTTATTCCATTTTGTGTGGGGGAGGGGGTGTTGAGGTCACTTATCGTATTCTATTTTGTGTGAGGGAATGTGGTTGGGGGGTCAATGATCTTGTTCCATTTTGTGTGGGGGAGGGTGTTGATGATTATATTACCGTTCTTTTTTGTGCGAGGGGTGTGTTTGATGTTTGTCTCTGAACAACTTTCACATTCTTCCTTTGTTTGGTGGCTATCTGGAGAAGGCAAATCTCAGAGTTGTACAGGGATACATACTTTGATAATAAATCAACCTTTGAACCTTTGTACATTTGTTTCTTCCCAGCATGAAGTTATGTCTGATTGACTGGTATGTCCTCCTGGTGATTGGGAGCACACTGGAGTGGGCCGTAGTTTAGTGTGGACTTTGTTCATTCTCAGGGTTTATGGGTTTAACCTTGGACATGGACTGTGGAGATCTGTTGAAAGTGGGAGCTTGGCAGAGTTGGCTTATCACTGAAAATTATGCCAGACCCTTGCACTCATCTTAGTTTTTAATCACCATAACAACAATATCTTGGGTCTTCTGTTGTGCCTCCAGAGACACAATGCAAGCCGTCATTTTTAGCATGCAAAAATTAACACAAGGTTCAGCAAAATGATCAATGGCAAAAGTATTCTGTGTTACACTGCATACTTATTGCAGAAAGAGATCAGAACAGAAACAGTATATTACCACTTTCTGAACTGATGCATGTTGGTGGTTCCTTATCAGGCTTGCATTTAGAGCCAATAGCCCATGAAGCAGCAAATATGAGATGTGAGCTTTCCACCATATTCTGCGGAGTTGTGAAGTCATCGTCAGCATTGCCATTGGAGTTGCCACACAAACCTACAAAGTAAACAGCCGCAAAACTTCTGGTAAATACAATTTAGTCTGATTGAGTAGTTGCTTTAATTGAGTCACATCATAAAATCACAGCCTGTTTCTTTGAACGGATTTACTGAACTTGTTGCTCAAACAACACAGTACAAAATAAAACAACACGCTATCACTCTAGTTGTTTAATGTATATCTTTGCCTCATCTTAGATTTTTTTTCATTTGCGAGTTAACCAGTGTTCCATTATGGCTTCTCTTATTTAATGCAGTTACTAACACCTCTGTAAAATCGCCATATTAATTCAAACTTCCTTCATTCTTCACAGTCCTTGATTTGTGTTCATATTTTCTTTTAGTCTTCCCTCCTTGTCCACTTGCTGAACTGATACTCAGATAAGATTTAAAATCTTCCCCTTTGTCCCTGATGTATCTTTCTCTTGTTTTCCTCTCCAATGTAGAAAATTCTTGAGGAGGAGGGTGAACAACCAGGAGTCATTTTACAGTACAAGTTGGTACAAATGACATAGGTAGAATGAGGGTAAGATCCCACATAATGGGTATTGGAGGTTAGGTAAGAGGAAGCAGTGCCTTGAGGGTAATGATCCCAGTGTCATGTACTGGTGAGGTCAGAAATAGAAGGATATCCCAGATGCATTTGTGGCTGAGGAGCTGGTGTCGGGATGGGAGAGCAGGGATTCAGGTTCTAGAGCAATTGTGACCTCTGCTGCAAAGAGGTAAGGACAGAAGGGATGGGTGGTACTTGGACCAGAGAGGGACCATTATCCTTGTAAGAAAATTTGCTAGTCCTACACGGAAGGTCAGGTGGTTGGACATTCAGGTGAGAGCAAGGCATGGGACAAAGTAGTAGCCAAAGAGAGCGAGTCTTAAAAAGCCAGGGAAAGGAATATTCCGTCAAACAGCATTTATTGCAAATACTCAAGGGGTAACAGGTAAGGCAGACAATCAGACCATGGATTGGCTGTGAGGAGTGTGATGTTCTGACCAAAAGAGAAAAATGGCTGAGGGAAGGGAAAGATTGGCAACTCAATATTCCAGGACACAGATGCCATGAGGGAGGTAAGGAGGAGGTGTAACAATTTAAGGGAAGACATAATATCAGTACTTAATATTTTTAGATCATACAGTGAGGCCATATGAGTGGAACTTAGAAACAAGAAGGAGGAGTGGGACAGTTAGTGGCTGTATTATAAACACCCTACCACCCCCCCCCCCCACCCCCAAATAAGGTCAGTTGGAACAAGGAGCAGGTGTCATAGTTGTAAGAATAATTAGATTGTATTAATGGAAGATTTCATTTGCCTTGGTATTAAGATTCAAGATTGCTTAATGTCATTTCCAGTAGACTAATATAGAGGAGAACAAATAATTGCTACTCCGAATCTAGTGCAGGACAGAAAGAACATAATGAGATAAAGACCACAATAATAAAAAAACACAATAAATATAAAAACATAAGATAGCTTATATAAATAGATTGTTTGTAGGCCCATAAAGTGATGCTACGCACAGGAATATCTGTACATAAGGTGACTCTAATTGGAAATTATGTACTGGTGATGGGGGGTAAGTTGGTGGGTGGAAGTATTGGTCAGCCTTAATATTTGGCTCTCTTCAGCCTCTTCAGAAAGTAAAGGGATTGGTGAGCTGACTGTGTAGGATGTGTTCTGAGATGCTGAGGGATTGTGTGAGAAGCACACTCCCAGGAATTTGAAACTGCTCACAATTTCCACTGCTATGCCGTCAATGTAAAGAGGGATGTGAGTGGTGTAAATTCACCTGAAGTCGATAATCATCTCCTTTGCCTTGTTGACATTGAAGAGAAGATTATTTGCCTGACAACAGGTCTCGAGCTGTATGACCTCCTTTCTGTCGGCAGTCTCATTGTTGTTGGTGATGGGCCCTGCCACTGTCATGTCATCGGCGAACTTAACTATGTGTTTACTCAGGTGTTTGGCCACACAGTCATGTGTGTGCAGGGTGTACAGCAACTGGCTAATACACGGCCCTATAGGGGACACCTTTGTTGAGGAAGATGGGGCAGAGGAGTGGTTGTCCATCCTGTCTACCCAAAGTCTGTTTGTTAGGAAGTCCAACACCCAGTTAATAGTGGTGTATTTAGATCAATGAGTAGGAGCTTGTTCACCAAGATCTCTGGGACAATAGTGCTGAATGTTAAACTGAAATCCAGAAACAACATTCTCATATGTGCCACTGTGTTCCTGGTATGTCAGGGCTAGGTGCATGACAGATGTTATGGCATCTGTTGTAGAGTGGTTCTGTCAGTAAGCATTTTGGTAAGTGTCCAGTGTGGCAGGGATTGAGTTTTTGGTATGTGCTATTACCAGCCAATTTACATACAGACCTGGGTAGGTCTGTAGTCTAGTGTAGTTATTTTTTCTGTGTTGTTTTTAAGTAGTTCAATGTAGTTATTGTACGGTTTCATGCAGCACCATGGTCCTGAAAAACATCTCATTTTTACTGTGTACTGTACCAGTAGTTATGGTTGAAATGACAATAAAAAGTGACTTGACTCAAAAGCAAATCATGAGGATTGCTGTCAGTGCCACTGGGCGGTAGTCACTTAGTGCTGAAGGTGCAGAACCCTTTAGTACAGAGATGATGGTGACCGATTTGAAGCATGTGGGCACAGCAGCTTGGATGAATAGAGTTTTGAATACATCTGCGAAGACATTAGTGAGCTGGTGTGCACACTGTCTGAGTACTCAGCCTGGGATGTTGTCTGGTCCAGCCATCTTACGGGGATTGACTCTCTGCAGTTTATTTTGCACATCTGCTGCTGTTACAGGTGGTAGCTGCTCACCTGGGAGGGGGTAACTTTTGTGGCTAGCATTGTGTTGCATGCCTCATAGCATAACTGGGCCAACCAAAGTGTTAAGGGACTGGATGTTGTGGGCAGTGAAATACATCCAGCACAATTTTTCCGAGTCAGTATATACATAGGGGGCCTTATTTGGGAGTGTGAAATTAGACCTCCTAGACTTCCTCTTCCAGAACAATCAGAGCAAGTAACTGAAGTGGCAGTTGGAGAGCACCTTGGCTCTAGTGACCATATTTCTATTAGCATTAAGATAGTGATGGAAAAGGGTAGAAGAGGTTCATAGGATAAGGTCATATACCAAAGCAGGGCTAATTTTAAGGGAGTTAGATGGAATCTAGCTGAGGTCAATTGGGTAAGCTTATTGGAAAGGAAATAAATTAATGGCAAATGGGAGGCCCTTAAGAGTGTGACAGCAAGTGTCCAAGAGCAGCATGTTCCTGTTCGGATGAAGAGCAAACCTAGAAAGTTCAGGGAACCTTGTCTGATGAGAAATATTGAAGTTCTGTTCAAGAGAAAGAAGGAAGCACACATTAAACGTAAGAGCTCCGGAAGGGCCCTTGCAGAGATATTTTCATTCTTTGTTAACCATTGGTGAAGTTCACAAAGACTGGAAAATGGCTGATATTGTTCTTTTGTCTAAAAATGTTATCAAGGACAAGTCAGGAACCAGGAGCCTAGTAAGCCTGACATCAGTAAGTTACTGGAGGATGTTCTGGGGGAGTTATCAGCATTTGAAGTTTCAATGAACCTTTTAGAGTTTGTTGAAGAGATTAATTAAAAATGGTAGATAAAATAATTGATGTTTTCTATTTGGATATTAGTAAGTCTTTGACAAAGTAACACGTGGTAGGCTGGTCTGGAAGGTTAAGTCCCATGGAATCCAACAAGAGTGCCCTATTTAGGGCAATTGAAAATTGCCACAGAAGCAGGAAGCAGAGTGTGAAGGTTGAAAGTTGCTACTTGTAATAGAGGCCAGGGTCGAGTGGTATGCCACAGGGGTCAGCCATATGGAACAGTGTTGTGATTCATTATTTATAGGAATTATTTAAATGAAAAATGCACAAGGCTTAATGAGTAAGTTTTCAAATGATATGAAAATAGAAGGTTTTATTGGTAATGAAGAAGGTTATCGTAATTTCGAGTGATCTTGATTCAGTTAGTGAAATGGGCTGAGGGCTGGTGAAGGGATTTCAATGCAGTTAGATGTGAAGTGATGTATCTTGGAAAGAGCTATACAATGAATGGCAGGGTGTTAGGATGTATAACTGAACACAAGGATTTATGAGTACAACAGCTCACTGAAAATGGCTTCACTGGTAGACAGGGTGGGAAAAAGGACATTTAGTATTCATCAGTCAAGGCACTGAGAGCAGCAGTTGTGACATTATGTTGCAGTTGTGAAAGTTATTGATAAACCCACACTCGCAGTCGTGTATACAAGTTTGGTCATCCTGTTATAGGAAAGATGTGGTTAAAATGGAAAGAGTGCAGAAAAGATTTATCAGTGACTAGGAGGCATGAGTAAAGAGACAAGCCATGACAGGTCTTTGGAACATAGAAGAATGAGTGGTGACTTTAAAGAAATGTTTAAAATAATGAGAAGCATAGATGAAGTGGATGGTAAAAGTCTTTTCCCCAGTGTAGGGAAGTCCAAAACTAGGTAGCATATATTTAGAGTGAAAGGGAAAGATTTAAAAGGGACCTGAGGGACAACATTTCCACACAGAGAGTGGACACTATATGGAATGAGCTGCCAGCAGAAGTGGTTGAGCTTTGTACAATAAAATAAGTTAAGAAGCACTTGGGTAGGTACATGGAAAGGTGGTCTTAGAGGCACCATCTGACTGCAGGAAATTAGGATGAGCTGGATGGGCAACCTGGTCAGCATGGATTTGTTGGACTGAAGTGTCAATAGTAGTGCTGTATTGCGGTATGACTCTTTAACTGCCATGCAAACTTTAACATTCTTTCACCATTCTAAAGGTCCAACTACCTTTCTTCCATTTCTGGCTATAAACCTAATAAGATATGCAAATACTACTTCTTCATGGAAAGAGTCTATACAATGAATAGCTTGAGCATAGCCATTCTTAACAAAATCTGCATGGGTTTAGATGCACTTAACCACCACCTCTTAGAATGAATAAGTTTAGCAAAGTTAGGAGTGATGTTGACAAAACAAAACAAATCATTATATTGCCCAGGAAGATATGTAAAGTCCACTTGGTTGTTACTTCTAAGCAGATGCTTTGACCATGAATGCATGAAAGCTTGTCTGGCTTTTTTTTTTGATAAGCTCGAAGTTGGGATTCAGAGGCACAGGTACTGTGGCCAAAAGTTTGTGTTACTTAAGCTTAGAAACTTGAAATTGCAGCATGCGATCTTCAGGAGATCATACTGCAGCCCATTTCTGAATGAAGGTGCATTAATCACAAACCTATATCAGGTGTTTGAAGTCTATTCAATATTAGAAACATTTGCAATGACTTCATATTGTCAACACCTCACCATACTGAACTAAATGCTTGATGACAGCATTTGTTCTACTCTCAAGTTACCTCAGTTTTGAATGCTCAACATACTCAATTGTATTCCTTACTCCATTATACTTTGCAGCCTTTTCACTTTATGTACTGCTCTATATTTATTTGCTGTCCTTATCTTACTGACTTTCCTGTGGCTCACAGTAAAGCAGGGCTAACTATGCCATGGAACTCCAACACAACAGTGGATTGTGAAGGAAGTGACCACACACATCATCAATCACATTGGCCTTCAATGCCCAACCAACATTTTTGATAGAAGGCTTTTGACAGAAATTTGGATGTGATCTTTAAGATCTGGCAACCTTTCCTGCACACAGCTAAACAAAATCTTGACAATCACAATGAATCTTTGCATTTCCCTCTAAGAAATAGGTATTGAAGATTCATTTTATTAAAGGTGAACATCAGTTCAATTTTCATTCACTCTTATGACTAACTGCTCAATGTTTTGGGGTGACATGATCTCATGCCTGTATTGAAGTTGATGGATTCAAAATATTTTTATACAGTATTACCTGTGTCAAATTGCTTAACTTTGGTTAAATTAACTTGCTTTGAAGCTACTAGATTACATATTATGGTTAATTAATTAAAATCTTGATCACTTCTAAATCATCATTTAGCCTTACCTTTTAAACTTTGATCATTATTACTCGGCAGTGAAATGTAAAGCTGCATAATGGGAGAAATTTGTATTTGCATTTTCAACCCGTGTGTTGTTTCAAATTGAATGAAATATGATGATTGTTTGAATATTGTAGTTCCATCTGTGAAATAAAAAAACATTGGTTTAACTCAATAGTAGTTTTATCTTTAAGGAAATTTAATTTAATTTAACTTTGCTCGTACCCCTTTTCAATGGAAGTGCAATTTCTTCTCCATCCAGAGTAACATCACCATTGTTATTGAATGCATATGAGATCTATAAAACAAAATATTGTTTTCAAATGCCATTAAAAATTGTAATAGAACACTAAACAACATCGTAAATCAATACCTGATTCCTAGAAAATACAACACGCCGTAGGCATATATGTCGAGTTGCTTCGTGGCATAAATCCAATTGAATCGTCACGCTCCAGGAATCTCCCTACAGGATTTATAAAAGAAGGCTTTAGAATGTATAGATTTAGACCTATCAAGCAAGAATTAATATCATAGTTATCTCTACAACAGATGTGTCACTTACCTGAACTGCAATGTATGTGCAATCTTTTCTCAGATTATAGCTTTTACCATCAAATGTTGAAATATGTGTTCCTTCCTCCACTCTGCATCTCCTGGGGCACTCCCTTTGAGTACATACCCAAATGCCACTGTTGCAAATACTGAGGAAAAAAGAGGCCAATTCTCTCAGAGAAATATTTGATAAGAGAGTGAATGAATGATTCAGAATGGGATGAATTAGAAGCTGTTACCATGTTTCGCAATCAGTACTTCTTTTTCCTCCAGCGTTATAAATCTCTCCACCATATTCACATGGACAATCCGATTTTTTAATACATTCATTCTTACGTCTTATATTATCAAGAACGGTGCCTGAAGCAGATAGAATACCTAGTTAATGCATCATTTCATGAATGAGTCAATGTTTGAGATTTTCACAACTGAAGAGCTTACTATAATATTTTTGTCTATTTTGAAAATTGAAATTGGATAATGTATTTAAACTCAGATTTTGACATTTGTTAGACAAAGGAAATTTCCATTCATTGAAAGAATGTTGTTGAATGGCAAAAAAGGAAAGCAAAGATACAAGAACTGAAACTGGAGGAGGTACTTTGATTCCATGTGACTGCTCCACTATTCATTGATGTTATGGCTGATAGTTCATCTTGGAGCCACTTTTCTGCAGCATTCCTATATCCCTTGACTTGATCACTATAAGAAAAATCAAACTCTGACTTATTTGTCTCAGCATGAACCTTCACAGTCTTCTTGGGTAGAGTATATTAAAACTTAAATATTCAGGAAATCAGTGATTCCCAGGGGTGTTGGGAGTTTCTAAGGAGATGATAAAGATAAAGGGGCAGTGGGGGGATGCATGGTAGCAAAAGATTACAGTCTTAATTTAAGAAGTTAATTATTTGTTATAAGCATTTGATCCTCTGTGCCTCATAATGATCGTGTAATCAGCTAATCTCTTGCTAAGTCACCATTGCTTAGACTTTGCTTGAAGCATGTTATAGTTGTTGAAAAGCAATGTGGCACTCCTGTGTTTGGAAGTGCAACATTGGCTGAAGCAAACTTTTCAAATTTCTGTGTCTTTCTGAGTTGGGAAAGAAAGAATGGATACCAGATGATGATCTTCAACTATACTGTGCCCACCTATATGAGCTGCATAGAGATATGTCAGAGAGATTGCAGGATTTTCTCTCGATCCAAATTCCAAACTGGATAATAAATCCATTCCTGAACACTTGTAATGTGGAATTAACAGGAAAGAAGGAGGAAGAACTGATCTTGCTACAAAATGACTTTGAGCTGAAACTAATGTTCAAAAAATCACATCAAGACATTTGGTTGCAGGGAGGAATCTCTGAATGCCACCCTGCACTATGGAAAAAAAAGTTTAAGAAGTTCTTTAATTCCTTTCCAACATCATATTTACTGGAGTGTGGTTTCATTTACAGTCACCCAACTTCTTTCAAAGCAACGAAACAGACTGCAAATTACTGAACATGGGGTTCTGATACACTTTCTGAATGACATTCAGCCTGATGTTGAGAAGCTGATATCACTGCACCAAGCCCATCCATCTCAATGAAAGGTGAAAAGCAATAAAGTGAATAGTTGGACGACTAATGTAAGCTCTAAAATTGTTTATGGAAATAGTTTTTACTGTAATTAAATAAATAGCTTTATATTTGCTTGCAAGAAAATTAATCTCAGGGTTGTATATGATGACATATATGCACTTTGATAATACATTTACTTTGAACTTTGAAATATATTTGAATATTTTTGCAACTATTTATTACTGCTTTGAATTTGCAGTTCCTATTTTTCTTTCACTGTGTCTCATAACTCAAAATTCCTTATGGTTTTTATGTGATGGCTAGAAAGGGAGAGGGGGCACTTGGATGTGGTCTGGGAGCCGAGTGGCAGCAACTCAGAAAAGTTTGAATCAAAATGAACATATTTGTCCTGCAAATCCAATCCCTTATTATGAAACTGTGACCTCTGGATCCCAACCTTAGAGGCCAAAGTCTTGTTCTAGGAATCAATCTAATTATTTTACATTGGAGCTCCTGCAAAGTATGTTTAGTCTTTCTAAGTTGATCATACTTATATACAATATAAACCTTGTGGAATTTATAGTGGGTGAATTTTCATAAGAATCTGCACTTTTTGCATGTATGTAAAAAGAAATATCAATATAAGTATAAAAATCTACTGTGCATTCTAATGTTAGATATTTATTTATTGCTGCTGGTCTAAATAGTGTGAATGATTTTATAGTTTCAGTATTGTAATAACTTACAAGGTTTTCTAGGATTTGTGCTAGTGTTTTTGGCTTTTTTGACAATGAAAGAAATTAGGGGTCAGTCTCATTAGCATAAAACTGGGCAGAAATTTGTATCTATTGTATTTTCATGATGTGCAAAGAAGTTGGGATATGGAAAGATTTAAAGCTGAAATAATGCTCATTGTGGAATGAGAAATGGTGGTTATGAATATCTCACTTTGAAGTTGGTTATGAATGTCTCACTATGGTTCAGGGGCCAAGTCATGGGGATTAAGGAGCAATTTGCAGCGAGGGAAAGAAAATAGTTCTTGTTCTAAGGTGCATCTATTAATCCCACCACTAGCACTTTCCATCACTTCATCAATCTCATGCATGACCCCTCAACTGCCAAATTGTTCTGGATCTTTCTTTAATTGGCTGAGTCCCAATCTCCAAACCCAACAAGACAACACTGATCATTAGACAGGTGAATTCAACTGTAATCACCAGAACTTAGTGGTTCCTCTGACTGCTGAGCCTCTCTCCCAATGCTACCTATCTCTGCCACCCACCAACCTCACCCCACCTCTGGACCCAACCCATGCAGTTTTCAATATGAAGTGTGCAATGATGATTCAGATGTGACTAACAATGTGCTTTTATTGTCATTGAGTTTTGTAGTATAACCTTACCAGTTATGGGCATAACACCACGATCACGGTGTATGCCCACAACAGTGGACAGAAATCTTTAACTATCATATATTTATCAGAATCCTTCTTTTTATCCTCCATTAAGTCTCTGAAGGAGGGTTTGCCTAAAATTATTAAAGTCTTCACTCATTATAACTAATTTCACCACCATAATAATCCTTTACAACAAAATGCCTCCAAATGATCATAAGACTTCCAACGCAACTGCCATTCCGCTAAGTAGAATGTTCAGGAGCCATAGGCAGGCCTGCCCCATCCTGTTGGCTTCTAGCAGTATATAAGTTTTTTCACTATTTCTAAATTATTCTGGTGATCAGAGACATTGGAAATTTGGAAAATATTTATAAGATATTATTAAAAGAAAATATAAAAGAAAACATAAAAGAAAACATAAGTCATTAGCAATTAATTAAAGGCATAAATAACTACACAGTAATTTTTTTTTTAAATCCCAAAATTTACCTTTCAAATGAAGGTTACCAACACTATACAAATGGATGGCTGGTCAGAGCCTGGGAAGCCAGATATAAAATTTGTTCAGTCACTCAGCTAAGCAACATCAGAAATTCCCAGGAGTGAATTTAAACTTGGGAGTTGAATGACAGGTCAGATGCATTTCCAAACCTCTGCACTGCAGTGTCCAGTTACTTAATTCTGGAACGTACTGTGGCTGGCTGGCAGCTCTCTATAGGCTTTCTGGCTAACCATCAGCATATTCTGCTTCAATAAATCCCCATCATAATGAATCAGCCACAAGTCAAAAGTACTCTTACCTTTTGGACATTCACAAGTTATTTCAGGAGTGTCAATCTGTTGTGGATCTGGATTTGTACAAGTTGGAATAATTGGTTGACCAGCTTCATTGTAGATCTGATCCCCAGGGCATTTAGGAATTTCTGGAAAGGAAAATTAATGCACTTCAGACATTCAGTTAGTACAAATGCATATCTGCCACTGTGCTATTTCAGAGTGACAATATTTGGGAAATTTAACCCTAAACTATACATTTAATTTCTCAATATGGAGAAAATCTTACCACATCCTGAGGTTTTCCTCCAACCAGGCAGAATATCCTGAGGGTTGCACTGACTTACTAACTGTTGTAAAACAGGGCAGTGATCGGAAGGATTTCTTGGAGAAGCACAGTTGTCCAATATGCATAAGCTGGAGTAACTCTCAGAATTTTCACAAGAACTGAGATGGTTTGAGAGAGTTTCAATACATTTCTAAAGAAAATAAGGAAGGCAATAAAATGTATAATCACAAACCGAGTAAATATTGATCTGGCTGTGAAATCAACTTTGTTAGATTATTTTAAATCAAGCCCCTTAAAACTTTAGTTTTAAGTAATTATATTTAAGATAGGACTCCATTTTCTAAAGAAAGGTATTTCATTGATCAGGATTTGAAAGCAACTTTTTTAATGTTAGATCCATCCTTCAAAACTTCTAAAGCAAGGCAAAATACTGAGCGTCGTAACATTGTCTAATTTAACATTTGATAACTAGCTGCAAATGATAAGAACATTATGGAGATGGAAAGTTTGCCCCTTGAACATCAAAATGAAATTGCAGATTGGGCACTCACAGAAGAATGTATTTCATTTTCATACCAATTTCTAAAAAAGTCATTTAAAATAATGCTATAACAATGATTGATCAAGCTAGTGAAGAGGCAACAACCTGAAGTGTTATTTCTGCTTCTCTATCAACAGATGACACAGATGAGTATATCTGGTATTCTTAAAAATCTGAAATAACATTTACGTGCTGTCACCCAGCAGAGCAGGAATTCTATAAATCTATTTCTGAACTATCAGAATAAATTCACTAAAAGGTATCATGAAATTGTAGAGGCTAACTCCTGAGTTCTGTGAAAACCTCCAATCAATAAAAATAATTTTGAAAAGTGTAATACCACTTTTATTGGATCAAAGGTCTTTGCTGTTGTGATAAAACTGCTAGTACCTAGCACACTACAATAAGTACTCTATTCCCCTCAATATTCCTTGTGTTTGTACATTGCACATTGTATTTTCTAGGATTACCTTTATTTTCATATGCATTTTGCTTACATAGAAACACAGAATCATAGAAAACCTACACCACAAAATAGGCCCTTCAGCCCACAAAGCTGCGCTGAACATGTCCTTAACTTAGAACTACCTAGGCTTACCTATAGCCCTCTATTTTTCTAAGCTCATGTACCTATCCAGGAGTCTCTTAAAAGACCCTATCCTTTCTGCCTCCACCACCATTGCTGGCAGCCCATTCCACGCATTCGCCACTCTCTGAGTAAAAAACTTACCTCTGACATCTCCTATGTACCTACTTCCAGACACCTTAAAACTGTGCCCTCTCATGCTAGCCATTTCAGCCCTTGGAAAAAGCCTCTGACTATCCAAATGATCAATGCCTCTCATTACATTGTACATCTCTATCAGGTCACCTCTCATTCTGCATCACTCCAAGGAGAAAAGACTGAGTTCACTCAACCCATTCTCATAAGGCATGCTTCCCAATCCAGGCAACATCCTTGTAAATCTCCTCTGCACCCTCTCTATTATTTCCACGTCTTTCCTGTAATGAGGTGACCAGAATTCAGCACAGTACTCCAAGTGGGGTCTGACCAGGGTCTTATATAGCTGCAACATTACCTCTCAGTTCTTAAACTCAGTACCACAATTGATGAAGGCCAATGCACAGTATGCCTTCTTAACCACAGAGTTAACCTGCATAACAGCTTTGAGTGTACTAGGACTTGGATCCCATATCCCTCTGATCCTAAACACTGTCAAGAGTCTTACCTTTAATGCTATATTCTGCCATCATATTTGACCTACCAAAATGAACCACCTCACACTTATCTGGGTTGAACTCCGTCCGCCATTTCTCAGCTCAGTTTTCATCCTATCAATGTCCCGTTGTAACCTCTGACAGCCTTCCACATTATCCATAACACCTCCAACCCCTGTGTCATCAGCAAATTTACAAACCCATCCCTCCACTTCCTCATCCAGGTCATTTATAAAAATCACAAAGAATAGGGCGTCCCAGAACAGAACCCTAAGGCACACCACTGGTCACCAACCTCCATGCAGAATATGACCCATCTATTATCACCCTTTGCCTTCTGTGGGCAAGCCATTTCTGGATCCACAAAGCAATATCCCCATGGATCCCATACCTCCTTACTTTCTCAATAAGCTTGCATGGGGTATCTTATCAAATGCCTTGCTGAAATCCATATACACTACATCTACAGCTCTACCTTCATCAATGTGTTTAGTCACATCTTCATAAAATTCAATCAGGCTCGTAAGGTACGACCTGCCTTTGACAAAGCCATGCTGACTACTCCTAATCATATTATGCCTCTAAATGTTCATAAATCCTGCCTCTCAGGATCTTCTCCATCAACTTACTGCTGAGGTAAGACTCACTGGTCTATAATTTCCTGGGCTACTTCTACTCCCTTTCATGAATAAGGGAACAACATCCGCAACCCTTCAATCCTCCAGAACCTTCCCCGTCCTCATTGATGATGCAACGATCATCGCCAGAGGCTCAGCAATCTCCTCCTTTGCTTCCCACAGTAGCCTGGGGTACATCCCATCCGGTCCCTGAGATTTATTAACTTCAATATTTCCAAAAGCTCTAGCACATCCTCTCCCACTGAGAGACCTGAGACCTGACCAGGTTCATTTCCCAATACCAGATCAAGTACATCCTCTCCTTTTGCAGGCTTATCTACATATTGTGTCAAGAAACCTTCATGAACACACCTTACAAACTCCACCCTGTCTAAACCCCTCACTCTAGGGAGATGCTAATCAATATTTGGGAAATTAAAATCTTCCACCACAACAACCCTGTTATTATTACACCTTTCCAGAATCTGTCTCCCTATTTGCTCTCTGTTAATATTAGGTGGTCTATAAAAAACACCCAGTGGAGTTATTGACCCCTTCCTGTTCCTAACTTCCACCCACAGAGACTCTGTAGACAACCCTCCAAGACTTCCTCCTTTTCTGCAGCTGTGACACTATCCCTGATCAGCAGTGCCACACCCCCATCTCTTTTACCTCCCTCCCTGTCCCCTCTGAAACATCTAAAGCCTGGCAGTTGAAGTAGACGTTCCTGCCCCTGCACCATCCAAGTCTCTGTAATGGCCACAACATCATAGCTCCAAGTGCTGATCCACGCTCTAAGCTTAGCTGCTTTAGTCATAATATCCCCCGCCAGGATACTGGATCCCTCAGATTCAAGTGCAACCCATCCTTTTAGTACAGGTCACACCTGCCCCAAAAGAGGCCCAATGATCCAGAAATCTGAATCCCTGCCCCCTGCTCCAATCCCTCAGCCACACATTTATCCTCCACCTCATTCTATTCATCAGATATGTTCTCCTTCTTTAATGAACTGGGTTTCCCTCCCTCCACTATTGATGTTGTCATCACCCACATCCCCTCCATTTAATGTACATCCGCATTCAGCCTATCTTCCCGCCACCATAATAGCGATAAAGATCCTTACCTACCACCCCATCAGTCCGCACCCAACCCACTATCCTCCACAACTTCTGCCATCTTCAAAGGGATCCTAGCACTAAATATATCATTACCTCCACCAGCTCTCCTTTTCACAAGGATTGCTCCCTCTGTGATTCCCTTGTCCATTCCTCCCTCTCCACTAATCTCCCTCCCTGCACTGTTCCCTATTCCCTGCAATCATCCTAAGTGCTACACCTGCCCATACACCTCCTCCTTCACCTCCATTCTGGACCCCAAGAACTCTTTCCAGGTGAGACAACGCCACACCTGAGACTCTTCTGGGGTAATCTATTGTGTCCAGTGCTCCTGATACAGATTCCTCTACATTGGTGAGACCCGTCGTAAACTGGGGGGCCACTTCATCGAGCACCTTCACACCATCTGCCACAAGTGGGACTTCACGGTGGCCAAACATTTTAATTCCTATTCCCTTTTCAACATGTCAGTCGATGTGACGAGAAGAGGCCACTCTTATCAATTTCTCCTTCTGGTAAACAAATTCCACCCTTCCCTCCTCTACTTCCCCATTCTGACCTTTTCACCTATTCTCACCTACCTGTTACTTCCCCCTGTGTTCCCTCCGCCTTCCTTTCTCATATGGCCCACTCTTCCCTACCGCTTACCCCTTCTGCCCACCTGGCTTAATTTATCAACTTCCAGTTAGCCTCCGTCCTTTCCCCCCACTTTTTATTCTGACATCTTCCCCCTTCCTTCACAGCCTTGAAGAAGGGTCTCAACCTGAAACATCAATGGTGCTGCCTGACCTGCTGAGTTCCTCCAGCATTTTGTGTGCATTGCTCTGGATTTCCAACATCTGCAGACTTACTTGTGTTTATTATTTATTGTATTTTTATTGTATTCTTTTGCAGCATCAGATCTGCAGTAACAATCATTTTGTTTTCCTTTATAGAAACAATCTTCAATCTTGTTACCTCAAAAAAGTTCCCTTAACAAATCCACATTAATTTCCCTTGTTTCAATGTTGATTTATGCCATCCCTCAGAGCCTTTCAGGACAATTTGCCTTTGGCTAATCTCAGCTCTGTAGCCAGTTTCATTTTCTCTAATTTAGTCAGGCTTATTTACCAGCCCTCTGGCACCTTGTCCATAACCAAACAACTTTGAAAAATGGAAGTAATGGGAAAATGTAAGTATTTCCTCTCTTCTTTCTTTTAAGAGGCTGAGATACATGATATCCAGGTATTATGATTTATGCATCCTCCATCTTTACACAAGTGTTAGTTATTTGTTCTTCACAGACTAACCTTTCCTTGGCACATACCTTTAACATATCTTGGTTTTGATTGCTTCCATCTCCCATATTTTTCCATAACATTCAGTTTACTATTCTAATTTCACTTTAATATTGGAGGAGGAGCGGGTAGTGTTAAGGAGACAGAGAGATTTAGATAGTTTAGGGGAATGGGCAAAGAAGTGGCAAATGAAATACAATATTGGAAATGTATGGTCATGCACTTTGGTGGAAGAAATGAATGGGCAGAATATTACTTAGATGGGTAGAGAATTGAAAATGCAGAAATGAAAAGGGACTTGGGAGTACTTGTTCAGGATACCCTGAAGGTTAACCTCCAGGCTGAGTCGGTGGTGAAGAAGGCAAATGCAATGTTGGCATTCATTTCTGAAGGTATAGAATATAACTGCAGGGATGTGACGCTGAGGCTCTCTAAGGCACTCGTGAAACCACACTTGGAGAATTGTGTGCAGTTTTGGGCTCCTTATTTTAGAAAGGATATACTTACATTGGAGAGGGTTCAGAGAAGATTCACGAGAAAGATTCCAGGAATGAAAGGGTTACAGCATGAGGAACATTTGGCAGCTCTTGGGCTGTATTCCCAGGAGTTCAGGAGAATGAGGGAAGATCTCATAGAAACATTCCAAATATTAAAAGGCCTGAACAGATTAGACATGGCAACGTTATTTCCCATGGTAGGGGATTCTAGGACAAGAGAGCATGTCTTCAGCATTGAAGGATGTCTATTTACAACAGAGATGCAGATAAATTACCTTAGTCAGAGTATGGTAAATGTGGAATTTGTTGCCATGAGTGGCTGTGGAGGTCAAGTCATTGGGTGCATTTCAAGCAGAGATAGATAGGTTTTTGATTAGCTAGGGCATCAAAGGGTATGGAGAAAAGGCAGAGGAGTGGGGATGATAGAAGAATTGGATCAGCGGATGACTGAATGTGGTGCAGACTCTAGGCCAAATGAGCTACTTCTGTTCCTATATCTTATGCACCTTTTATACTCCAAAAGCCTTTCTGTGGTGTTGATGTCTGTCATAACTTTCCTTTCTTGCCTTATCCTAGATATGAGTGAATTTCAAGATACACTTGCATCCGGAATTTGGAGCTCTTGCTTTTTTTATGGGTATGTGGTTGCTCTGGACCTTTGGAATCCAGCTCATATTCATAGCATAATAATTTGCCCATTTAGGACTGACATGACCTTGGACTGTCGGTAGAATATTCTGAGGGTTCTGAGTTTGTTGCTGTTGCTTTTTGTTTTGTATCTTATTAATTATAATTATCTGTATTGTTTTGCTTTGGGATTTTTAATAAGCTATTCTCAGGTCTTCTCTAGTTTACATTTAAGTTACAATTGACCTTGAATACTTCCAATTAATTCTCTGTGACTTTGCAGATATCCAATTAAGCATCCTTGGACTTTTGTCTCGTATTAGAATAGTTATTTGTATGCCTGTTATTACCCTGGAGTTTTATCAGTTGAGCACAGACACCATCGTGCCCTCAAGTGTATTTAAAGGGGTAGTGCTAAGCCTTTGTTGGCTTGGTTGTCCTGATCCTTGCCTAGTGAAGCTCTGGCTAAGTGATCCAAGACCTTGTAAGTGCAACTGTTTTGTTTTGTTAATAAAATTCCCAGTTTAGTTTAACCCTTCTGAGTCTCTGTGTGACCCTGTGCCTGAGTCTGAAGATACAGTGTAACAGAAAATTCTTCACTTAATATTTTCAGTTTTTGAAAATTTCTACCCCGACAGCTGGATATGCTCAGGGGGAGTTGGTAAGAATGTCAGTCATAATTTTATTGGATGGAAGATCAAATTCACAAATTCAAGGTTTCTCCTACTTCTTTTTTCCTTCGAAAAGAAATAAGAAATTAAACAGAACTCATTAGCTAAATATTCAGAAGAGTTTTCATTGTTGTTTGTTTACTGATCAGGGTTTTATACCATCCCTGTACCAAATTAATAAATATTTATTCCTAGATTGTGTCAGATTAAACGTGTGCTAAAGTGAATTATAATGGGAGTACAAGAAATCATACAGAAATACAAAACTTACCAAGGCTTCTGAGCAAAAAGCAATTTCAGGTACATCGACTTTGCAACTGGTGGTTGAAACAGACTCACTCAAAATAGTGGATACAGTCACTAGAGAAGAATGAAAAAAATGAAACTCTATTTTGAACTATAGCTAGTACCATGTTTACAGTCAAACCACTAGATGAACTTGGATTGTCTGAGATACAGCAGAATGACAATTCAAGATATTAGAAACATAGAATCATCGAAAACCGACAGCACAATACAGGCCCTTTGGCCCACAAACATGTGCCAAATATGTCCCTACCTTAGAAATCACTAGGCTTACCCATAGTCCTCTATTTTACTAAGCTCCATGTACCTATCCAGAAGTCTTTTAAAAGACCCTATCATATCCACCTCCACCACTGTTGCCGGCAGCTCATTCCATGCACTCACCACTCTCTTGAGTAAAAAACTTACCCCTGACATCTCCTTTGTACCTACTCCCAAGCACCTTAAACCTGTGTCCTCTTGTGGCAACCATTTCAGCCCTGGGAAAAAAAGTCTCTGACTATCCAGATGATCAATAACTCTCATCATCTTACACACCTCTATCAGGTCACCTCTCATCCTCCGTCGCTCCAAGGAGAAAAGGCCAAGTTTGCTCAACCTATTCTCGTAAGGCATGCTCGCCAATCCAGGTAACAGTCTTGCAAATCTCCTCTGCACCCTTTTTATGGCTTCCACATCTTTCCTGTATCTTTCCAGAACTGAGCACAGTACTCCAAGTGGGGTCTGACCAGGGTCCTATATAGCTGCAACATTACCTCTCAGCCCCTAAATTCAATTCCACAATTGATGAAGGCCAGTACACCATACGCCTTCTTAAACACAGAGTCAACCTGCGCAGCTGCTTTGAGCGTCCTATGGACTTGGACCCCAAGATCTCTCTGATCCCCCACACTGCCAAGAGTCTTACCATTAATAGCATATTCTGCCGTCATATTTGACCTACTAAAATGATCCACTTCACACTTAGCTATTTGAACTCTATCTGCCTCTTTTCAGACCAGTTTTGCATCCTATCAATGTCCCACTGTAACCTCTGACAGCCCTTCACACTATCCACAACACCCCCAACCTTTGTGTCATCAACAAACTTACTAACCCATCCCTCCACTTCCTCATCCAGGTCATTGATAAAAATCACGAAGAGTAAGGGTGACAGAACAGATCCCTCAGGCACTCCACTGGTCACCAACCTCCATGCAGAATATGACCCATCTACAACCACACTTTGCCTTCTGTGGGCAAGCCAGTTCTGGATCCACAAAGCAACGTCCCCTTGGATCCCATACCTCCTTACTTTCTCAATAAGCCTTGCATGGGGTACATTATCAAATGCCTTGGTGAAATACGTATATGCTACATCTACTGCTCTTCCTTCAGTGTATCATTCAATAATTGCAGTATATCAAACATTTGAGATACTCATTTGATAAATTCATTTTTTACATATATCATTGTCACTAAATCCCTTGGAAGTTTTACTCAGGGATTTTTAAGTTTATTTGCAAGTCTAGAAGTGAAGCTAGATTGAATGATTTTATTCTCCTGCCATTTACTATTTTCCATTATTCAGCATTCTTTGTGTACAATTCCCACATGTATTCCATTTGTAATTTTATTTTTGCACTGCATTCCATCATTTACACTTATGGCGATGTTACAGCAGAAGGGGAAAGGGAATCCTAAAATAATGTAAAAAGTCAAGTGAACAGCAGCATAAGAACAATTTAGTAAGATGAAATCATGTAGCTTTGTCTGTTGGAATAAATCTGCTTTCTACATTTCAGCAAGAAATCTGTTACTGAGGTCTGTTCAACATACAGCACAAAACACAATATTTAGCCCAACTAGTCTATATACTAGATACTTCTCAACACTCATCCAGCCCAATCATTAAAAACTGCTGCTTTCTTCTTCAATCTGAAGGAGGCTCAATGGGCTGAATGGCCTAATTTGCTCCTATATCTTTTTTTTTATCTTACCTCCCCATAAACAGTTAATAATCTTCACCCACCAGGCTCCTGAACCAAAATGGATAACTTCACCCATCTCAACACTGAACTAATTCCACAACATATAAACACACTTTAAATGACTCTACAACTTGTGTTATGATTTGTTTTTCTCTGTATTTGCAGTTTCTCTTCTCTTGTATGTCGATTATTTGTCCATTTTTGTTCGTATGTAGCGTTTTGTTGATTCTATTGTATTTCTTTGTATCTACTATGAATGCCCACAAGGAAATTAATCTCAGGGTAGTATTTGGTAAATAAATTTACTTTGAACTTTGAAATCCAGTTATACTGCATTTACTCTTTTCTGCAGTAATCCAAACTGCAAACACTGGGAAGGAAAGATTCTTCTGAATTCCTCTTTGAACTTAAAAGTAACCATCTTATTTTTACAATCACTATTTCTGTTCTTCCCCCTACAAGTAAAAATATATTCCTTAAATCTACCTTATTAACCTACTTCATGTTGGAAAACTCTGTGACATCACTCCCTTTTCTACATTTGATTTTTCCTGATAAATATACCGCAACTCCAACTTTCAGTGTTATTCTTGTAATTACTCTTGTATTACTCTGCATCTTTTCTAATGCTTCTATATCACTTTAATATGAGCATTTACTAGCCCTGGGGGAGTGTAGAAGGATTTCCAATAACATAATGCCTTTCAACACATCAGCACATCCCAAAGAGCTGTACAGGCAGTATTTTTTAAGCACAGTCATTCTTGCAATGCAGAAAACATGACAATCAGCTCATGGTGACCAAGAACACCTAATTTTCTGGCCACTTTTTTTCAGAATAAGACTGCACGTAATATCAGTATCCTAAAACATCCTTTCCCAAATGAAACCCAAAAACTTACTTTCATTTTTACTAGTGTCCCTCAAAACTGGCTTAACATATGTCAGTAGGTGCATTAAATATAAACTAAATAGTGATCTGCATGGATACAGATTGAAATCTTCTCTAGTTCTTGCAGGTGCCATAATGTCATCGTGTAGCAAAGGAAAGTATGTCATCCTTAAAGTTACACTCCACATGACAACCATACTGTAGCATTTGACCGTATGGCTTTCACTGAAGCCAGAGAGTCTAAAGAGGAACAGAAAGCTCCTAATGTTCTCAACAAGGTGTTAATGAATGTGAGGCCGAGTTGGAAAAAATAATTGGATAAAGTCTGACATTACCTGAAGAAAGAAGGAGATTATCTGAACGTTTGAGGATAGAGATGCTCTCTTGTGCCTGGTGCCAACCAGACTAGAGGAAAGCATTGTTCCGATGACTGGAGCGCAGTTTAGATGTTGGTTAAATTTTCCAAGATGTACATTTTCCAAATTTGACCTATGTCTGTCACTTTCAGTTTGTGAGCATGTTCTCTTGTGAGCATAATAACTTTTTAAATATTATCTATACATCAACTTTTACAGTTTGCACTGCTTAGCCTGGAAAATAGATTACACTGCCTTTTAGTGAGTAGAGGCATTTTTTCCAAATCATGTGCCCCAAAAATTATCTCAAAAATTGGGTGTAAAATGTTTAGAAAACCACCAGTGCATGGTTGTGTTAATTTGAGATTTGTCTGAGAACCAATAGAAGTTCTTCAATTCTCATGGCTACCGCAAATTTGCTGTGTAACAATCAGAAAATGAAGTTCCCTTCCCCACAGTCATATTGAGACCAGACACATTGTGAGGTGATGTATATTTTTGCTTGCTGAAGAGGCATAGAAAGAGCACCAACATTTTCAAAGAAAAATATTTCAATATTAGCCAATGAAATACAAGGAGCTATTCCAAAAATGAAACATTATGAATCTCTTGACAATTCAAGGTAATTCTTCACAGCACCCAAATCTAGTTCATTAGGAGCTGCGCTCAAAAACACACAAACACACACACACGCACACACTTCCTACATTCCCCACAGTTATCTGTCCAGCAAAGAGTTCAAGCCCACAGATGTGTAATAAATATATATTTGATTTAAATAAAGTTTCAGGAATAGTAGAAAGTCTACTGATAAGTCTTGCAACCCTTTCTGTGGGCAGAGGGATCACTCAGATACTCATTATTGAATAACTTAATTAGTAGACAAACTATTTGTGAGTTTGACAGCAGTATACACTTTGGGAAGTGAGTTAAGTCTCCAGTGAGTTTTGGTGCTGCTTTCTGAAGGGTTCGATTGTGAGCTGTGGGTTCTTTTAAATGACATCAAGATGATGAATTCAGCCGGTTGTTTTATTTGCATTTTGCCAAACAACAGTTATTTTCTGCAACTAAGAACTCTATTTTGAGTGTAGAAAGTTCCAATGTGTTATGTGATATCACAGAATGTAGAAGGCATGGGGAAAACATTAACACAGTGAAGTAGATCCCACCTGGAGCGCAAATCTAATTTTGAGATTGGAATTAGCTTATCCAGAAAAGCTCCCTATTGTCATTTACTTTCTTATTACATTGATTTTGGACTGCATAGCATTGATAAAGCCACCACAATGAAGCTATTTTCTAGAATACCTACTCTTACTATCAGTAAGTCTGTTTAGTTCTATCTGTTAGTTTGTCTCTCAGTTCACCATGTCTCATTATGGGTTTGCAGTGTGAAAATTCTAATATACTGCTGCACATAGTAATTCAGAAAGAAATTAATTTCCATCCAAAGTCAACATAATTTTGCACTTATTTTGATAATCAAATAGAATTATATTTTTGGCAATTCTTTTTGAGAGAAAAATATAAACAATGTCATAGAAAAATCCATGCTAACTTAAAAAACAACAATTTATACTTACTTTGTTTAAGTGTCTGTTTATTGTTTTTCTTCTTATCAAAATTTTCGCAGAGTCCGCAAACACGTCCACTGTATCTAGGGTGAAGTTTTAGCTGAAAGACAAAAGTGTAGGACCAAGATTATTTGCAAAGATTGTTATTTAGGTTTCTTGCAGAAACAGCATCGCCTTAAATTGCATCACCACAAATTAATCTAAAAATAAATTTGCTCTCTGTTGATCTTTAATGCATCCTTTAACTAGTATGAAAGGTTTACAATAAAGATAAAATTGATCAGATTGAAAATGATCAGTATGGTTTAAGTACCTCTTAGAGACACTTCAATCCAAGTGGCCAAACAATAAAACATCAGATACCTGTATGAAGGACTGGGTTAACCATGTGCTGAGATAAGGCCAAGCCAGAAAATGAGATAAATAGGCAATAATCTAAATGTATATGCATTTCACTAAGTTGTAGATCAGAAAATATTGGAAAGCCAGCAATGAGAAAACAACAACTGCCGCTTATATTCCAAGACTATGTGGAACATCATAGTCCAAAATAAATAAATGTCAAAGGACATCGATAAGTTCACCACAGAAGTAGCCTCTTTGACCAACTGTGCCAAACTATTAATGACCAAGTGTTCCATTAAACTAATTCCCTCTGGCTACATAATGTCCATAACCTCTCCCCCCCAATTCCTTGCACATTCATTTGCCAATCATAGAGCCTTTTGAACACCTCCATTGTATTTGCCTCCAGCCCCACCCTTGGCAACTCAATCCGAGCACCAAAGACTCTGTGTTTAAAAAAAAAACAATTGCACATCGCCTTTGAAATTCTCACCTCTATCTTTAACATGTGCCTTCTGGTATTATACATTTCTATACTGGAAAAATATACCAGCTGTCTACTCAATTTTTCCCTCTCTTAATCTTATAAACCTCTATCAGATCTCCACTCAGCCTCTGATGCTCCAGAGAAAACAAACCTAGTTTGTCCAACCTCTTCTTAGAGTACATGTCCTCTAATGTAGGTAGCAATATGGCCATCGATCTACAAGACTGTCAGCCTGTCATCTGTAGTGGTGAAATTACTACAGGGAATCCCAATGGACAGGATTGACCAGCCTTTGGATAAACAGAGTCTTATTTGGAGCATTCAAGATGGCTTTGTGTGTGAAAAGCTGTGTTTGACAAACTCTCTGGACTTTTTTTAAAACCAAAGAAGTAGATGAAAGGTAGAGCAGTCGATGCCGTCTATTTGGACTTCAGCAGGGCCTTCATCAAGGTGCCACATCGTAAATTGGTCTGGAAGGCTCGGTCTCATGAAATTTATGGAGAGCTATTTAGCAAGATTCAAAATGGCTCAAGTAGGAAGAAGAGGAATGTGGTTAAAGATTTGTTTTAGAATGGAGACCAATGACTAATGGTGTGCCACAAAAGTTGATATTGGTACCCTTGTTATTAGTTATTAGTATAAATGGTTTGGGTGCAAATGCCACTAAGTTTGCAGATGACACAAAATTAGAAGTTGTTGTTGACAATGAAGAACATTATCATAGATTACAAGGGGATCTTGATCTATTTGTTGAAATGGGCAAATGGTTTTCAATTCAGATGAACGTGAAGCAATGCAATTTATAGTACCAGGGTATAACGTACTATAAATGGTAGGGCACTTGTGAGCTTAATGGAACAGAAGGAATTAGAAGTATGGTTCATTACAATCAATATCACAGGTGAAAAAGGACATTTAGCATACTGACCTTCATCGGGTATGGCACTGAATATAAGAGTTAGGACATTATGGTGCGATAGGTAAGTCATTGGCGGAGCTGCACTTGGAGCACTGTGTACTGATTTTGTCACCCTGTTGTAAGAGCTATGTGGTTAAACTGGAAAGAGTGCAAGAAGGATTTACGAGGATGTTGCCAGGACTAGAGGACCTGAGTTATAGGGAGAGACTGGACAAACGAGGTCTTTATTCTTTGAAATAGAGGAAATGAAGAGCAACCTTACAGAAATGTTTAAAATATGAGAGGCACACGTAGAAAGGATGGTAACAGTTATTTCCCCCGGGGAGGAAAAACTAGAACTTGGAGGCATAGATTTAGAATGAGAGGGAAAAGATTTAGAAGAGACCTGACGGGCAACCTTTTCACACAGAAGGTGCTGAGTATATGGAATGAACTGCCAGAACCTTGAGCCTTATAAAACTCAGTAGTAAAATTAGGTATGAATTGATCCAGCATCTGCTGACTTAAGGAACCAGAGTTCTGGACTATCCCATTATTTGAAAGTTTTCCGGATTTTGGTCCAAAATTCCCTAGCTTTCGTTTAAAGATTATGCCCCTTATACTGGATCCTTGAGCCAGAGAAAATAATTTAACTGTATCATGTTAACTCAAAGAAATAGGGACAACACTTATTCAGCCCGCATTAGATACTTAAAGCTGGTGCCATTTTTGTGAATATCTACTGATTTTCTTCAAGCCCAATAAGACTATCAGACGAGAAGTTTTAAGAGTAGAATTAGGCCATTTGGACCATTTTTTCATGGTGGATCCATTTTCCTTGCCAGCCCCAATCTCCTGCCTTTTCCCCATATCTCTTCATGCCCTGACTAATCAAGAATCTAACAACCTCTGTCTTAAATATACCCAATGACTTGGCCTCCCCAGCCACCTATGGTGATGAATTTCACAGATTCACCCTCTAAGGCTAAAGAAATTCCTCCTCATCTCAATTATAAAAGAACAAGCCTCTGTTCAGAAGCTTCATATAAGCTGATCTCACCACTGAATACACTGTTCCAGACAGAGTCTGACCAAGTCTGACCAAATCCCTTGAGAGGATTACCAACATTCCATTAGCCTCATATTCCAATTTCTTCAAGTACCAGGTAATTCATGACAATAAGTAGCATCGTTATCAACAGGTCCCCCATCATCATATTCTGGAGGGGCCATCACTGAGCTGAACCTCATCTGCAACCGCTCATAATTAGAGTGGTGGAAGAGAAAATTAGAGGATGGGCATTCTGTAACAAATATATCTCAGATCCTCACTTCCAAAGGCCCTTACATCTTCCAAAAGTTAGGAGTGTGATAGAATATTCTCTGACTGTCTACCGCTTCTACAGATCTCAAGTTCAGAACCACCAGGACAAAACACCATTTTAAGTAATACTATCACCTTCCTAAATATTTATTCTATCCATCATTGTTGCATAGTGATTGGTATGTATAGCACTTACAAAATGCACTCTAATTACTCATCCAAGCCACTTTACTAATACATCCCAAAACCATGACCTCTTCCACCAAGAATGAGCAGATGCATGTAAATGCTGCCACCTGCAGGTACCCCTACAAATTACACACCATCTTGACTTAGAAATCATTGTTACTGAGACTAAATATGGACCTTCCTGCCTAATAGCATTTTGGGAGAAGAATTACACCATTATCTTTTCAAGAGCAATTAAGAATGAGCAATCAGTGCTGACCTTGTGTCTAATGCCTAGACTACCAAACATGAATAAAATCTTCCCAACAATGAACTCCAATTGCTGCTATTGTCCCTCTCAGTTATATGACTGAGGTTCGTTCTGTCATCATGTACATACAAAAACAAAATCATAATCAACAAACATATTGTATATTTTTAATGTAAGGGAAGAGCTAAACCCAAATTAATTGATGTGATCTATTTGGACCTTGAGAAGGCCTTCATTGAATTGAAACACAAGGGATTATTACACAAATTTCAAGTGCACATTATTGGAGCTGACAAAGTGATGAAGACTGAGCATTGTTCAATGGATAGAGAAACAAGAGTGGAAATAGACATGTCAGTTTGATTTGGGAGGCTATGATCACTGTGATGCCAAAAGATGACTGCTGGGCCCCAGTCACCCACAAGCTGCATCACTGATTTTGATGAGGGAGTCAGCTATAATATATCCAAGTCTCCTGTTGATAAGAGGCTGGGTGACATATGTACTGTGAGGAGGGCATAGAGAAATGCTGGGGGAATAATAACAGACATAGTGAATAAGCAAATATGTGGCAGATGGAATATGTCATACATACATTCAGTAGAAAAATAGAATAGCAAGGTAAGATGTCAAAAGATATCAATGTTTAGAGTTAGGTTGAGTATCATTCTACATGCTTACTTGCAGATCCACCATGCAGTTAGGAAAGCAAACGGTACTTGACCATTGTAAGCACATGACTGCAACAGCAGGAACCTCTTACTGTAATTACATAAAGTACTAAAGGGACCACTCCTGGAATATTGTGTTTAGACCAGAAGACCATAAGACCTAGGAGGAGTATTAGGCCATTTGGCCCATCGAGTCTGCGCTGACATTTTGGCATGTTCTCCAAACCTAAAGAAGGATATACTTGTGTAAGAAATAATGCAACTTAATTCACTAAAATCATTCCTGAGACACAGGTATTTGAGCGATGAGGACAAATAATCTGATTGGGTCCATATTCTCTTGACCAAAAAAAATGAAGGCTGAGCATAGAAATTCCTTATAAGGCCTAAAATTATTGATACAGAACTGATAATTATTGTGGCTGGTGTTAGTATGAGGGACTAGAATGTCAAGATAAGAGGTTAGGCATTCAGGACAGAGATGAGAAAAAATACTGTTACTCAAAGGTGAAGAATTCTGTTAATGAAAGGGCTGTAAAGATTCAGTAATTTAGTATGTTCAAGACAGAGATCAACAGATATTAGATATTTGCTGGACTTAAGAATTAAGAACTTAAAAGGAAATGTGGTACTGAGGTAAAAGATCAGCCATGATATTACTGAATGCCTCAGCAAACACAAACTGCCAATTGCTTATTCATGCTTCTATTTCTTATATTCTTATGAAAATTTGCTTGCAAACCTTTTTTGAAGGGGTTTGAAGGCTGAATATCAACTAGAGTGAGCTTTAATAAGCAGACATTCTTTTCACAGATAAACTGTATTTTGCTTCCAAACATACTGATGTGAAATTAAGATGTACCTTTTTATTATTGTGCATTATAATATTTTACTTCATGTAAAATTTATTTGCTCAGGTATAAGAAATATCTGTTTTGATGAGACAGGGTTTAAACAAACAAAGCTCCATGAGACTAGTTGATAAAATGGTAGTTTTTTTCTGAGGTTGCACAGAGGTATATTTGAGAAATGTGACTTCACCTTCCCTTGTCTTCAAGAGAACACATAGAGGCTGTTGGTGTTATGGAAATTAACCCTTGCAGAATTCACATACCACAACTCAAAAAATTCCGTTACAAAATAAAATTGGCTCCCATAGAATTTATGTACTCATTAACTAAATTAATCAACAAAACATTGTATTTTTCACTGCTTGTCATGATGCAGCTCTGTATTATGGAAAATCATTATACGCCTGTTTTCTAGGGACACAACCCACAACCCTGCAACCACCCAAATTATGGAGGGATTATCTGTATCTCAATAATAAAGATCATGTATAACATAACATGTTTCCTAAAATGGAAGGATATACTTAGGATATCTCACCGACAGTGCATCGTTACCATTCCAGAGCAGCGATACGGAATTCTTCTTGTTTGTAATTCTGGTGTTAATTCCATTATTATGAATTTTGATCACCTTGTCATTATATGGCAAAGTTACTCTATAAATAATAATGATATGAAAATAACATTAAAAATTCTGCAACATATCATGAAGTCTTTTTATCTCTATTGATGTATTGGGCAAAACTGCGTTTGATTCAGTATCCTTTCTTCGTCAGTTTCTAAGTCAGGCAATAGGGAATGACTACATGGACAATTAAGTCTCAGCTGGCTTACTGGCAGTCCAAACTTCTATGGCATTTGCTGGCTGTGTGTCTTTTGAACAGTGTTCGTATGTCTTTAATAGTCAGCGGCATTTAAACCACAACAATAACTTGAATAATAACTATTTATAAATAATAAAAATAGAGAAAAAATTAAATATATAAACAGGTTTGTATTTGAGATAGTTTGTAAAGTATCTCGCACAAGCCTGCACTTACAACTTTACCCTCAAGGATGGAGACCCGCGTTTAATTAGGGTCGCTATACTGCATGCACACCAGCTCTCCCTGCTGTAAAGTGTCTGTGAAGTGACTTATGGAAGTCCAAAGCATTATGAATATTGGAAAGCCAATCATCTACAGAACCACCAGCTGCTAGTAAGCACCAATCAGATCAATACTTTCCTTTTGATGCCTGATTTACTATTGACATAATAAGTTTAACAAGCTGGCGAATTAGACTTTTGCTCTTCTCCACCCCACCACAGCTTTTCAAGATTCATATTCACAATGTGCATAAGAACAGGGACTTCTTTCGCCTGAATGGCTGGTTGCTGGTGATTCCATTGATATATCTGAAATGTCCCATCATGGACACTAATGTTTGGGATATTGACTGAGTATTGACAAGATGCAGTGAGTGCATGTTGCCCTCAAAGTAAACAGCCAGAGTGCTATTAAGATCAGTGTGTAGAGCTACTATTAACAGCTATAAAATTGGGGAGAAGCTGCAAAGTAGAGAAATAATGTCACAGAAGCTGAAGTGATTCATCTTGGTCAAAAGGTACAGTAAAAATTAAACTGAACAAATTCAGTAACGTTTTGTGAAAGAATGGCGAGGTCTGGGGCCAAAAATGTGTGACTGTGTGCGAATACATGTTGAAGTGAATGAAGTATTATCATAGAAAACGCCACAAGTGAAAACAAAATGAAATGAAAAATTAGAATTACTTAGCACCATTAGTATATTTATTATTCAGGTCAAAGGCCCATAAATAGGCAATCTCAGTGGGGAGGAAGCACCTGCTTAATGATTGCTGGATTCTCCTGATTCACCTATTGATCAGAAATGACTTCTTGTTCTCCCTGCTCATAGATTATTTTCAGAAAACTTTTTTTTGATGAAATACAATGTTGCACTATGTAGATAACTGCTCTTAAGGTTAGAAATGCAAGACTCAATTAAGATCAGACAAGAACCTTGGCATCCTATCAAACTCCAAAGATCAGGTTTTTCAGTTCTTAATTTTCAACTAACCAACTAATCTATAACCAGCACATTTTTGGTATGTGGGAGAAACTGGAGCATGCAAAGGAAACCAATGCAATCTTGAAAATTTGCAATGTTCTATACAGAAAACACCATAGGTCAGTGTTGAACCTGGGCTACTGCAATTGTGAGGTAACAGCAATAGATATCACTCTGTTTTTGTGCCATCCAATTTATGGTCAACAAACTGACTTAAACTGCATTGAGCTAAACAGCAGCATCAGCCCAAATGTCAACTGTTTACTCTTTTCCATAGATGCTGCCTGACCTGCTGAGTTCCTCCAGCATTGTGTGTGTGTGTGTGTGTGTGTTGCTTCGATTTCCAGCATCTTCAAATTTTCTCTTGTTTGTTTAATTGCACACTAATTTTTCACTGCCAAGTTTGCCTTCCCCCCAAGATTGCACTAATAGACAGTATTACATAGTAAAAACACAAAATGCTGGCAGAACTCAGCAGGTCAGACAGCATCTATGGGAGGAGGTAGTGACGACGTTTTGGGCCAAAACCCTTCATCAGGAGTGATTACATATTAGCCAATTCTACCTTTAGCAATACGGCACTGCCATCTTGTAATATTTTAAGCTATGAGTTAATGTGCCATCTGACATGAAAAGAACAATCAAATCATAAATCAATTTTATCTTAATAATAGTCAGTTTTACTATTCCACAGTTGGGAACAAATTCAGAAATTAATATTTTATAAGAACATCAAGTAGGTACACTAATTGCAAACTCTCCTATAGAATTCCTAAGCCAACCAATGATTAGGTGAAAAAATGTCAAGCCATGATAGCACTGTGGCTGTTTTTAAATTATTGCTGTTAAAATATATTAAATGTTGAAAACTTGGGAGATAGAGATCTGAAGGTGTGCATTACGTGGATAAGTTACATGGAAGTCTTACAACTGAAATCATAAACAATTTTGCAGAAGTAACTTACGTTTCGTTTTTAACTGTAATTACCCCATTGTTCACAACAATGATGGTGGTTTCAATTTTAATGAATATATGCTCTAGCTTCCCATCTGATCCTCGGCGGAACTTCACCTCATAAAAATCAAGCTCAGCGCTGCACAGTCTGCTCATGATGAAGTTACAGTTTGAATTGAAAAAGGAAAGTTCGTTGTTAAATTTCTTGAATAATCCTTTTCCCCATGTTTTGCAGGTATCTAGAGGAAAAGAAAAAATACCCTTGCTATAAGAGTTGAAAATTACAAGCAATCTAAATGTAACTGGTGGATCAAGCACACTGAACATAATGTACTTACGATGGTTTTCTCTTCCCTTTTGGACACTATCTGCTGAGCGCCTGAACATTTGGGTAAGGACATCCCCTTGCAGATCTTATACAAAATAATATTTTTAAATTAATATGTTATTTAAGATACAGTGCTGGTATAGAGTTTATTTTGAATGCTGTTCTTGCACTTTTATCATGCTTTATTAAAATAATTAATTGAACAGAAGAAATGTGTCAACTCTATTTTTAAAATTTGAAGTTTCAACCATCAACATATCTAAAATGTAGATAAATATGATAATATTTCAAGCAGTTCTAGAAATTTTTATAGTTTTGAATGATCATTGATAAAATAAAACCAGAGAATATGGAAACAGCTATTAATTCTGATCATTGGAATCTATTAAATATTGATATTTTATGGGGTTTAGAATCACTGGTTACTTACACCTGCAGACTTTACATTCATTATAATAAAGAGGATATCTTTTCTCATTCAAGGTGAATGCAAGTTGTTAAATGTTAATCTACATTTTACCTGAGTTATGTATAACATGGAATATAGAATTTTGAACAGTACAGCACAGTAATAGGCCTTTCCGTCCATGTTGCTTCTGCCTGCAAAAGATCCATATCCCTCAATTTGCCGCATATCTAAAAGCTTCTTGAATGCTGCTATCGTATCTCCCTCCACTACTACCATCACTCTCCATGTAAGAAATAATGTTCTGCACATTCCCTTTATAATGCCTCCCTCCTCCCACTGCCTTTTTTGCTTCAAGCCATGCCCTCTAGTATTCAACATTTCTACTCTGGGAAAAAATATTCTCGTTGTCACCCTATCTGTGCCTCTCTTAATTTACCCTATCTATGGCTTGACTTACAACCTGAGGGTTTCTCAGTTCACTGGATGACTAAATGGTGTCTCAGGCAAAGTTAGGTGCACAAGGGTCTGCTTCGTAATCAACTCATGGTGTTTGGACGCGACAGTTCTGGTGAGCTCTTACTTAACCAGTTTGGAATATCTAATGGCAAAGTGTTGTACATATTAACTGCCATAGGAATTCACTTCAGCTATGCTAACAGCAGTCTACATCCCACTTCAATGGATGTGAAGCCTGCACTCCAAAAAATATCAAGTCATGGTTCATCTTAATCTTCCTGATCAGCCTACTATGAGAGACCTTTTCAAAGGCTTCCTAAAGTCAATACCAACATATCCACTGCCCTATGTTCATCAATCATCGATCACCTTGGTCACATCCTCAAGAACCTCAAACACATTTGTAAGATTGTTAAAACTTGACCCACGCAACATTAGGCTGCCTGTCCCTATTTAGCCCACTATCTTCCAAACGTGGATCTTAAGAATCCCTTCAAATAGCTTCCCTATCTTACTCTATACTTGTTACAGAAAAACCTGTTTGTAAGTTGTTGTAGATACATTTGTCATTTGAGTTATTCTATAGATATTAATGACACTCTAGATTTTGTTTTCATCATCAACATGTGACTTCTGTATTTCACATGAGAAACTCAAACTCAATAAAGGCTAATTCCTTCCTAAGAAAAAATAAAGGAGTGAAATTACACATGGGTGCTCTTGATGAACTGTGCATTATGTAAGAAAACCTGGGAAAATAGTGTAAAAGAATACTGAAAAGCTAAACCAAAATGTTTTTGATTATAAGGAAGGATTGATAAATATAGCGTGTAAGAAGCAAACTCCAAATTGTTGCACCTAAGTGGAAGAACAATGCCTACCAATTGAGTGGCAAGGGAAGGTCTCATTGGGTAAGGGAATGGCCCGAAGGAATTTAATCATGACAATATACTATTCAAAGTGTGAATCAAACAAATAAATGAAAAAAATATGAATTACAGCAATATGGATCATGATGACAAAAAGAAAATTAAGGCTCAATTATCACTTTCAGAGAAATGCCCATTGACAAATCTGTCAAAGTGAGAAAGATTTATGACAGTAGCTCAGTAAGAACTTAGGGCTCCATTAATACATTTTATCTATGTTATTGAGTTTGGATTTTCACGGCATTACAAAAAGATTTTGTTTCTTTCTGATATCAACTTACCAAAAGAGGAATGTGAGTAGTCTAAGTTAGACCTCCCAGCAAGTGAGTCATAACCTGTGATAGAAAAATAACAAATAAGGAAAATAATCACTTATTCCATCTGCAAACTGTCTGGAGTATTCAATAGTCTGGATATTCAAAGTATATTATACATCAAAATTTACTTTGAATATAACAGTAAACAGTAAAACAGTGCTGTCCAATATTATTGTATATTTTAATGTTAAGGAGATGAATAAAAAAGATGAATAGTTTTCTGACTGTTCCAACCAGCTCACCCTTGACCAAAACCATCATGTCCTCTTTCTTATTCACCAGACTGACTGAACCAATTTGGTGAATGTAGATTATTGCAGTACTTTTTTTCACTGAATGAAACTAAATATACAAGAGCACACAGGAATCAAGGATAAATTGGGAGGGCAATGATCCATCAGAAGCTCAAAATATGGTTCTTTGGAATTATTCCCTAAAAAGATGATATTCGGTAAATACCACATTCAAACCTTAACCAAAAACACCATAGACCATTTTGGGAGAATGAGATATATGGGAACAATCAATCTTCCAAAAGAAAATCTTGCAGAAGGCAGGATGAATTTAGAAGTTACCAATTAAATTTTCTGATTAAATTAAATTTTCTGCTCTCCAAAACCATTCAGAGGTGAAAGTAATGGATGGGGATGGGAGAAAACACAATGATGGCAATTGTATATAGGACACATTATTTTCTCTTCTTTAAATAAGAACATTTAAGAAACCGAAGAGGTGATTTTCTTGGCAACTATTAATTAGCCAAGGATTTCATCACTTCTGTTTCTCTACTTCAACATTTTTATACTTGTACTTGAAATACTGAAAAGAGCAACTGAATTAGCTTGGAAAGAATTGCAGTTATCTTCACAGAACCAGTGAATTAACAAAATTATTTTCTACTCCTTAAGGAAAATATATTAGAAAGTGGTACCAAAAAAAAACAGTATAAGGAAACAGCATGATTCAAATTAGGCTAGTGGTTACTCTATTTTGGAAATTACACATTTACCCCACCAAGACTGAATGGGTGCTCTGTGCACAAGGTGGAAGTAAAGAAGAAATAAACTGTTTAATATTGAAAAACTAATATACAATGGAAGGACATAGTGACATTCACATCTATACAGTAAAAAGATAAGCATTCTAACAAAGTTATAAACATATCTCTTTCTTGTTCTCTGTACTATAATAGTTATGTTTTGTTTCTAATTGGTTATCATGCATAATAAGGGTTCTAAGTAGTACAACCTATGCTAGAGAAATTTTACTAAGATTATAATTTTGTTTTTTAATATGATTTTAAAATTATAATTTTCATTAACTAACTGCAATGTTGTTTCTTATCATTCATCAGTTATCTACAAAATAGTAACATACATCACCAAGTAAGATCCTTAAGTAACTTGCAAAATAAAAGAAATAATTATTAATAAATCATTGTTGTTTAGAATACCATTACACTGTGATTTAATCAGTTTAAACTTTTATATAACTAAAATATGTAATCCTACAAAAATACTTACAGTTACTGAGGGTAAGAACCCAGATTATAAGTAATGCCGTATGCTTCATAGTTGCAGCTGCTGGCAAATTTACAGTCCTTTGAATGGTTTTTATACTTATCAGTTCATAGCCATTTAAATGGAATGAGGAAATGAAAACTTGAAATACTGGTTTCAAATGATTAAGTCCCAGGCAACTGTAAAGGATTAATGCAGAACCTCACAGTGTGAGTTATGACACTTCAGCTCTGATTTTCTAAAGAAAAAGATTGGAAATTAAACAAATGCATTGACCCTAAGGTCATAAGGGTCTTTTGTACATTAACATTACTGGGATTTGCCTCGTGCCTCAAAGGCATACTGTGGTAAATCATTGTGGAAACATTAAATTTACTATCCATTATTTAGGACGCAATATATAGGAGATTATTTTTCTCTACATTTTAGGGTATATTTATAATTAATTTTCCAAAATATTCGAACACCTATAAGTTAGCTACAAAAAAAAAGTTTCATTTTTTAATGGCTAAAATTATTGCAATCAATTACTCAATTACTTGGCTGTTCATGGACTGAAAATGGACTACTGAAGTTCTGAGCAAAGGTTATTGATACTTAAGATATTTATAATACATTCATAAAATCTGAAATGATAATTAAAAAGTATGAGGGTATTACGTGAATTCTTCTGGTAATGCATTGTATATGACATTTATTTCAATCATCAGATAATCTGTTTTATAATATGGATCCATTAACCATCAAGAGCAACAACTAATCATGGTTTCAGAGAAATTTCAATTTACCTCTGAATACGTACATTCTCCCATAGGGTTTGTTCTGTTTGTCTCTGCATTTAACATAGTCACCTAAACTGAAGTGTACAATAAAAGAAATATATGTTGAAGTATATGGAAACAATTTCAAAAATAGTGAGTTCTCAGTGAAACAATTCTATAACAGAGGCTTTTCAGTGTTTTTTTTGCAGACATATAATTTCATGAATAGAACTGAGGAAAAAGAACTTCAAAATAGATACAGGCATTGCCAAGAAACAACAGCAATTTTGTTTAACATGGGGAAAGGTGAGGCTTACTAGCTCTATACTTTGCAGAGATACCTGCAGGAAAAATCTGAACTTATTTTCTATATTTTGGCCATGGGTTGGTTCATCTCTTAGTTCATGGATATTTTGCTCTATTTTTATTTTTGAGCTCATCTGCTGTCAATGGCATTTTCATTCAATGAAAGCAAGAATATTAACAGCCATATCATTACAGAGAAAAAAGCACATGCCCATTCTATAATCGACTCTGCAATCAAAGCACCAGGGGGCAGTAAACTTTTATGACAATAAAATCATATGCCCTGGTATACTAATAAAATGCCTTCAAAGGGTGCCATCAAACCACAAATTTGAAACACCAATAGTCTCACAAAAGACAATAATTGTCTGATGAAACTATTGGAAGAATAAATCTACAACAAAGAACATTATGCAAGGCCCTGACACAACCATATTTTGGGTAAGTGCACTCTTACATTTTTCACACAACGCAAGCAAGGACTATTGTAAACCTTAAGGGGATTGAAAGAAAGGAGTTGAATTTAAAATCTTATACATCAAAATGCCCTGAAGGAATTGAGGTTCTCTTCCACTAGAGAAACAAAATAAATTGCATTTACGATCTTAAATTGATGACAATCTAATGAGTTTGAAGTTGATCTAATCAGAAAAATGTATGGAAGAGAACAAATGAAGCAAATGCCAAGTGATACTGGTGGCGGGAGAGCATAAAATTCAGGCTCCTAACTCAATGTCATCATTTTACAGTCCAGCAAGCATGAAATGCAGTTTATTGCCTCAGCATATACCCACTGAGTTCAGTTTAAATAGTAGTGAGCTCCAGGTAAGGCTTGTGGCACTGATGAAAACCTCATATCTAAAGAGGACACACTCACTGCTTGCAACTAAAAGTTTATATCCTTTCAGGTTTTGGAAGTTAAAAGAAGTCACATAAAGGGTGCAGGGGACAGCCATCAATCTGAGAAAAAAAACGGAGTCAGCTTATTAGATACTTTTAGGCAGCCTGATAGAGAATTCCATAATTCTCTATCATCTTAACTGCTCTACAAAATTATAATAGATTGCAATGATGTAGAACAGTTGAGGCACTTTGGTTCCTTGTGTCTATGTTAGCTTGTTGACAACTTTCTATTTCATCCCACTTCCCTGCTCTTTCTCTAAAACCTTTCCCCTCCTGTTAGTTATGCAGTCTCCTTTCAAAATCTGCAATTAAATTCACCTCCACGCTTCTACTTCAAACAACATGAACTTAAATGTGTGCCCTCTGTTTACCCATAGACCTGAATTCATCATGAATCTAATTTGGCTTCAATAATTAAAACTATAATGAAAAATAAGCTCTGAGCAGTTGTGAACTTCAACTGCAGAATTTCCTTTCTGTAAGTTTATTTAAATCAAATAAATTTTCTCAAGTTCTAAGATTCAGTTCTTGTTCCTGGCTCAGCTTCTAATATACTCGCAAAGATTTTGGAATCTAATCCTTCAGATAAGACTAATAAATTATTATGCATGAGAGACATTTGTTCTTCAGAATAGTCAAAAAAGCAACATTTAATATAACTTCAATTGTTGGTGGCAAGAATTGGGGTTTTTTCGGGCTTTGAATTGCAACTTGATTATTTGCAAGCACAACCAGGAAATCAGAATAAAAAATACCTAACTAATGATAAACAATGCCTTTGTGAAGTGCAATAAATGAAAGGTCAAGTGATATTGTCGACTAGATCAGTATGGTTTGGAAATAATGCAAAGATTGATTCATGCATTGAGCATTCTGTTTAGCTTAGTTCATCAAGATACCAAGAAAAAAGGAATCCTCCCCTAAAAGAATGTATAGGCAAAACAGGTGGGGAGCCTTGTTTCTGATAGAGAGAATATTGTAAGAGAACATAAATTGTTATATGGTTAAGATTAATTCCACCATTACTTCAAGGCATATCGGGTTCCAGACTGAAGGGACACAGTTTCAAAACGATTGGAAAATTAAGAGCTAAAAGCAAGACACTCATTATGAGGAATAATAGTAGAGGCAAAGAGTCATACAGTGTAAAAACTATCTCTTCAGCCCAACATGTCCATGCAAACAATCAAGTAGCCATATAACAACATACACCAGACTCTACAGTTTCTCTTCATAAATAAAGCACTGTATCCCAGGTGACATCCTGATAAATCTACTCTACACTCTCTCCTGTGCATTCCTACCTTTCCTATAGCATAGTGAATAGAATTAAGCACAATACCCGCAGCTCTAATGAATCAAAATTTTATGAATTTGTTCCATTAACTCCATGCTCTTATGCCTTGACTAACAACAACCGGAATTCTTTATGCTTTCATTCCCACCTTACAAGCTTACAACCGTGGCTAACAAAAGAAGTCAAAGCCAGCATAAAAGCCAAAGAGGGGGCATATAATTGAGCAAAAACTAGTGAGAAGTTGGAGGATTGCAAAACTTCTAAAAACCAACTAAGAAGTCATTAAGAAGATAAAGATGGAATATTAAAGTAAGCTAGCCATTAATATTAAAGAGGATACCAAGAGTTTCTTCAGATACATAAAATGTAAAAGAGAGGCATGAGTGGATATCGGACCTCTGGAAAACAATGCTGGAGAGATAGTAATGAGGGACAAGGAAATGGTGGATGAATTGAGTAAGTATTTTGAATCAGTCTTCAGTGTGGAAGACACATGTGGTATGCTGGAAGCTTGAGAGTATCAGGGGTCAGAAGTGTGTGAGGTTGCCAATACTAGGAATAAGATTCTTGGGAACTGAAAGGTAGGTAAATTGCCTGCAGCAGATGGTGTTCACCCTAGAGATCTGAAAGAGGTGGTTAATGAGATTATGGAGGCGCTAGTAATGATCTTTCAAGAATCACTAGATTCTGCAATGAAAATTGCAAATGTCACTCCACTCTTCAAGGATGGACAGAGGCACTAGAATAAAAATTATAGGCCAGTTAGTCTGACCTCAGTGATTGTTAAGATGTTGGAGTCGATTGCTAAGGATAAAGTCTCAGACTACTTGGAAGCAACATGATAAATAAGGCTGTCATCAGCATGGTTTCCTTAAGGAAAATCTTGCCTGACAAATTTGTTGGAATTGTTTGAAGAAATAACAAGCAAGATAGAGAAAGGAGAATCAGTGGATGTTGTGTACTTGAATTTTCAGAACAGCTTTGACAAGGTGACACACATGACATTGCTTAACAAGCTATGGGCGCATGATATTAAAGGAACAATACTAGCATGGATAAAGCAGTGGCTGGTTGTCAGGAAGCAAAAAGTGGGAATAAAAGGAGCCTTTCCAGGTTGGCTGCCAGTGACTAGTAGCGTTCCACAGGAGTGCATGTTGGGACCACTTCTTTGTACACTATATGTCAATGACTTGGATGACAGAATTAATGGATTTGTTGAACAGTTTGCAGACACTATGAAGATAGGTGGAGGGACAGGTAGCTTTGAGGAAGTAGAGTGGCTACAGAAGGACTTAAACAGTTTAGGAGAATGGGCAAGGAAGTGGCCGGCAGAATACAGAATCAGGAAGTATATGTTTATACACTTTGGTAAAAGAAATAAAAGTGTATACTATTCTCTAAATGGAGAGAAAATTCAAAAATCTGAAGCACAAATAGACTTGGGAGTCCTTGTGCAGAATTCCTTAAAGGTTAATTTGCAAGTTGAGTCCGTGGCAAGGAAGGCAAAAAGCGATATTACCTTTCATTTCAAGACGACTTGAATATAAAAGCAAGGATGTAATTTTGAGGCTTTATAAAGCACTGGGGAAGCCTCTCTTGAAGTACTGCGTACAGTTTTGAGCCCTTATACTAGAAAGGGTGTGCTGACACTCGAGAGGGTTCAAAGGAAGTTCACAAAAAATTATTCCAGGATTGCACAGCTTGTCATATGAAGAGCGTTTAATGGGCCTGTATTCATTGGAGTTCAGAAGAATGAAAGATGAGTTCTTTGAATCCTGTCCGATGTTGAAAGACCTCCAGATAGTGGATGTGGAGAGGATGTTTCCTATGGCAGGAAAGTCTAGGATCAGAGGACACAGCCTCAGAACAGAGGAGTGTCCTTTAAGAACAGAGATAAGGAGGAATTTTTTTCGCCAGAGAGTGGTGAATTCTGTGGAACTGGTTTCCACAGGCTGGCCATCAATCCATGGCCTCCTCTAATGTTCCAATGAGGTCACACTCAGGATGGAGGAACAACAGCTTATGTTCTGTCTGGCTAGCCTCTAACTTGATAGTATGAACATCAATTTCTCCAACTTCCTGTAATGACACCTGCACCCTCCTTCACCGTTCCCCATCCACCTTTCATTCTCTCAGCTTATCTCCTTGACTGCCTGTCGCCTCCTTCTGGTGCTCTTCCCTCTTCTTTTTCAACTGTACTTTTTTCTATAGGTGCTGCCTGGCCTGCTGAGTTCCTCCAGCATTTTGTGTGTACATCTTCTAGTAGTTTATACCTCCCTTCTAGTTCTTTACTAAACCCTTGAAATTTTCACCTTTCACTTTCACAGGAAAATGTTGGCCCTGACGTATAAAGTTAGAATGTTGTTGCGACCCTTTAACCTGTTCTGAGATTATATAATGTTTCCCTCCTGCAGAGCCTTGCATTTGTCTACCATATACCTATATAAGAGATACTTAAATGCCTCTAATGTATATATCTCTACCATTACCCCTTGCAGGGCATTCAGAATCAGGTTCAATATTGCTGGCATATGTCATGAAATTTGTTGTTTAATGCAGGCAGTGCATAACAATAAAAACTTAAATTACAATAAGCATATATAAAAATAGGTAGTGCAAAAAGTGTGGGAAAATTACTGAAGCAGAGTTCATGGGTTCATCGTCCATTCAGAAATCTGATGGCGGAGGGGAAGAAGCTGTTACTGAATCACTGAGTGTGTGTTTCAGGCTCTTGTACCCCTCCTTGGTGGTAGCAATGGGAAAAGGGCATGTCCATCGGGCATGTCCTGGGGATGGGGATCCTAAATGATGGATGCTGCCTTTTTGAGGCATTCCTTTTTGAAGGTGTCCTGCATGATTGGGAGGCTAGTTCCCATGATGGAGCTGGCTGAGTTGACAATTTTCTGCAGCTTTTTCTGATCCTGAACCAGTTAGAATGCCCTCAGTGGTACATTTGTAAAAGTCTGTGAGTGTCTTTGGTGACATATCAATTCTCCTCAAGCTCCTAAAGACATATAGTCACTGCCTTACCTTCTTTGTAATTGTATCAATATGTTGAGTCCAGGATAGTCCTTGGAGATGTTGACACCCAAGAACTCCAAATTGTTCACCCTTTCCACTTCTGATCCCTCGATGAGGTCAGGTGTGTGCTCCCTCAAATTCTCTTTCCTGAAGTCCACAAGTAATTTGTTGGTCTTATGATGCAAAGTACAAGGTTATTATTGCGACACCACTCAACCAACTGATTTATCTCACTATATTGCCTCCTCATCACCATCTGAAATTGTGTAATTTTGTCTACCAACAATAATTCTGATTCAGCTGCGCCTAGCATCAGTCGTGGGTGTGTGGAGAACAGAGTAGTGAGCTTGTTGATTAGAATTGAGGGTATGATTATGTTGAACACTGAGCAGTCACCACTCCCTGTGTAAAAAAAAACTTACCTCTTACATCCCACCTATATTTTCATACAATCTCCTTAAAATTATGCCCCCTTGGAATAGCCATAATAACTGGCATAAAAATCTGAAGAGTAGGGATGAAATAGACCTAGCGAGTGATAGGTGAATGCAGGTGACGATGGGAGTGTGGAAACAGGTGATAGCTGGAGGAGACAAAGTGCTGCTGCTGTGATTGAATCTGATAGAAAAGGAAGATGGAGCATGAAACAGAATAAGGGAGATGGGGTGGACGGGTGGTACCAGTCGGGAGAGGAGGCTCACTGGAAGCAGTGTGCAGATGATTGGCAATTGGAGTGGATGGGGGAGGGGAGAAAATGACCGATAGATGAGAAGAAGGGAGAAAATGGATAGCGGGACAGTTTGCATAATATTCAATGTTCATGATGTCGAGATTCCTGAGAAGAGGGCTTTCACTCTAGGATGTTCCCCTTTTTCTGAAATCAGGGTACCCCATTCAGTTATTGATGGACCCATCAGCCACGTCTCCTCTACTTCCTGTACATATCTTCTTGCCCATTCTATCATCAGACCCCCCCAGACAGAACACGGACAGAGTTCTCCTGATCTTTAACTATCACTCAGACATACAGCACGTTATTCTTTGTTTTTTCCATCAGCTACATGATCCCACATCAGCCACATCTTCTCCTCCCCACCTCTTTCTGCTTTCCACAGGGATCACTCTCTGTGTGACTTCCTCGACTGCTCATCCCTTTCCACCCATCAAGCCCCTCTGCAGGCACCTTCCCATCACAAATGAGTTGTGACACCCAACCATGTATGCATTACCAAAGAGGAGGTATTGTTGAGCATGAAGATTTAAGATAAGGAAGAAAACATCTAACTCAATTGAGTCAACAACAATGGCAGCAAACAAACCAAATACCTTTGTTCTTCCCATGTAGAGGAAAGAATGGATGTTGCCATTTTGTGATTTTCATTATGGTTTTGCTTAGGAGTAGCTGAATCAAATCACTTAAAGTGGACACACTGATGCCCCTACTAATAATGTGCTGAACTAGAGTTCATTTCCAAATACAAGGTTGTTTGTGAGATATCTTTAGTAAAATTGAACATGCAGGTTTATGAATAGGGCAGTCTGTCATGACCTGAGTTGTTGTTTTTTTATTAAGTGCAATAGTGAAATATAGCAAGTTCAGAAATTCTGATCAAGTCAACTAGTTCCCAAGGAGAACTCTGATCAGATCTGATCAGATGATTCATTACTGCTCAGCGATAGAACACAAAAAATAAATTCACTTGAGCAGTGCGGCGTAACTCCAGCCTAACAAATGGCAGACCTGCTTAACTGTCTTGATTCAGGAAGAACAAGGAAAGAGGCATTAATTATATGTTATTGCTTGTAAGAAGAGCAATTAGAGAATGCTGTCTTGGACAAGAATTTATGACAAGCTGAGACACATTAGCCAGATAGGTCAGAGCCAACGAGATTGAAAAACATTTTGTACTGATATAAAAAGGAAATAAGAAAGAGGAGTTTGAAAACAAAGCAGTAAGAACTCTAGAAATTAACTATCACAAGGAACATCCAATGCCTGGGGTAGGGAGAAGGATTGATCATTTGGTCAATTGGCAATGCCCTATATCAATTTCATAAGTTGGAGTGGTGGTCGAAGTGAATTTTGGTAGAAAGGGAACAATAGAATTAATGACTTAAGTTATTGGCCTGGAGTCAACATGAACGTGATATTTTTGTAAGAGAATGTAAAGTGCAAGCTTTGAATTATTTAAGAATTGTGTATTGAATTTTGTAACTACACAGTTGGTGATAGGTCAACAAATTTGGCATCTCTAGGTTGGCTCAAAAAGGAAAAAAGAATTTGAGGTCTGGGACCTCATTTCAGGTTGAACCACCAACATGGTCAGCATATTAAAATGAGAGAAGAAAAGGAAGACAAAAAGAACACGGGGTTTGGATGATTAGATCGATTATGTTCATTGTTGTATACACAGAAAATGGCCTGTCAAAAATGAGTGGACAGGAAAGATTGAAAGTGGAAGGTGGGGATCCTTGAGGATGCATTGTGGAAAGATGTTAGTAAAAACAAAATCAAAGAAATTACAAGGGATTCAAAAAGCAATTAAAAAGCTATATGAATGGGATGTATGTAAAAATATAAAATTTAAGTGAAGAGTGTAAAGCAGAAATAGGCAGAGGAATTGTGTAAGTGCAGAGAAATGCAAAGAAAGTGAAATGCTGAGGGAGCAGCTCACGTGAATTTGATACACGAGTCAGTTTCAGGCTCAGTGTGAACTTGTGTCAAGGGAAAAGGAGAAAGGTGAAGAAAAGTGAAAAGGCAAATAAGAAAATAGAGAAATGGAAAAGTCGGTGTTGAGATTTACAGACTGTTATGAATGTTATGCAGAACTCAGCAGCTGAGAAGAGAAGCAACACTGAACAAACGAAGTGCTTAAAACAAGCAGATAAGCTGCAGTCATCTCTCAGCTCAGAGAAGAGTGATATCTGCATTTGGGAAGGGAACTTAATGATGAGGATATAGATTGGGGTGATTTGATGAATGAGGCAATATGGTATAATAGTGAAAATGATTGGGCCCACCTCCCTCTGGATTTTTCCAAGACAAGGTAGAACCTTCAGCATCGCTGTCCCAGTAGCACTTGTGGTAACAGAGGAGACAACCAAGCCAGGGGTACCAAAAATGAGATGGTATTCTACCTCTTTTGACAGGGCCCAACTGAGTGATATAGCTGTGAATATACCTAAATATGGACTGCAAAATGATCCTTAAGTGCCTGAATGAATACACCGTGGTTGTCACTGACACACATGGACAATTGCATTACCATAAAATCATTCAGAGCCTTCTCCAACCAGAAGCCCTGGATGAAATAAGAGATACAAGCTCTGCCAAGGGGTAGATCAGTGGTGTGACAAAGGAGAATAAAAGAGGTCGAGTAATGACCTCCAGAAAGCCATCTCACATGTAAAGTTGCAACCCCAGACCAAACTTGAATTACGGAAGGATGCTCAACAGATGTTGGAGGGCTTAAAAGTTATCCCCACTACGAAGCAAAACCAAGTTACATACTCTCTGACAACAAGGTTTCACTCCCAACTGAGTGCAGAGCCTTTTTAAACTCATTCTGACCGACAGGACATGGAGGTATCTTCATGAACTCTGATTCTTCTCTAATTTCAGTCTCCGAGGTCATTGTGAGTGCAACCACCACAGAGTGATTTCACAGAAAGCTTCTGGCCTGGACAGTGTACCTAGCCAAGTACTAAAGGCCTGCTCTAATCAACTGGCTAGAAGTGTTTATGATACCTTTAACCTCTCACTTTGGCAGTCTTCTTCAAGGAAGCTTTAATCATACTAGTGCCCAAGAAGAACTTGTTAACTTGTCTTAATGACTATCATCCAGCAGCACTTATATCCACAGTGATGAAGTGCTTTGAGAAGTTGTCCATGAAATATATCAACTCCTGCTTGTGGAGTTACTTGGATCTGCTCCAGTTTACCTACCATCACAACAGATCAATAGCAGATGCCATTTCATTAGCTCTTCACTCAGCTCTGGAACATCTGGACAATGAAGATGTATACATCAGGATGCTCTTCATTGCATTCGGTACTATCATGCCCTCAAAATTAATCAATAAACTCTAAGACCTAGACCTCAATATGTCCTTGTGCAACTGGATCCTTGATTTCCTGTTTTGCTGACCCTGGTCAGTTCAGATTGGCAAAAACATCTCCACAATCACCATCACCACCGGTGCAACACCAGGCTGTGTGCTTAGTCCCCTGCTCCACTTACTTTATACTTATGTCTGTGAAGGTAAGTACAGCTCCAACGCCATGTTTACGTTTGTTGGCAATACCGCTATCGATGGCAGAATTAAAGATTGTGACAAATCAACTTATAGAAAGGAGACTGAAATTTGGTTGAATGATGCCACAACCTCTCACTGAAGTTTAGAAAAACCAGAGAGCTATTAGCTATTTGTTTATGTATTATTAGTATTACTATTATTATTTTTCTAGATTATGCATTGCATTGAACTGCTGCTGCTAAGTTAACAAATTTCACATCACACGCCAGTGACAATATACCTGATTGTGATTCTGATTATTGTCTGGAGGAAGTGGAAACTGGAGGACCATAAGTCAGTCCTCATTAGAGGATCAGAAGTGGAGAGGATCTTGGCGTTATCATTTCAGAGGATCTGCCTGGAATCAGCATGTAAGTGTCATTAGAAGTTACTGCAGATTCAGCATGTCCCTTTGCCTAATTTCTATAGATGCACAATGCAGAGTAGTTGATTGGTTGCATCACAACCTGATATGGAAATACCAAAGCCCAAAAATGGAAGAAATTTACATAAAGTCATGGATACTGCTCAGCCCATCAGAGGCAAAGCTCTCCCCACCATTGTGCACCTCTATAAGGTGTGCTGTCACAAGAAAGCAGCATCCATCATGAAAGACACCCAGCACCCTGGCCATGCTCCCTTCTGATTGGTGCCATCTGCAAGGAGCAACAGGAACCTTAACTCCCATTGTTCCAGAGTCAAGAACAGTTATTATACTTCAACCATCAGGCTCCTGAACCAGTGTGGATAACTCACCACAGTACTGAAATGATTCCACAACTTATAGACTCACTTTCAAGTACTCTACAATTCATGCTTTCAGTATTTACTTACTTATTATTATTTCTTGTTTTTATTTAAATTTGCAGTTTATCTTTTACACATTGCTTGTCAGTCTTGGTGTGTAGTTTTTCACTGACTCTATTGTATTTCTTTGTTCTATTGAGAATGTCTGCAAGAAAGTGAATCACAGGGTCATATATTGTGACATACACGTACTTTGATCATAAAATTGCTTTGAATTATGCAAGTTGAAAGTTGAGAATTATGTAATAATAATATTTTAATTGAATTTTCTGGACATTCGCAAGTAGTGGAGCTGACTACATCACTGGGTTGTGCTTATCAAGTTGCCAAGCACTCAAAATATAATCTGTGAAGTGAGTTTATTAGAAAAACAGATTTGAGTTTTGGTTCAATTAATTGTATGATATGGCAGTTTAATGTTAATAGAGGGCAAATCCCTATGGACATTCCAGTAGGGCAATATGAGGGCAGGGTATGAACAGTATGCCAGACAATTTATTTTAAATTGTTAGACAGTATTTTATAAACATAACATGGATGGAAAGAGAAGAATGTATGTAAGGCAGTGATGCATAACTCCCAAAATAAGTACAGAAAATTGTTCAGAGTTTGTTAACACAGGGAATTTCATGAGAAATCGTATCTACAAACAATTAACTATTTGGAAGTTGGAGACTCCCAGACATTATTGGAAACTGAATAAAATTACTTCTTTAACTGCCTGCACTGTAGCCATGAGTCTTGAGACTATAAGTAAAGAATTTCTGCAAATGTTAGATGAGGTGAGTTTGATTGTCAAGCAGCAGCTAAGTTACTTAGAAGTGGCTATAACTCCCAGGAGATGAGAGATTGATGAACGGCATGTGGATGTGCTGGCAAAACTGACCGCCCACCCCCCGCCCACTGAGGCGAGGGGATCAACATCGGTTCTGGGTTTGGTGAGGTTTTTGAGACACTACTTTGTTGGTTTTGCCATCAAATCTTACCTACTTAAAGGAATGGAAATTAGATCACACTAAGACAATATCAGATCTTAAAACTAGCCTTGCAGAAGCATCTGTTCTTAAGTCCTCAAAGCCTTCTAAGCCACTTTCTTTGGAAATTGCTGCCATTAGTAACACGATATCCATTGTTACTCCAGAAGACGCGAGTGTTAGGTTACAGTAGAAAAACATTGATAGGACCATTCATTCCCATTTTAAAATCAGAAAAGGAAAATAGAGTCATGCAACCATAAAATTTCTGTTTGAGGATCTTTGTTGATGGACCATCATCAGTTCCGGATGGAGCAAGGCTTACAGGATGTGATATATATGCAGGGTAGAAAAAGTGACTGCTAAGATTAAGTTACCTAAGGCATTGAGTACACAAGTGGCAGAGCTTACTGCTTAGATTTTGCTTTTGGTAGATGTCCTTCAGGGGTGATATAACACTCAAGCAGTATCTATGTTTGTAATAGTTTGACTGAATATTTACCATTTGGCGGGCCAGAGGTTACATTTCAGCAGACAGTAGACAGTACATTTGAGAAAGTGACAGGAAACACTTATAGAGTAAAAAAAAATGAAGGCTCACTCGAAAACTTCTCCAGAAGGAACAGGAGTCAGAACAAAGTTAGCAAGATTAAGAGGAAGATATGGGGTGAAATGGAATCTGGATACTAAGGGAGTGATGACACAGGAACCTGCGAAGAGTATACCTACAGACCTAGTCAAGGTACAGCAACATGATCAGAAGTTAGCAAAGGCACAGAAAGGAGAGAATTCTGAAAAATTTGGGAAGCATCCAGGAATTCAGATATGGAATGGAATTGTACTTAACAATGTTAGATTGCTGGTGCCAGAAGGTGACAGAAACCAGAAGATGTATTGGTATCATGATATTTTGGGGCATCAAAGAGCAGATAGAGCTGCAGAACAATTAAAAAATGTGTGCTGGTGGCCAGAAATGCAAGGAGACGTAAAATATTATTTTAAAGTTGTTTGATTTGTGCCCAGCATAATCCAAATAAATTGGCTAGTAGCAGTTTAAGACTCTTAATTAAGAGTTGTATAGCAAAGTGACTAATCGAGGGCATTTGGCTGTAGGTCATCAGTTTTGGCAGCCATAAAGCTCGGGAAGATGGAAGAAGTACTCAGGGTTTGACCAACTGCATCCTCAGCCTTTGCAGAAAACTGCGGGGATAATGAAGAGGCCTTCATGCCATTTTTAGGCACAGATCAAATTCCAAACCACAGGCAGATAACTAAAGTTATACCATTATCTAGGACAGCAAAAAGATACCAGTATTATAAAGGCCAGTTAGCCTAATATCAGTGGTAAGTTTTTGGAGGGGATTTTCAGGAACAGAATTGACCAACATTTGGATTGACAAGGACTATTTAGGAATAGTCAGCTCAGTTTTGTGTGGGGGAAATTTTGTCTGACAAATCATTTGAGTTTTTTGAAGAACCAAGAGGAGTACTGAAGGCAGGGTTGTGAACTTCACCTATAGGGATCTTAGAAAAGCCTTTGTCAAGGTCAGATATGGAAAGCTTGTCTACAAGGTTAGATTAAATGGGATCCAGCTTGAACTAGCTTAGTGGACATATAATTCAGCTAATGGAAGGAAACAGAGAGTAATAGCGGAAGGTCTTTTTTTTCAGACCGGAGGCTGGTAATTGGTGGTGTGCCATAAAGATCGGCCCTGGACCACTGTTCTTTATTAACTTTTGGCACAACATTATTTCAGCTCAGGGTGTCAGAGTTCAGATTTCAATCCCGGTGTCCACTGTAATGAGTGGAACGTGTAGGGTTTCACTGAGTGCTCCGGTTTCCTCTCAGAGTCCAAAGACGTACCAGTTAGTAGGCTAATTGGTCATTGTAAATTGTCCTGCAATCAAGTTAGGGTTAAATTGAGTGGTTGTTGGGGGTTGCTGGTCAGCGTGGTTCAAAGGGCCAGAAGGGTGTATTCCACACTGTATCTTTAAATGAATGAATGAATGAATGAATAAACAAACAACTTGGATGGGTGAGAGTGTTCAAGGAATATTGGTATGACACAAAAATTGCTAGTATCGTAGATAGTGGAGGTTATCAAAAATTAAAAGGGGATCTTGATCACCAGGTAAGTGGGCAGAGGAATGGCGAATGGCTTCCAGTAAAGTAAGTGAAAGGTGTTAAATCTTTGGAAGTCAGACGAGGATCGGACTTCCACAGTGAACAGTGCAGTTCTAGGGAGCATTGTAGACCAGAAGAACACAGGAGTACAAGTACGTAATCCCCTGAAGGTAGTGTCCTGGTAGACAGGGTTGTGAAGAAGGTGTTCAGCATGCTAATCTTCATCAGTCAGGATACTAAATATAAGAATTGGGATGTTATGACTCTAATTACCTGCCAACGTGTCACAAACTGGGTTGCTGGTCCTTTTTTCTGGGAAGCAACACTTACTCCCACCCCAATTAGTATCCAACATAATTTATTTGTTTGAGAGTGGAACTGCAAAAGCAGAATCATGTACTACCTGTCTGTGCCTATTGCCCTGCCTAGTCATTACTTTTCCCCCATGCAGCCAGTAACTTTCAAAGTTCAAAGTAAATTTATTAAAAAGTACATATATGTCACCATATGGAACACTAGATCTAATGGGCATACACAGTAAGTTTAAGAAACACAATAGAATCAATGAAAGACTGCACCTAACTGGATGGACAAACAAGGAATGTGCGAAAGACAACAAACTGGAAATACAAAAGAGGGAAAAATAGTAATAAATAAATAAGCAATAAATATCAAGGACATGAGATATAGAATCCTCAAAAGTGAATTCATAGGTTGTGAGAACAGTTCAGTAGTGGGGCAAGTGAAGTTGTCTCCTCTGGTTTGAGAGCCTGATGGCTGAGGGGTTCCTGAACCTGGTGTTGCAGGTCCTGAGGTTCCTGAACCTTCTTCCTGATGACAGCAATGAGAAGAAAGCATGACCTGGGTGATGGAGTTACTTGAGGATGGATGCTTCTTTCCTTCTACCAAGTTCTGTGTAGATGTTCCCAATGGTGGGAAGGGCATTGCCCATGATGGACTGGACCATACCCACAACTTTTTGTAGAACACTCTATTCAAGGGTATTGGCATTTTTATACCAGGCCATGATGCAACCAGTTAATATACTCTTCACCACACATCTATAGAAGTTTGTCAAAATTTTAGACGTCATGCCAAATCTTTGAGAACTTTCAAGGGCGCAGAGGTGCTGCAATGCTTTCTTCATAATTGCACTTATATGCTGGGCCAGGGCAGATCCTCTGAAACAATAACACTGAGGAATTTAAATATGTTGACCACCCCCATCTCTGATCCCCTGATGAGGACTGACTCATAGACCTCCAACTGAAGTCAATAATCAGCTCCTGGTCTTGCTGATATTGAGTGAGAAGTTGTTGTTGTGGCACCATTGAGACAGATTTTCCATCTCCTTCCTATATGCTGATTTGTCTCCACCTTTGATACAGCCAACGACAGTGATATTGTTAGCAAACTTAAATATGTCATTGGAACTGTACTTTTCATCTCGTCATAGTAGAGTAGTAGTAGAGAAGTAGTAGAGGCCAGTTCAGTTGTGTCATTTAAGGTAAAATTGGATAGATATATGGACAGGAAAGGAGTGGAGGGTTATGGGCTGAGTGTGGGTAGGTGGGACTAAGTGAGATTAAGAGTTCGGCACGGACTAGGAGGGCCGAGATGGCCTGTTTCCGTGCTGTAATTGTTATATGGTTATATGGTTATAAGTACAAGGCAAGTAGAGAAAGAGGTTAAGCACACAGCCTTGCGGTGCACCTGTGCTGATGGAAATTGTGGAGGTGTTGCCAATCTTAACTGACTGGGGTCTGCAAGTGAGGAAATCAAGGGTCCAATTGCACAGGGGGGATTTAGGCAAATGTTTTAAAGTCAATTGATTAGTTTTGAAAGTGTAATAGTATTGAATGCCAAGCTGAAGCTGATAAAAAGCATCCTGATGTATGCATCATTGCTAACTAGATGCTCCAGGGTTGAGTGAAGAGCCAATAAAATGGCACCTGTGGTGGACCATCTGTAGTGTTGTTGCTGAACACTCCAGCCAGTTGATCAGCACAGGTCTTTAGTACTTGGCCAGATATTTTCCATGGTTGACTCTCCTGAAGAATGCTCACATTGACACCAGTGATTGAAATCACAAGATTATTCGGGGCTTTGGGAGTCCATGAAGGTTCCTCCATGTTTTTGAAAGTCCAATCAAACAAAGACGGCATTGAGCTCACCTGGGAGTGAAGACACCTATCTGGGTGTCTACTTCAATAATCAATATTTGCAGCAGTCTTTTAGGGTGCTTAGGCTAGTGCAACACAAAAAGCTGGTACACAAAGTTCAAAGTACATTTATTATCAAAGTATGTGTGCAGTACACAACTGCCAGATTCATCTTCCCACAGATAGCCATGAAACTAAGAAACACCACAGAAACTGTTCAAAGAAAACATCAAACATCCAAGGCACAAAAAGAAAGAACAAATAGTGCAAATGGCAAAAACGGAGTGAAAACACAGAATATAGAACATTAAACCTCTAACAATCTAGGCCACACAGTCAGTCTAAAATGATCAAAATAGCAATAAAAATAGGAGTACTCAAACATCAGAAACAAATATAACATGAACTAGAGTCCAATCCACAAACCATGTTGAGTAAATTTTGCCCAAGACGCAAAGCAGCGGCACCATCTTCCAGCGTCATCAAGTGAAAGGGGGAGAGAGAGAGGGAGAGAGAGACCAGTCAGACGGCACTGAAAAACCGGTTGCCTTTCGCTCTCGTCCTCTTTGATTTCACTCATGCTTGGCATTGTCATTGGCGATATTGGCAAGAAATGGAGTCCATTATGGGTTTTCAAGTTTCTTGGCACACTCTGCTTGAAACCTTACCAAACTCCCTTGGAGACAGTAATGCGCTAGATCACTTAATCGGCCTGAAAGTACATCATCATAAAACTAAGCACAGGTTCCAGTAGTAGCAGAATGATATATAATGAACTGTCTGAAGGACATTGCCTTTGGTCACATTATTCGCTGGGGCTTTCTTCATTTGTCCTCATCTATGATTCAAACCAATCAAGTAAATTGAAGGAGAAAGTACGAGGAATGCTTTGTTGTAGATTATGAACAAAAATGGCTGAAACAACAGTACGTAAGAACCATAAAAAGAGCAAAAAACATGTTGGATTTAGAAAAATGGTAGTAAAAATATAACAGATAAAAAGAATGTTTAAAATAGCTAAAACACAGAAAATGATTGTTTCTTTAGAAATAACTCTTCCTTAATCACTACTTTCAGGGACAGAAGCTTTAGGTCATTAAGGTGTACCTACCATGCATTCATTTACAAAAAATAGTGGCGGAGATCAGATAATTATTGAACAAGTTAATTATATTCAGATCCTGGTACTTACTGGACTCCATTATCAGACATTGAAAGATGTGATTAAAATATGTTTTTTTTAGAATATGGAACAATACTGTACAGTACAGGCCCTTCACCCCACAATGTTGTGCTGACCCTTAAACCCTGCCTCCCATATAACCCTCCACCTTAAATTCCTCCATATACCTGTCTAGTAGTCTCTTAAGTTTCACTTGTGTATCTGCCTCCACCACTGACTCAGGCAGTGCATTCCACACACCAACCACTCTCTAAGTAAAAAATCTTCCTCTAATATCCCCCTTGAACTCCCCCCCCCCCCCTTTACCTTAAAGCCATGTCCTCTTGTATTGAGCAGTGGTGCCCTGGGGAAGAGGTGCTGGCTGTCCACTCTATCTATTCCTCTTAATATCTTGTATACCTCTATCATGTCTCCTCTCATCCTCCTTCTCTCCAGACAGTAAAGAACCTAGCTCCCTTAATCTCTGATCATAATTCATACTCTGTAAACCAGGGAGCATCCTGGTAAATCTCCTCTGTACCCTTTCCAATGCTTCCACATCCTTCCTTTAGTGAGGCAACCAGAACTCCAAGTGTGGCCTAACCAGAGTTTTATAGATGTAGCACTCACCCAACAGGCTGGTATATGTCTAGGGGGAAAGGAGATCCAGCCACACACCAACCCCACACCAACCCCACCTCCCGTACATGCAGGTGCTGTGGGAATCAAGTTTATGCCGCACGCACACACACAGTATCAAACACACACCAGTTATGAAATACACTTTAAAGATTTTACTAAAACTAAAAGAGTACTATGTAATACAATATATATGAAAGAAAAGAAAAAGTAAAAGGCGCCAACTTATCAAAGTTCAGTCAGTTTAGTGCACATCATCGGAGCTCAGCCATCGAACCATTCAACCCCTCGTCACTTTCCTCCGACCTGCACGTCCTTGCACCTGGGACCACCCCGGTGGTCAACCAAGCAGTGCAGCGCACATCCACCTTCCTCAGTGTCTTCTTCCCGACTCCCTTGAAAAAAACCACAAAAAACCCCAAGCTCCCAGCCTCACCAGACAAAATAACCTTCCCCATTGGTTAACAAATGAATACAATCCCCATATCAGCAAGTCTAAAGCTAAACAACTACGAGAGAAACACTTATCAGACAAAGAAGCATTCCTACTCTTAACAAACCAAAGAAGCCATTTTGAGTAACATACACAGGACATTGTACATAGAGCTGCATCATTACCCTGCGACTCTTAAACTCTATCCCTTGACTTAAGAAAGCTAACACTCCATACACTTTCTTAACTACCCTATCTACCTGTGAGAAAACTTTTATGGATCTGTGGAAATGTACCCCTAGATCCCTCTGTTCCTCCACACTCCCAAGTATCTTGCCATTTACTTTGTACTCTGCCTTGGAGTTTGTCTTTCCAAAGTGTACCACCTCACACTTCTCTGGGTTGAACTCCATCTTCCACTTCTCAGCCCACTTCTGCATCCTATTAACATCTCTTTGCAATCCTCAACACTATCCACAACACCACCATCCTTTGTGTTGTCTGCCAAACTTGCCTACCCCCACATCCAGGTCATTAATAAAAATCACAAAAAGTAGAGGTCCCAGAACTGATCCTTGTGGGACACCACTAGTCACAATCCTCCAATCCGAATGTACTCCCTCCACCATGACCCTCTGCTTTCTGCAGGCAAGCCAACTCTGGATCCCATGCCTTCTGACTTTCTGAATAAGCCTATTGTGTGGTACCTTGTCAAATGCCCTACTAAAGTCCATGTAGATCACATCCACTGCACTACCCTCATCTAAATGCCTGATCACCTCCTCGAAGAACTCTATCAGGCTTGTTAGACACAATCTGCTCTTCACAAAACAATGCTGACTGTCCCTGATCAGACCATGATTCTCTAAAAACCCATAGACTCCATCTCTAAGAATCTTTTCCAACAGCTTTCCCACCACAGACGTAATGCTCACTGGTCTATAATTATCCAGACTAACCCTACTACTGTTTTTGAACAAGGGGACAACATTTGCCTCCCTCCAATCCTCCAGTACCATTCCCATGGACAACGAGGACATAAAGATCCTAGCCAGAGACTCAGCATTCTCTTCCCTCGCCTCATGGAGCAGCCTGGGGAATATTCCATCAGGCCCCGGGGACTTATCCATCCTAATGTATTTTAAGAACTCCAACACCTCTTCTCCCTTAATATCAACATGCTCCAGAACATCAAACTCACTCATATTGTCCTCACCATCATCAAGTTCCCTCTCACTGGTGAATACTGAAGAGAAGTTTTCAGTGAGGACCTCACTCACTTCCACAGCCTCCAGGCACATCTCCAACCTTTATCTCTCATCGGTCCTATCTTCACTCCTGTCAACCTTTTGTTCTTCACATAATTGAAGAATGCCTTGGGGTTTTCCTTTACCCTACTCACCATGGCCTTCTCATGCCCCCTTCTTGCTCTTCTCAGCCCCTTCTTAAGCTCCTTTCTTTGTACCCTATATTCCTCAATAGACTCATCTGATCCTTGCTTTCTAACCTTCACGTATGCTGCCTTCTTCCATCTGACTAGATTCTCCACCTCACGTCACCCATGGTTCCTTCACCCCACCATTCTTTATCTTCCTCACCGGGTCAAATTAATCCCTAACATCCTGCAAGAGATCGCTAAACATCGCCACATGTTCATAGTACATTTCCCTGCAAAAGCATCATCCCAATTCACACCTGCAAGTTCTAACCTTATAGCCTCATAATTTGCACTTCCCCAATTAAAACATTTCCTGTCCTCTCTGATTCTATCCTTTTCCATGATAATGTTAAAGGCCAGGGAGCGGTGGTCACTGTCCCCTAGATGCTCACCCACTGAGAGATCTGTGACCTGACCTGGTTTGTTACCTACTGATACTGGAGAGTTGCCAGAAACAATGTGAAAGGCCGGACTTGTTTGACTAATCTAGTTGAATTGTTTGAGGAAATAATTTCAAAAGCGAGCTTAACTGAATCTTGGCCAGGTGGAGATTGCAAAAATGAACATATGGTTGACGGTTAAGAGCTTGAGGAATACATTCAAAAACTGAGTTTTAAAGAGGACTTTTCTGAAGTTTTCCATTTTTGGTTGCTTTTCTGGGCATCTTGAGATTTAGAGGAAGAGGATAAACAAAAAGAGAGATCCTTCCACTTTTAGGAAACATACTTGTCCTTAGGATAGGCCAGAGGGTCGTGCTGACAATAAAATACCTATTGTAGTCACTATTGAAGTGAAGTAAACATGACAGCCAGTCTGAGCAGAACATTTCACAGTCTGATAATGACCTACATCTAATCTTAATATAGGCATCGTTAGTATGGGCAAGATTGAAAGCAAACTACTGTTTTCCACTCTTCCATTTTTCAAGTTTATTAATATATTGAACAGGGTATTCTTGGATATTCTCCATTCACATATTTATAGATGTAAATAATTAAAGCTCAAAGTAAAGGAATCATATTGAGTGGCAGAAGAAAAAATGTTAGAGGTAAAAGGTTTGTTTTCAGATTGGTAGAATTTTATACTTCCTAGGAATATGTACCTGTGCCTCAACCTTATAATGTAATAGAGATAGTAACTTATTTACAGGTGACAGAATTCAGGAGCTACAGTCAATTGTGTGAATTAAGAGCACATAATAAGTGAACAAAACTGTGACTCTTGAACTACACTACGGAAACCTCTTAATTCTGATTTGTACTTGTGCGTCACATCTACGCCATAGGTATTGCGTACCCGACGCCATACCTATGCTATACCCTACGCAGTAGGGTGACATGCACCTCTCCAGAATAGTTACTCACACGTCATGGTGACGCAGACAGCAACATCTGTGATTGGTTCGCTTGGTAGCATTGCATTTCCTCCTACGCATTTCCAGTTGCTTCTTCTCTGTCATATTTGTAGGCTGGGTGCACACCGATACGAAATAGATGAACCAAATCGTCAAATCTACCTGCCAACATGCGGAACTCTTTGAAATGCATTTCCTCGTCCATGTCTCTCACAAAGAAACTCAACACAGTGGCATAGAAACCCCACCGCCATCTAGTGTTTTGGCGCACACCAACGCATGCTCGCTATGGCTTAGCGCGGTGCGGAAGTGAAAATCAGGGTTACGACATAGGCTGTGGCATAGCCCATATGCACAAGTATAAATCAGCCTTAGATGATTTCCAACTCTCTATGGAAATCACTGTCTCTGATTTGAGATCAGATCAGAGACAGTGCTGAATAAACAAAGTTTAGAATACATGCTCAAATTTAACATCTATTGTAAATGCTGATAAAAGTGAAAAATACCACGTCAGGCTTAGGACAGGCAACTTCAAGACCACCAGGTTAAAGATGGAACTCCCGAGAAGTGCCGTAAGGAACTAAGCATATTGAAAAGCAAGAAATCGTGTTAATAAGATGATTTAAAATTATGGTTATGCATTTTAAAATTTCTTTTGCAAAAATTAATGTAATTTACTTAAATATTTCTTTCTCAGAACTAGGACTATTTCTTGATTAAAAAGTCCTAGACAAAAATTGTACTTATAATGTTAGTAACTTAGAAAGCCTAAATTCCTAACTGTATCACATTCTTATATAGAGTACCTATGGCAAGAAGATAAAAATGTGGAAGTGTGGCTTTAAAGAAGCTCTTTCTTATTAAAGTCACAGGACTTTCTTCTAAAAGTTAGACTGTCAGATTTGCTAACTCCATTTCTATCAATGGACATTTAACTACTTAGATTGTGAGGAATCATACATTTTATCTTCAATCTAGGATGTAAAACTGGACTGAGAAGTAGCAGATGGAGTTCAACCCAGATAAGAGTGAGGTGGTTCATTTTGGTAGGTCAAATATGATGGCAGAATTAAGTATTTAATGGTAAGACTCTTGGCAATGTGGAGGATCAGAGGGATCTTGGGGTCTGAGGACACTCAAAGCTGCTGCACAGGTTGATTCTGTGGTTAAGAAAGTATACGGTGCATAGTCCTTCATCAGTCGTGGGATTGAGCTTAAGAGCCGAGAGGTAATGTTGCAGCTATATAGGACCCTGGTCAGACCCCACTTGGAGAATTGTGCTCAGTTCTGATCGCCTCACTATAGGAAGGATGTGGAAGCCATAGGAAAGGGGCAGAAGAGATTTATGAGGATGTTGCCTGGACTGGGGAGCATGCCTTATGAGAATAGGTTGAGTGAACTCAGCCTTTTTTCCTTGGAGTGACGGAGGATGTGAGGTGAGCTGATAAAGGTATATGATGAGAGGCATTGATTGTGTGGATAGTCAGAGGCTTTTTCCCAGGGCTGAAATGGTTAGCATGAGAGGGAACAGTTTTAAGGTGCTTGGAAGTAGGTACAGAGGAGATGTCAAGGTTAAGTTTTTTACTCATAGAGTGATGAGTGCGTGAAATGGGTTGCCGGCGATGGTGGTGGAGGCGGATACAATAGGGTCTTTTAAGAGACTCCTGGATAGAAACATGGAGCTTAGAAAAATAGAGGGCTATGGGTAACCCTAGGTAATTTCTCAGGTAAGGACATGTTCAGCCCAGCTTTGTGGGCCGAAGGGTCTGTATTGTGCTGTAGGTTTTCTATGTTTCTAATCTGTACCTTGGCATTGATTTTCCAGTTAAAATTGAATTGAACATACTGTAGCCAATACAAAAAAGGGCTATTAAGGGTTCAACCTATTCATACTGGCATTTACACTCTAAGTCAGTAAACAGTTCTAAAGACTTTAAGTAAATCTAGTTTTATATGCGTGCAATCCCTATTCCGTCAGTATAACGGACTATAAATGTTACCACATTTTCTCTCAGTTACTAATCTTTCAAGTGAAATCCACACACTCACAGAATTTACCTTCCCTGTATTCAAATATATTAGCATAAATTATTTTTTGTGAATCCTTAATTTTGCCTACACACCTATGAAAATAGCCTCCATCTACCTAGCTTCTTTCATCTTATTATATATTAAATACTTCATAATATAAATACTGTTGTTCTTATAAAAAGTTGGACATTTTTGAAACTTTTCAATGTGTTTGTGTTTTAATGACAGATACAGAAATTCCATTCAATGCGATACAAATGCCACACATTTCCTTGAAAACAATAATCAAATATCTACAGCCCTCCAAGATGGAATTTTCAAAGCTTCAGCATGTTTCAAACAAAGAACATTATCTTGCCTAAATCCCAGGTGATCTATGGTCTATTCATTATTTTGAAACTGTGACCCATGTTTTCAGCTTGGAGAAACTGCATGCCTGCATGCAAGCCGTTGAGCCCTGTAAAAATTTCCACTCATTCATTAAGTATTTTCATCACTACTCATATGGCAAATCCTGCAACCAACCTAGTGAATCTTCTATGCATCCTCTCCATGGAATATATTTGGATTTTTTTTTCCATTAGAGAGATCAAACCTGTCCTTAATACTCCAGGTGTGGTGTCAGCAAGCAGTCTTGGCTTCACAAACAGAGAAATGTTGAGTACTCCTTCTCCGAAATTCCAAATACTGAAAGCCTTCGAAATCCAATTTATTTTTTGATTACTGACATGATGCCACAAATGGAAAAGTCCTCAAGACTTTGGGAAGGTCCCCAGGCAATGTGCAGGTCTCTGTGCATCACAGACAGTTCTGAGAATTGACCTCACATATGCAATGAACAAAAGTTAATAATGAAAAAATAGAAAAACTGCATAAAATGAAAAATCAAGAGTTTTATCATTTGTTGAAGGAATGGATTCATCAGCATCGGTGTGAGCAATGAGCAGTTTATCTATCAGGACGAACTGAAAATTGAAGGCAATTGTGAATATTCGACAGGCTAATTGCAGACATTTTAGAAAAGCCAGCATAAAATTTTAAGGGTTTTAAATATTTTGCAGATAAAGTATCTCTCGATCACAAAGAGGCAAAAAGCTCACTGAGTATGCAAAGATTTTTGCTGATAAAAATCTAACCTCAGAACAATTCTGCAATCTTGACTGTTTTTATTCCTTACATAAAGCCTTTAAAAAAAAATAAAATGCAAATACAGTATATTGTAATCTTTTAGTCTAAACACAACATTGCAGGTGGAGACCTTTTCCGTTGTTTGACGTTCAACACCTACTTCAGGTGTTTGCCTGATACTGCTGTACTGCCTCTTGCTATACTGCACACATTATACTTTCATTATATTAATGGCATGTAATAAATTTTACTGTTAAGTACACATGTGTTATGAACAAGTGTAAGACAAAGACTGCTTACCAGTTGCACATAAACTCCAGGTCAGAAGTGATGGTGATGAACAAATCCTAAATACGAAACACTTCTGACCCTAAGCATTTTGGATAATGGGTATTCAACTTATATTTGTTTTTGTTTTGTAAACCAAGTCCTTTACTATTGTAGGGAATTGCAAAGGGTTGTATATGTTTTCAAAATATTTCAAATAAACTGCACAAAGACCATTTTGCTCATCATCATGCTATTTCATCATGGCTGATTTATTATCTCCCTCAACCCTATTTCCTGCTCTTTTCCCATAACCTTTGATACACTAACAATTAAAAACCTATCAACTTCTACTTTAAGTATACCCAATTTACTTGACCTCGATGCCTATCCACAGATTCACTACCCTATGGCCATAGAAATTCATCCTCATTTCTGTTCTGAATAGATGTTCTATTGTGAGGCTGGGGCTTCTAGTCCTAGACACCCCCACTATAGGGAACATTCATTCATTCAAGAACATTTATTATCAAAAAATGTATAAACTATGTCACCTTGATATTTGCTTGGTTACAGGTAGCCACAAAGCAAGAAACGCAAAAGAACCCAATTTCAAGAAAAAAAAGAATAAAAATAAAAATAGAAGACAAACACTCAATGCGCAAAAGAAAGTAAAAAATTACAAGTCATGCAAGAAATTGAAGTGAACAACAGCATTCTGAACAAAAAGCGAGTCTATAGATCTGAACCACAAAGCAGCCTGGAGTAGGCCCAAAGCCTCGCTTTCAGTTCATCACACTAGCGGGCATACAGCACCGCAGCCACAGCAGTCTTCATTGCCTCAGCGCCATGGAGAAAGGAGAGGCCATTGCGGAGAATGAGTGAAATCAGCTCTCATCCCAAGCAACACCCGATGCTTTCCAGTGACTCGCTTCAAGCCCAGATTTCGACGCCCAGCCCGAAGCCACTCTCAAGCTCTACAGATCAGCTCAGAGCCCAATATGATCCAATTTCACACATGAGACAGTTGTACAGACATTGGAACCCCATCTGCATTGATTCATCCCAGACATTCCACTCTGCAAATACTCATTTCAGGGAGGTAGCACCACCACCCCCGCACCCCCCCAACCCAATAGCCATACCAACCCCCTCTCCCGGTTGACCTCCAAGGTTGTATGTATACAGGAAATTTGATTATGAAAGAACACACAATATATTTGATCACATATTGAAACTATTTACACAAAAATATTCCTTGTTGAGTATTTTGTTGGCAGTCTCAATGCTAATAGCTAAATGCTAATGCAAATAGCTTTTCTATTTCTTTTTCAAACTTTCCTTGTACTGTGATGTGGCTTGCTTGGTAGAACCATAAACAGTGCTGGTTATTAGAAATGTAGGGCTGGGCTGTTGACCACGACCCCAACCTCCCAGAATCTCACACTGCACCTACCTAAGGGGTCAGCCATCCTTGACAACCCCAGAGTCAGTAACAAGGTCTAAAAGTCCTGGTGGTGGTCGTTGCCGCTGCCTGGAGCGGTGCCCAGCGCCAGTGCAGGGGAAGGGGCTCAGGATGTTCACTCCTGGGGCCCCAGCCAGGTACAGCTGCATTGGCTCTCGAGACTGGGACGCAGCAATGCACAAACAGCACCACGTGCTGCCTGTACCCAGGCCAGCAGAAGTGTTAATGCAGCTTGCCCAGTGTCTTTGCCATCCCAAAAATGGCTGGCACCCTGCAGCCCCCCCCCACCCCCCCCCCCCACACACACACACACACACACACACACACACACACACACACACTATATATATACTCCTTGTTGAGTATTTTGTTGGCAGTCTCAATGCTAATAACTAAATGCTAATGCAGACTGATGGACAATGAAAGAGAGATAGAGGTTGATTGTAATGCCCGCCCACAGAGAAAACTGATAGGTCTACTTAGCACAAAGAGGGAGCAATCACTCTCTTGCTATGTCTGTCACTTGCACTCTCTGTCTCTCTAACTCTCTCTCTCCCCCCCCCCCCCCACCATCTCCCTCTTCCTCTCACTCACTCGCTCTCAAAAAAATCAATTTCCGGAATATTGTATATAATTTGCGGGCATCAGGAAGCCGCTATCATTATGTGGGAGACTCCTGGAACTTCTGGGAGAGGTGGGATGTCTGTCATCCCCTGAACTCACTTTGTCATCATTCGCTCTTTCACTGTTTGCAAATATAATTTAACACAATTTTCCTGGGAAAAAGGTATTTTTAGTGATGTTTTTACTCAGATGTCTTAACTATTTGACTACCAGGAAGTTGTCGCACACGTTCAGTAGTGCCATCTTAACTGGAAGGGTTAACATTCTCTCCATATAGGCCTTTCAATATTCAATACGATACAACATGATCCTCCCTCATTCTACTAAACTCAAAGTTCAAAGTAAATTTATTATCAAAGTCCATCCATTATATGTCACCATATAAAACTCTGAGATTCATTTTCTTGCAGGCATACTCAATACATCAAATAACCATAACAGAATCAACTGCATCAACAAGGTGGAAAATCAATGTGCAAAAGGCATCAAACTCTGCAAATACAAAAAGAAAGAGAAAGGATAATAAATCAGTAAACAATAAATGTTGAGAACATGAGATGAGTCCTTGAAAACAAGTCAATAGGTAGTGGAAACATTTCAGTGGTGGAGCAAGTGAAGTTGAGTGAAGTTAATCCCACTGGTTCAAGAACCCGATGGTTGAGGGTTATTAACTATGTGGTGGTGAGTCCTGAGGCTCCCACACTTTCTTCCCAATGTCAACAATGAGAAGAAAGCATTACCTGGGTGATTGAGGTCCCAGATGATGGATGTTTCTTTCCAAAATGCAGTCTGGGTATAGAACTATACGTATTATAGCAGTGGCTAGTGTGTTGAAATTCTGGTGCTACAAATGTGATTGAAATCCACAACTATGATATAAAATGTTATCAGGGCAAAATGTTTCTTATTTAGTGATGGCATCATAAAGTACCTTAAGCGTTTAATTATAGTTGGCCCCTAGAGGTAAACTCCAGCAAGTTTGAGCACAAGCCATCAAACGGTCCTCATACATTAGCCCTTTCATTCCCAAGATTATTCTCATGAACATCCTTTGGACCTTCTCCAATGCCACCACATCCTTTCTTGGATTTGCATGCCAAAACTTCTCACAATACTTCAAGTGCTGTCTGACTTGAATGTCTTGACTGTCAAATGTCTTATATAGCCTCAGCATTACATCCTTGCATTTATGATGTACTTCTCTTGAAATGAATGCAAACATTGCATTTGTCTTCCTTACCATTGGCTCAACCTGCAAGTACAAGAAGCAGTGCCTCAAAAAGGTGGCATCCATCATTAAGGACCCCCATCACTCAGGACATGCTCTCTTCTCAGGAAGGAGGTACAGAAGACTGAAGACACACACCCTATGATTCATAAACACCTTCTTCCCCTCTACTATATGATTTCTGAATGGACATTAAACCCAGGAACACTACCTCACTTCCTTTTATTTCTAATTTTTTGCACTACTTATTTACTGTAACTATTTATTTTATATATATACTTACTGTAATTCGATGTACTGCTGCCACAAAAATAAGAAATTTCATGGCATATGCTGGGGATATTAAGTCTGATTGTGATATTAAACCTTTAGGGCAGGGGTTCACGATCTGGGGTCCACAGACCCCTTGGTTCACAGTAGTGGTCCATGGCACAAAAAAATTGGGAACTGTCGCTTTAGGGAATCCTGCACAAATATTTCCAAGTCCCTTTGCACCTCTGATTTCTGAACTTTCTCACTGTTTAGAAAATACTCAACACCTTTATTTCTTCTTCCAAAGTGCATGACCATACACTTCCCCACACTATATTCCATCTGCTACTTCTTTGCCCATTCTCTTAATCTATCTTTCTCCATCTTCAGGCACTTTGCTTCCTCAACATGACCTGCCCTTCCAGCTAACCACCTATCATCCACCAACTTGGCCAAAAACAATCAATTTCCATCATCCAGATCACTGACAGATAATGGGAAAAAATATGGTTATGGCATCAACCCCTGTGGAACACCACTGGCCACCAGCAACTAACCAGAAAAGGACCCATTTATTCCTATTCTTTGCCTTTTGCAAGTCAGCCAATCTTCTATCCATGTATCTTTCCTGTAATTTTCTTCAGCAAATCTCGTGTGTGGCACCTTGTCAAAGGCCTTCTGAAAATTCAAGGAAACAACATCCACTGATGCTCCTTTGTCTATCCTACTTGTTATTTCCTCAAAGAATTCCAACATTTCTTATTCCATACTGTAGATTTCTAGTAAATCTATTTTCATATAGTAAGAACAATGATTAATTACTAATCCAATATCTAAACCTACCATCCGCATTTTTCTTCTGATGCCTTTCCTCAGATTATGTAGATTAGTTGTTTCCTTGTACGTTACGTATTAGAGATCATTCAAAATTGTTAAAGTCACGAAACCTGTAAGATACAAGGAATTACAATTCTGTAGATACAGACTATGATAGACATTTTGGCAAACAATCAATTTGAATTATAAAGTTAACAGTGAGTCAACTGGTGTTACTTCTGACCTTTAAGGAAGTCACTCAGAAGTATCTGGCAATCTATGTGGTGTAGATTTTCCCTTTATCCATTCTCAAAATGCTTGAAATGTTCTCAGCAGACAAGTGTTTAAGATTTCTCAGTGAGACCAAAGAAGGAAGTAAATAGCATAATCCACAAATTCCAACACGATATACAGAATGTAGATAGATTTTACACAAGGTTAATATAAATATCATATAATTATTTCAATAATTTGGAACTGATCAACAGAATAGCAAGAACTGACATAATTTTGATGGAAAGTTGAGTTGCTCAAGCACAGGCAAAAACATGGCCTTAAACTTCATTTTACTGTTGGCTCCAGACACCTGCATTGCCACAACAGATTGACCCTTAGTCGGCCTTTTCCAGGGTTTAGGAGAAAGATTATGTTATTTTGGACACAGGATATATCTCTGGAAAGATTTTTCTGAGACCAGCAGGAATGAAGTGGCTACAATTTGTGGTACTGTAATGCCTATAGGTGTAACCATGGAAACCTGAAATGGTGGCAAGGAGATGTGCCTTGCTGTGGTTGTAACAGCAATTGTCTTTGCTAATAAACTTGACATTAGAACAGATCCTCAAGTGGTTCCGGTGACATCATCGCCGAGAATGGCAACTTAAGTCACTAGCTTCTCCGGAAAAACGCATATTAAGCCCTGTTAATCCATCAAATATAGTATTTCTCGAAAAATATTGAACTGAAAAGAGGGGCAGAATGGGGAGAAGGAATGGAAATAAAGAAGTGACACTGCGGAGCCTGCATCCGAGAGGAGTGCAGCGAGCGGCTCTCCGACCCCACCACATGTGAGCGAGGCGGCCGCCGGGCCTCGTTCGGACGAAGCAGCGAATATCCTCGAAATCCTGAGAGAAATAATGGTGGTCCAGAAAGATATAAAGCAGCAGCTCCATGATATTAAGGCAGAGCTCGCCAGTGTTAATCAAAAAATAACGGTGGCAGAGACTCGCATTGAGAAGGTGGAAGATCGCATTCAAAACGTGGAACGGACACTGAGCAAAACAATAAAAATCATACATCACCAAGAAGGTAAACTGCTTGATCTGGAGGGAAGATCACAGTGGAAAAATATCAGAATCTACAACGTTCCAGAAGGAGCAGAGTTTATGACGGAGTTTGTCGGAAAGTTACTGCGGGATGCGCTGGATCTTCCCCCAGCTATGGAGCTGGAAATCGAGAGAACGCACCGCGCGCTAGTCCCAAAACCTACCCAGGATAGAAAGCCATGATCAATTATAATTAAATTCCTTCGGTACAGCACCAAGGCGGAGATTCTACAAAGGGCCTGGGGTAAGAAGAGAGTGTTTTTAGATGATAAATTAATATATTTCGACCAAGATTATCCCCCGCGGTCCTGCAGAAATGTAAAGAATACTCTGAAGTAAAGCAAGTACCAAAGCAAAAAAAAGATTAGATTTCAAACTCCGTACCCTGCTAAATTTAGAGTGTTTTATGACGACGGGACGCGGTTGTACCAGACAGTGGAAGAGGCGACTACAGACATGAAGGCCAGAGGGTTGCCCGTCAGCGTGACCAAACCAAGGGGAAGCCTGGCTGAGGATTTATCTCGCTCTGCTTAGGGAACAGTGTGAGAATCAAGAAAGCAGGAGATGGGAGGAGGCTGAGAGAAGTATATCAGGAAGAGACCGGGAGTTTCCCAAAGTCAGTCCTCACCCCCTTCAGAAGAGCCATAAGGTTTGGCTAACTTTAAAAATGTTGAGAAGCTAAACGGAAGCAAAAGTAGACGGTGATATACCTATCTCGAGAAATACTTCTTATAATGTGGATTTTATATTACTTAGTTGTTATTCTTTATTCGCTCACTTACTCCTTTTTCCCCCACCAAAATGAGAATATATATATATATATATATGTGTGTGCATATATGAGTATGTATGTAATGTATGTATATATGTATATATGTGTGTGTGTGTGTGTGTGTGTGTATGTGTGTGTGTATATATATATAGGAGGAGTACACAGGGAAATCTTTTCTGTGTAATGGATTTGTTCACTGACTTTTATGAATACTGAAGTGGGGGCCCTCAACTCACAAGTAGGAGGGGTTATGCCCCACAGCTAGACATTTCCTTTAGCTCAATGCAGGGTTATCTACTAGAGACCTCAGCCTTGGAATCACACCTGCATTGCCATTTTTGTTATTACTTGCGTTTCTTGGTTCTTATTTGTTCAGGGAGTAGATCGATTAAGTTTTATTCTAATTTCAATGATACATTGACAGATAAATACAGATGGCTAAGGACAAGGTAAAATTCATTTCTTTTAATGTCAATGGGCTATTAAATCTGATCAAACGTTAATAGAATTTTATCCAAAATGAAAAAAATAACAAGCCCATGTAGTATATTTACAGGAAACTCATTTAAGTGATAATGAGCATAAAAAACTAAAGAGAATGGGCTTCACTAATTTGTTTTTCTCCTCATAAATCAGGACATAGGAGAGGAGTTGCTATTCTTAACTCAAGTAAGCTAAATTTTGAAAAAGTATTCAAAATGAGAGATAAAGTAGGCAGATATATTCTGGTAACGGGGCATATAGACGACAATTCAGTTACTCTATTGAATATATATATTGGTTTCTTCCAGAAAATTACTGATATTATGGTAATGGAAACAGAAGGTCTCCTGATATGTGGGGCAGACTTAAATTTACAATGATAACCAAACTTAGACTCTTGCAATAGAAAAACCTATGAAACAAAATCTTTACATAAGAAAGTTAATACACTTTTTGAGGATGTTGGTTTAATTGATATATGGAGGGACCTTTTCCCTGACAGAAGCGATTACACTCATTATTCTGCTCCCCATTCTGTATATACAAGAATATACTATTTCATAACATTTGGAAAAGACAAAGACAAAATAAACACCTGTGGAATTGGGACAATAGATGTAAGTGACCATGCAACTATATATTTATCTGTTGATTTTGACCTACAACGAAAGAATACTATTTGGAAACTAAATTCAAGTCTACTCAATGAGCCGTACTTTAAGGAACAAATTAAAAAAGAAATCGGTCTCTCCTTAGAATTTAATGATAATGGAGAGGTTCCACCTCCCATTTTATGGGATACTCTGAAGGCGGTTTTAAGAGGGAAAATTATAGTGATATCGTCATATAAGAAAAAAATAAGGAATAAAACATTAGAGGAATTACAAAATAGGCTGAAGGAACTAGAGAAAGAACACAAATTGAATTTGACACAGGATACATTAAGGGAAATTAAAAGAATTAGGAATGAAAATAGTTTGGCTACGCAAGAAATCAGGAAAAATTTAATGTTTCTGAAACAGAGACATTATGAAAGTGGATCAAAATCTATAAAAGTACTGGTGTGGAAACTGAAAAAAAAAGATAGCAGAAAATATAATACATAGAATTAGGGACCCAAGAACGAAAATGATAAAAAAAATAAGCTAAGTGAAATTCAAGAAGCTTTTGAAGTGTTTTACAAAAAACTATGTTCCAAAGTTGCAGGGGGAAGCATAACCCAAATTGACACCGTCATGGATTCTCTGGAGTTATCCACTTTAAGCGAAGAACAAAATAGAACGATAACTGCTGACATAACTGAAGTTGAATTAAAAGCTGCAATTAGTAGGCTTAAATTTAAGCAAGTCACCAGGATCAGATGAGTATACGGCAGAGTGGTACAAAGAATTTTAAAAGGATTTAATTCCTGTTTTACTCCCCACATTGAACTGGGCTCTAAAGATGATACAAATGCCAACCCTGGGAAGTGATAATCTCAACTATACTGAAAGAAGGCGAGGATAAACTGGAATGTGAGTCATTTAGACCAATAACCGTTCTTAATGTAGATTATAGATTATTTACCTCCATCATGGCCAAACGATTACAGGAGTTTCTACCCATACTGATAAGTAACGATCAGACAGGTTTTATACAACAACGCCAGAAACAAGACAATATACGGAGGACACTTCACATTATGGATCATATACAAAAAAATAAAATCGAAGCAATAGTGATAAGTGTGGACACAGAAAAAGCATTTGATTTGGTTAATTGGAATTTTCTTTACAGAGTGTTGCATAGATTTAGTTTCCAAGACACAATAATTAAAACAATACAGACACTATATGACAATCCTACTGCTAGGATTAAAATCAATGGATATTTATCAAATTGTCTTACCCTAGAAAGGGACTCGAGACATGGTCACCGCTAGTCTTCATGTTATATCTGGAACCATTAGCTCAATACATCAGACAAAATGAAGATATCAGGGGAATTACTATTAAAGGAACAGAGCATAAATTGGCTTGTTATGTAGATGACATTTTGATCTATCTAGGGCAACCAACATACCCTTTACCTAAATTGATGCAATCCTTTCAACAATATGGTCAATTATCAGGATACAAGATCAACATAGATAAAACTCAATTACTTTCATATTACTATAGCCCACCAAGAGAAATTGAAAGTCGATACCCCTGGGCATGGCACACAGAGTCTTTCAAATATTTGGGCATCATTATGCCAAAAGATTTGGCAGAATTATCAGAATGTAATTATCAGCCTTTATATAAAAAAATTAAGCAAGATGTGGCAAGATGGAACCTTATTCCTTTTTTCAGTCTCAGTTCAAGGATTGAGTCTATTAAAATGAATATACTGCCCAGGCTGTAATATCTCTTTCAGACCCTACCAATAGAGACTAATGAAAATCAATTCAATGAATGGAACAAGATGTTATCAAGGTATATTTGGCAGGGTAAAAGGCCTAGAGTTTGACTCAAAACATTGCAATTAGCAAAGGAAAGGGATGGGGCCTACCTTCTCTTAAAGATTATTATTTTGCAGCACAGTTGAGAGCTGTGATATGTTGGTGCAAGCCATCATATGACGCTCAATGGAAAAACACTGAGGAGCAGGTTCTTCCCATCCCCATACAAGCAATTTTGGCTGATAACAACCTACAAAGGTACATAAATACCATTGATAACCCATGGGTGAAATTGACTCTTAACATATGGAAAACTACTATAAAAGAATATAATCTAGAGGGAGATATTGCAATTCTTAAATGGTGTGCATATGACTGGGATTTTACATCAAATAAATTGGATGCTAGATTTAAGGACTGGACAGCTAAGGGAATAACAGTTCTTTGCAACATAATGAAAAGAGAAACAATGTTCAGTTTTGAAATGTTGAAAGAGAAACATTTATTAGAAAAACAAGATTTTTATCGATATTTACAGATGCAACAATGTGTTAATAAGATGTTTAAAAATGTGACCAAGGCAAGTACATGCTTGATAGAGCTATTTAGAAAAGCATATAATTCAGATAACGGTAGTAGAATCATTTCAAGCATGTATAAGGGGTTGTCAAATCTTAAAACACATTCGACTTCATACATTAAAACAAAATGGGAGAAGGAAGGAGGGATAATTATATCTGAGGAAGAATGTACAACAATATGGAGGTATCAATGGAAGTGTACCAGTTCACAGAAATGGAGGGAGTTTGGATGGAAAAACTTGATAAGATATTTTATTACACCCTCTCAGAAATCCCATTATGATAGTAACCACCCTGTTTGCTGGAGAAATTGTGGAAATCAAAATGCAAATTATTATCATATTTTTTGGGACTGCCCTGTTATCAAAAACTGTTGGAGGGGGATACACAATGCCCTACAAGACATCTTTAAATGTGAAATACCCTTAGAGAGTAAGACCATATATTTTGGATATATACCTCAAGAATGGTTGAAAAGAGATAAATATTTAATGAATATACTGTTGCTGGCTGGTAAAAAGACTCTTACTAGGAAATGGTAATCACAGGAGAGCCCAACTTTAAATACATGGATGGAAATTACAATGGACATTTACAAAATGGAGAAGATAACAACATCTGTTAATCATAGGTTGGAACAATTTGATTCATACTGGGAAAAATGGTTTAACTACATAATGCCTCATAGGCCTGATTTTATTCTCACAAATCAATGAATATGTTGTAAAAGAAAAGTCATTCCCTACTTGTACATACTTCTTTCCTTTTGCTTGTTTTTTCTTTCCACTCTTTTGTATAAGTGTATACCTCAGATAAATACTTTGTGGAGATATATGATATATATGTACAATGTCTGAAATACATCTTATGGAAATGTTTGATGATGAACTTCAATAAAAAAAATTCCAAAAAAAGAACAGATCCTCAAAGTATTTGCTTCTACAGCCTCCTATACTATACCCCTCCTCCTCCCACTTTGGTTGTAAAGTTATGTTTGTGAAATAGGAAGCACAGATATTGTGAAATTGTTATCTTCACAAAGTTGTCCTGACAAGATCTGATGGTTTTAAATCCAGCATGGTTTCTTTGTTCATGTGTCAGCTCCAACCATATAGCCTCTCAAAGTTATGAGGAGTTGCTCGAAAGGTTCTTGTTGACAACTAGACCTGTTTGTTAAAAGGATTAACCTTCGTAATAATGATCAGGGAGGCACAGAGAGGCAAGTGTCTCATTGTAAGTGAGCACCATTATTTCAGTTAGATTAATAATTACCTGAATGTGCTGGTATTCTGCTACCAAGGTGACAAATTCCCCTCTATCTTCTAATGGTAATCCTACCCCTTTGTCTTACACTGGGTCTCACTATACTTAGGTCTAGTGTAGTTTCAGTTAATTGAAGTTGTGGGGTGGTCAGTTTTCTAGTAGTTTTGAAAACATTGAAAGGCTCTGATAGAAACTCTTACCCGGGTCATTTAGTGTCCTTTCGATTCTTCCCTCCCGTGTACGATATTATCCTGTGGACAGTTTATAATGATGGAAGCAACTTTCAAGAAACAATTGATGTGCCACCCTAATCGATATATTTCTTGTGTAGATCACTGTCCCACTCCATACTCACATGAGCGTGATCGCACAGAACTGGAATCTTACCAGGCCATGATCACCTGAAGGTTGTTCAATAAATCATCCTGAAAACTGACTAATGATTATTTCCTCTGATATACTGGATACTGTCACCTTTAGAATTATAAGTATTATTATTCTGGTATAATACTCTGGTATTATAAGAGATCTGCTGCTGGTAATTGCTTAATGATTTTTTCAGACTGGTCTGGTTAAAATCTCCCAACACGATGGTGAAGGTGTTAGGGTGCGTTGTTTTGTACATGTTGATTCCATTGCCTAGATCATCTGAAGCCTGCTTGACATTGGCCCGAGGTGGAAAGTAATCTGCTACCAAAATGACCCCAGGGAACTCCCATGGTAGGTAAAAAGGATGGCACTTTACTGCTAGATATTCCAGATCTGCTGAGCAGAACTAGGAGAGCATTGATATATTTGTGCACCAAGAAGAGTTGATTGTGAGGCACACTCCTCTACCTCTGCTTTTGAGAGACTCTATAGATCTATCCTGACAATGTAAAGTAAACCCGTCGATCTGAATCACTGCATCCAGTACAGAAGGGATTAACCAGGATTCTGTGAAACAAAGGACACCCTGGTCCTAATGTCCGTCTGATTCAGTACCCTAGCTCTGAGACCATCGATTTTATTCACCAGGGACTGCACGTTTGCCAGCACAATAGTTGGTATAGAGAGTTTAAAATCCCGTTTCCTTAAACGCACTTGTAACCCCGCTCTGCACCCGCACTTCCTCAAAGGTATACTTTGTGGGCGCTTCCGACCACAATCAGGGTTGCTTCCGTCAGTTTTAAGCAGCGATAGTTCATTTAAATGCATTAAGACATCTTTGGCATCTCTACTGACCTTCGAAGCAGTTGTGCTTTTCAGCTGTATCAGGCTGAAATGGGAATAGTTAATTGTATCCAGTGAGAGTACTGCTGCTACTCGAGTCGCGCCAAGGCACCCCAGAATTAAAGTGGAATATTTGAAGGTTTTCACAGTTATCTTGAATGCTACAAAGAAAAATGAAGATTTGGAGGATGAAACGGTCAATAGCACTGTTTAAAGGCAGTGCATAAAGTGCACTAGGTGTCTGCACTGATTTTGTTCTTTACCTATACTGATAAGTTCCTCATTCAATAACATTAGGAACTAATGCATAGTTAATAGTACTGTACTGCTATAGGCGATGTTCTGATTTGTTCTGTATTTTATTTAAATACAGTGCATATTTAGTTACTCAGTTTGTCTTGTTTATACCTATTTATCTATTTCCATGAAACTTCAGCTAATCGGGGCAGCTGCTTAATTGGGCCAAAATGTACTGGTCCTTGTGTGTTCCAATTAACTGGAATCCATTATACTTAATTCTATGAAGGCTAATCGCTGTCTTTACCAACCTATCTAACTGTGATACCTCCTTCAAAGAATTATGGATCTTTACTTCTTTGAAGGAGGTATCACAGTTAGATAGGTTGGTAAAGACAGCTATTAGCCTTCATAGAATTAAGTATAATGGATTCCAGTTAATTGGAACACACAATCTATTCAAGATACATATACTGTAATTGATTTACTATTTATTAATTATAATTATATTTATATATTTTTTCCCTTCAATAGTATGTATTGCATTGAACTGCGGCTGCTCAGTTAACAAGTTTCACGTCACATGCCGGTGATAAAAAACCTGATTCTGATATTGATTCTGAAATTCTTCATAGTTCCAAGCTTGCTGAAGTCATGAAAGAGTTTCATTTTCACTGGATGTTTCTAACTTCCCCAAGCCTGAATACTTGAAATTTAAAAATTACACTATTTAAAATCTGTGTATTCTGAGCACACTGTTGTGTCTAATGCCATCAAAGTAGGTGTGACTGAGACTAGTTCGAACCTGTTTGGCAACAGGTTCCTGGTGTCGTGGTGTCCCAAATAAATGAAGGAAATCCTGGCAATTCACTTGATGAGCTTTTGTTTTTTAGGGAGGTCCCAAATAAGTGATTGCCTCGATTAACCTATGGCCCAATTAACTGGAATCCACTGTATTGAATACAGGAATTGGGATGTTATGTTGAAGTTATATAAGACATTTGCGAGGCCTAATTTGGAATATTGTTTGCATTTCTGTTCACCTAACCACAGGAACGATATCAAGAAGATTGAAAGAGTGCAGTGTCCTCTCCTATCAAATTTCTACTTCTTCAGCCTATATCTCTTCCACCTGTGTTATTATGTATGTACACAATCAAGAACTTCAGTTCCTAGTGTGCAATACTAAAAATGGAGAGATATGTCAAATGTAGGATGATGCTTAAAAGGTAAATTCAGAAGGCAAAGGGATGATGAGGTATCATTGAGGGACAGGATTAAGGAAAATCTGAGGGCATATTTATAACTACATTAATAACAAAAGAATAGTCAGGCAAAGAACAGGACCTCTTTGGGCCAGTGGAGGCTTTCTGTATATTCAACCAGGAGGTATAGGTGTTATCATAAATGATTTAGTTTCATTGCTATTCACAAATGAAACAGACTTTGTGGTTGGGGAACCAGTGAAAGGGAAGATGAAAGTCTAGTGCAAAACTCCATAAATAAATAAATAAGTACTCAGTGCCTTGGCTGGCTAAAAGCTGGAAAATTCAAATGACCAAATGAAATTTATGGTGGTTGCTGTGTGAAGCAAGCAAAGTGGTTGCTGCATTCAGGCTGGGATCTATAAATCTTAATTACCCACAGGTGAGGTACCAGATGACAGAAGGATGGTCCCTGTTTACAAGAATAACACCAGGGAAGAGCCTAGTAATTACAAACTTGTGAAACTAACATCAATGATAAGCAAAGTGTTGGAAAAATTCTAATGGATAGAACTCGTGATCACATGGAAAGGCAGTGATAAATCATCGGTAGACAGCTTAGCCCTTTCAAGAAAAAATCTTGTCTGACCCCCAATTTGATTAAACCTCTGAGGAGACCACAAACCTGAATGTGATGAGGGCAGTGGGACTGGAGGCTGTTCACAAAGACCAAAAGCAGGATACATCAAATTATGAATGGTATATATGTATACACACACTTAGATAGATAGATAGATGTGGTACTAAAAACAGAAATACTACATGTTGAAAAAGTGAGGTAGTGTCCAAAGATTCAATGCCCATTTAGGAATCGGATGGCAGAGTTTAAAAAGCTGCTCCTGAATCGCTGAGCGTGTGCCTTCAGGTTTCTGTTTGTCCTCCCTGATGGTAACAGTGAGAATAGGGCATGCCCTGGGTGCCGGGAGCCCTTAATAATGGATGCTGCTTTTCTGAGACTCTGGTCCCTGAAAATGTCCTGGGCACCTTGTAGACTAGTACCAATGATGGAGCTGATTAGATTTACAACCCTCTGCAGGTATTTTTGGTCCTGTGCAGTAGGTCCCCGACACTAGACAATGATGCAACCTGTCAGAATGCACTCCACAGTACATCTATAGAAGTTTTTGAGTGTATTTGTTGGCATACCAAATCTCTTCAAACTCATAATGGAGTATTGTAGCTGTCTAGCCTTCCTTATAATAGTATCGATATGTTGGGACCAGGTTAGGTCCTCAGAGATCTTCACACCCAGGAAATTGAAACTGCTCACTCTCTCCACTTCCAATCCCTCTATGAGGATTGGTATGCATTCCTTCATCTTACCCTTCCTGAAGTCCACAGTCAGCTCTTTCATCTTACTGATGTTGAGTGCCAGGTAGTTGCTGCCGCACCACTCCACCAGTTGGCATATCTCACTCCTGTACGTCGTCTTGTCACCACCAGAGTTTCTTCCAACAATGGTTGTATCATCAGAAAATTTATAGATGATATTTGAGCTATTCCTAGGCACACAGTTGTGGGTACGTAGAGAATAGAGCAGTGAGCTAAGCACACACCCCTGAGGTGCATCAGTGTTGATCGTCAGCGAAGAGGATATGTTATCACCAATCCACACAGACTGTGGTATTCTGGTTAGGAAGTCGAGGATCTAATTGCCGAAGGAGGTACTTCTCAATCAAGATTGTGAGAATGATGGTATTAAATGCTGAGCTATAGTCAATGAACAGTACCCTGACATGGGTGTTTGTGTTGTCCAGGTGGCCTAAACTGTGTGAAGAGCCATTGAGATTGCATCTGCCATTGACCTGTAGTGGCGATAGGTAAATTGCAATGGGTCCAGGTCATTGCTGAGGCAGGAGTTCAGTCTAATCATGACCAACTTCCCAAAGCATTTCATCACTGTAGATATGAGTCATTGATGGTCATTGAGGCAGTTCACATTATTTTTCTAAGGCACCAGTAAAATTGTTGCCTTTTTGAAGCAAGTGGGAACTTCCGTCTGTAGCATTAAGAGGTTGAGAATGTCCTTGAATACTCCTGCCAGTTGGCACGTTTTCAGAGCTTTACCAGGTACTCCATCGAGACCTTCCGCCTTGCGAGGGTTCACTCTATTAAAGACAGCCTAACATCAGCTTCTGAGACAGAGATTACAGAGTCATCTGGTGCATCTAGGACAGGCATGGGCAAACTACGGCCCGGGGGCCATATGCGGGCTTTTTAATCTGGCCCGCAGAACTTGATGAAATTATATTAATAAACCTTGTTAACGTTTTTTTTCCCGCAATTCTGGCGTTTTCCCAATAGATGACACACTCTATATACATTGACCTTTGTTGAGGTGCAGCGTATTACTCCACATTTGCGCTTTACTCTTTGTTCGGCTCGACCTATTTGTGTGAACAGGCATTCAGCGTCATGAACATCAACAAAGCCAGCCACAGATCCAAGTTAAATGACCAACACCTCAGATCCATCCTGAGAATCGCCACAACAAAACTAAATCCAGACTTTGATTCGCTGGCTAAAAAGGGAGACCAACAACGCTGTTCCCACTGAAATTAAAAATAAGTTTCTTCATTGTGTTATGTAAAAAATGCATTTAAAAATATTTTTTTCAATAAGCCTTACATGTTACATGTCATTTCTGTTAAGTGATGGACATGAGTAGTGCGCAGGTGCACGTACATTCTCAAAATAAAAAATGTGCTCCAGATCAAATAACGCGCTCCGCATACTGGCGCGCTGTCACTGTTCTGTCCTTGTGCTGGTTGTTGTTGAGTTTTGGCACAGGGGACAATTGAATAAGAAGGAGCAGGACAAGTAGACCTGCATCTCCTACCGTTTTTGAAATAAAGACAGTCAGGAGGAGAGTGATGATGATAATATCTTGAAGGATAACAGAATTTTCAGTGCTTTAAAATAATAACTGTTACTATTAAAAAAGCTGTATTTTATTCATTTAATTTTGTGCTTTAAAAGTCATTTCAATAAATAGCTAAATACCATGGGACTTCAAAGACAGATATTTTGTTGTAATGCATTTGTTCATTTTCAATTGAAATTAAAACACATGTTTTCTACATATCCCATGATATTTTATTTTCTTTTATGAGGTGTATTACCAAAACACTCCGTCCATCTGCTCCTGGTCCGGCCCCCCTGTCAAATTTTAGAACCCTTTGTGGCCCACAAGTCAATAAGTTTGCCCACCCCTGATCTAGGATCTTCACAGCTGTAGTTGTGCTCTCCCTTTCAAAGTGGGTAAAGAAGGCATTGAGTTTATCTGGTAGTGAAACATCACTGCCACTCATGCTACTGGGTTCGCTTTGGAGGAAGTTATGTTCTTCAGATTCTGCCAGAGTTGCTGTGCATCGATGTCACCTCCAATCTCGTTCGAAATTGTCTCTTCACCCTTGAAATAGATATCCACAAATCATACCTAGTTTTCTAGTACAGACCTGAATTGCTATATTTGAATGCCACTGATCTAGCCTTCAGTAGACGACGTACCTCCTGGGTCATCCACAGCTTTTGGTTTGGGAATGTACAATAAGTCTTTGTAGGCATACCTCATCCACACAGGTTTTAATGAAGTCATTAACAACTGCAGCATACTCATCCAGGTTCGAAGATGAATCCCTGAATACATTCCAGTCTTCCAATTCAAAACAGTCCTTTAGGTGCTCGTGTGCTTCCCTTGTCCATACCTTCTTGGTCCTCACTGTTGGTGCTGCAGTCTTCAGACTCTGCCTATACTTAGGCAGTAGAAATATAGTCAGCTGATCCCGAAGTGAGGGTGTGGAATAGCACGGTAGACATTCTTGATGTTGCTGTAGCAATGGTCCAGTGTGTTGTTTCCTCTGCTATTATACGTTATCTGTTGCTGGTAATTGCTTAATGATTTTTTCAGACTGGCCTGGTTAAAATTTCCCAACACAATGGTGAAGGTGTTAGGGTGCGTTGTTTTGTGTATGTTGATCCCATTGCTTAGATCATCTGAAGCCTGCTTGACATTGGCCCGAGGTGGAAAGTAATCTGCTACCAAAATGACCCCAGGGAACTCCCATGGTAGGTAAAAAGGATGGCACTTTACTGCTAGATATTCCAGATCTGCTGAGCAGAACTAGGAGAGCATTGATATATTTGTGCACCAAGAAGAGTTGATTGTGAGGCACACTCCTCTACCTCTGCTTTTGAGAGACTCTATAGATCTATCCTGACAATGTAAAGTAAACCCGTCGATCTGAATCACTGCATCCAGTACAGAAGGGATTAACCAGGATTCTGTGAAACAAAGCACACACCTGGTCCTAATGTCCGTCTGATTCAGTACCCTAGCTCTGAGACCATCGATTTTATTCACCAGGGACTGCACGTTTGCCAGCACAATAGTTGGTATAGAGAGTTTAAAATCCCGTTTCCTTAAACGCACTTGTAACCCCGCTCTGCACCCGCACTTCCTCAAAGGTATACTTTGTGGGCGCTTCCGACCACAATCAGCGTTGCTTCCGTCAGTTTTAAGCAGCGATAGTTCATTTAAATGCATTAAGACATCTTTGGCATCTCTACTGACCTTCGAAGCAGTTGTGCTTTTCAGCTGTATCAGGCTGAAATGGGAATAGTTAATTGTATCCAGTGAGAGTACTGCTGCTACTCGAGTCGCGCCAAGGCACCCCAGAATTAAAGTGGAATATTTGAAGGTTTTCACAGTCATCTTGAATGCTACAAAGAAAGATGAAGATTTGGAGGATGGAACGGTCAATAGCACTGTTTAAAGGCAGTGCATAAAGTGCACTAGGTGTCTGCACTGATTTTGTTCTTTACATATACTGATGAGTTCCTCATTCAATAACATTAGGAACTAATGCATAGTTAATAGTACTGTACTATTACAGGTGATTTTCTGATTTGTTCTGTATTTTATTTAAATACAGTGCATATTTAGTTACTCAGTTTGTCTTGTTTATACCTATTTATCTATTTCCATGAAACTTCAGCTAATCGGGGCAGCTGCTTAATTGGGCCAAAATGTACTGGTCCTTGTGTGTTCCAATTAACTGGAATCCATTATACTTAATTCTATGAAGGCTAATCGCTGTCTTTACCAATCTATCTATCTATCAATCTATCTATCTCCTTCAAAGAATTATAGATCTTTACTCCTAGATCACTCTGTTCTACCACATTCCACAGAGCTCTAGCTGTAAGGAGTTTGTAAATTCTCACCGTGAACTGCACGGGTTTCCTCAGCATGCTCCATTTTCCTCCCACATTCCAAAGATTTACCATTTGATAGGTTCATTGGTCATTGCAAATGGTCCCACGATTAGGCTAGGATTAAATTGGAAGTTGCTAGGCGACATGGTTTGAAGGGCTGGAAGGTCCTATGTATGTCAATAAACAAATAGCTCCAATAACTTAGCCACTATTAGTATCAGTCTCACTGGCCTAGAATTTCCCAGCTTGTTCCTAGTCTTTCTTAAACAATGCAACAATGGCTGATTGCTCTGTTGTTTAAGAAGGGAGCTAAGAATGTCACAGCTGATTTATTATCCCTCTCAACCCCATTTTCCTGCCTACACCATTCAACCTTCGATGGTCTTTCTAAATAAGAAACTGTGAACCTCTGCTTTAAATATGCGCAATGACTTGGCCTCCACAGCAACCTGTGGCAATGAATCCACAGATTCCCCACCCTCTGGCTAAAGGAGTTCTTCCTCATCTCTGTTCTAAAGGGATGCCCTTGTATTCTGAAGCTGTGGTTTCTGGTTCTAGACATCTCCCCCCAACCACCACATCCATAGGAAACATCCTCTACATGTCCATTCTATCCACTTCTTTCAAAAATTCGATAGGTTTCACTGAGATCCCCCTCATTCTTCTAAACTCCACTGTATACAGGCCCAGGGCCATTAAACAGTTCTCATATATTACTCTTTAATTCACAGGATTATTCTTGTGAACGTCCTCTGGACCCTCTCCAGTAATATTTTATCCTTGCCAAAAATGGCTCACAATAAAAACACAGTGCGGTTTAACCAATATGTTTAAAGCCTCAGCAACTCCACTTTTATTGCTTTCTTGGGCAGTATATTGGTCTTCTGGGTGTTAAGGGCCAGGCTATTGTCAGCACACCACGGACCCAGGTGCCTCGTTCCTGAAGGCAATTTCGTTGTCCCCAATGATCAGGCCAACCACTGTGGTGTCTGTCGTCTGCGTACTTGATTATGGAATTAGAACCATGTACAGGAACACAGTCATAAGTGAAAAGGGAGTACAGAAGTGCGCTCATCACACAGCCTTGAGGCACGCTGGTGTTCATGGTGAGAGTGGAGGAGGAGAGGTTGTCTAACTTAACAGATTGGAGTCTCTTAGTCAGAAAGTCCAAGGTCCAATTACAAAGGGATGAGCTGATTACCAATCTGGCAAAGTTTGGCTATCAGCTTGGAGGGGAACACAGTATAGAATTCTGAACTAAAGTCAATGAACAGTATTCTGACATAAGAGGTAGGGCTGTCCAGGTGGGTCAGGGTAAAGTGAAGTGTTATGGAGATGGCCTTCTCTGTTGACCTGTTGGTGCGAGAAGCAAATTGATGGGGGTCCAGGGTAATGGGCAGACAGGATTTCAGATGTGATAGAACCAGTCTCTCAGAGCACTTTGCAATGATGGAGGTGAGTGCAACTGGGCGGAAGTCATTCAGGTCCATGGCAGACCAAGGAGATCATTGTGGACTTCAGGCATGGTAGGAGCCACACTCACGTCTCCATCTACATCAGCGGAGCTTTAGTGGATCATGTATCAAGATTCATATTCCATGTTCTCCACATTTCCAAGGATCTCACCTGGTGCCTGAATTCCTCCATCCTGATCAAAAAGACACAACAGCACCTTTATATCCTGCACAACGTCAAGAAAGCTCACATCTGTCCCAGGATACTGACGAACCTTTACCGCTGTACCATTGAGAGCATACTCACAACTTGCATCTCAGTGTGGAATAGCAATGGTCCTGAGACGGACCACAAAGCACTCCAGCTGTGGTGAAAATTGCCCAGTGGATTATCGGCACCCAATTGCCCACCATTGAGAGCATCTACTATAAACGATTCCTGGGCAGGGCGAAAAAAATTATCAAGGATGCATCTCACCCTAACCATGGACTTTTTACTCTCGTCCCATCCGGGAGGCACTACAGGAGCCTCTGCTCTTGCACCAGCAGGCACAGGAAGAGCTTCTTCCCTGAAGCAGTGACTCTATAGAACCTCAGATCACAGCGCTAAGCAGTATTGCAGCCATATTGTACTGTCTCAGTACTTTTACATTTGTATGCTGTAACACTTTTTATTTGCAGTTATTTTGTAAATAACACTATTCTTGGCATTTCTGGTTTGATGCTAACTGCATTTCATTGGCTTTGCATCTGTACTTGGCACAATGTAAATAAAGGTGAATCTAATCTAATCTAATCTAATCTGTATCGTAGGTAGTCAGCTCTCTGGGAGAACAAGGTCCCTCTCAGCAGGTTGGGCAGCTTCTATGGAAACGAGCAGTCAACATTTCCATGAATGCAGCCCAACCTGCTGAAGTTTCTCTAGCTTGTTTGTACATGTTGCTTTGACCACAGTATCTGCAGTGCACTTTGTGTTAAGGTCCCTCTCAGATCCTTGCTAAATCAATTATTCTTGTATTAAATCTATGAACTCTCATTTTATTCATCTCTGATACGGGGAAAAATTCCTGCAGTCTCTCTATCTCTCTCTCTCTCTCTCTCTCTTCATGTGCCTTGCCTGTTACACGCTTGTGCGACCTTGGTTCTCCACATTGAACGATCCCACGCAGCGAAAATGATATCTCGCACACTTAGATCTGTTAGTTCTTTCACAGTGTCCATATATTTTCTTCTTTGCCTTCCTCTACCACGTTTTCCAGGCATTCTATTTCTCCTTTTCTGATGACATGGCCCAGGAATTTAAGTTTCCTCTCATTTAAATTTCTCATTAAAGATCTTTTTATATGGGCACATTGGAGTACTGTCTCATTCGTTACCCTATCTCTGTATGGTATTTTCAGCATTCTTCTAAGAAACCACATTTCTGTTGCTTCTGATTTTCTCTAGAGTTCTGGGGTTATGGTCCATGTTTTGGAAGTAAACAGCAAGATTGATCAGATGTAACATTTTAGTAGCTTAAGCCTTGTTGTCATAGAAGTGTGTCTGTTGGTAAGAATGGGTTTCATTTTTGAAGTTGGTTTTGGCAATGGCAATTCTTCTACTTATTTCGACATTACTTCTAACATCTTGTGATATAAAGCTACCAGATAATTAGAGCTGGTCGTTTGTTCAATCTCTTCGTTACCGATGTACAATTGGCAGTTGGGAATATCCTGCTGTTTTGATATTACCATACATTTTTTTTTACAGTTGATGGTTAGACCAAAATCTGCACTTGTTTGTACTACTTTGTCTAGGAGGATTTGTAGGTCGTCTGCAGCACTTGCGATTAGGGTGGTATTGTCTGCATATCTTATATTGTTGATGTTAACACCTCCAATTTTTATCCCATCTAGGTCTTCTATTCCTCTGAGAATCATTTCACTATAAATATGAAATAATTCCAGTGAGGCAATCCATCCCTGTCTAACACCTCTTTGAATTTTAGTCCAACTGCTTATATTTGTCATCAATTTTTACCACCACCGTTTGAATTCAATTTAAATTTTGAAGCAGTTGTTGGTCTCATCCATCAATGTTTAGCTTAGTGAGAATTTGAAATAATTTTTCATGATGCACTTTGTTGAATGCTTTAGTGAAATTAATAAAACATAAAAAGACAACATTTTGTTATTTAATTGCCCATTCTGGAATTATTCATAGTATGAAAATTGCATTCTTAGTTCCTTTATCCTCAATAAATCCATATTGCAGTTCAGAAGTTTCTGGCCTTAACTTGTTTTTAATTCTACTCAGAACAATTCTCAGCAAACTCTTTATTATGTGACTCATAAGATTGGTCTATAACTTTTGCAGTCAATAGTTCCAGGAATTTTTGGCAGAGTTATAAATACTGATTTCAAGAGATCATTAGGCAATACACCGGATTCATATATGTCATTAAACAGTTCATAGGAAGATCTACGCCCAGATCTTCTAGGGCTTCCAACAGATCCAGTGGCTTTACCATGTTTTATGCTTTTCATTGCTTTAGTTATTTCTTCTCTGGTAATAGGTGGGCCAGAATTAGGTTGCTTAATATCTGTGGGTTCACCTCTATTATCTTATATATATACTTATATAGTCCCACTGCCCTCATCACATTCAGGTTTGTGGTCTCCTCAGAGGTTTGATCAAATTGGGGTTCATCCAAGACTTTTTCTTGAAAGGACTAAGCTGTCTTTGGTTATATATCTGTGGTTTCCCCTCTATTATCACATATATACATATAATTTTTTGAGGTTTGCCAATGAACATATGCCTTTATCTTTCTCTTTTTACCCTTATTGCAATTTAAGCTAAATATTATTTTTATTAATGTGAACTAAATTACAAGAAATTGAAAGAAGCCCAATTCTACAATAGTTCTGTGTATTTCTAATTAGTGCTCCAATAAATTTTGGAACGGAGAACTATAAATATTTACAATTGGTAAATATTTATGTTCAGTTTCCAACTATTCAAACTTAGAAAAAGCATTTCAGGAGAGCTTAGTTGATTTAGCCCATATGTTTTGATTTTGATTCAAGGGAGAAGTTATGCAAAATATGAAGTTATTAAGAATGGATACTTCCAATAGCAACAAATTGCTCTTTTGAATGCAGTAGATTTTTGTAAGTTTAATAAGTGATATAAGTGTTGGTGGTGTAGCCTCTGTGGGGAGGGAAGCAGACTCAGTGTTTCAATTCAGTAATCTGAAATTCAGACAGATTTCCTTTTTGGTTTAAATCAGATGACAATAACTTTCTTGAACCACAAGGTACCTTGCAGTAAAACTTTACCAAGACCTTGGAGTAGTATTGTTTATCTTCAATCACAAACCGGGAAATTGTATTCCTAAATTGGCAAATTTATAATTTAGAAATACATCCTCAGATACAGATTAATTAATGTTAGGAAAAGGCAACTTAAGAATAGTTAATTGATAATATCCTATCTGAGAACTTTGTGCATTTTTCTATGAATATTTTAAGAGAACAGCTTTTGATAAAACTGACTACCTGTTCAGACACTTGAAACACACAAGGGGAGACAAGTACAAGTCTATAGATTCTACCTGATCTTTTGATAAGATCACCAGGATGGTTTGCACGACCATATAACCATATAACAATTACAGCACGGAAACAGGCCACCTCGGCCCTTCTAGTCCGTGCCGAACGCTTACTCTCACCTAGTGCCACGGACCTGTATTCAGCCTATAACCTTCTATTCCTTTCCTGTCCATATACCTATCCAATTTTACTTTAAATGACAATACTGAACCTGCCTCTACCACTTCTACTGGAAGCTCATTCCACACAGCTACCACTCTCTGAGTAAAGAAATTCTCCCTCGTGTTACCCTTAAACTTGTGCCTCCTAACTCTCAACTCATGTCCTCTTGTTTGAATCTCCCCTACTCTCAATGGAAAAAGCCTATCCACATCAACTCAATCTATCCCCCTCATTATTTTAATTACCTCTATCAAGTCCTCCCTCAACCTTCTACACTCCAAAGAATGAAGACCTAACTTGTTCAACATTTCCCTGTAACTTAGGTGCTGAAACCCAGGTAACATTCTAGTAAATCTTCTCTGTACTCTGTCTATTTTGTTGATATCTTTCCTATGATTCGGTGACCAGAACTGTACACAATACTCCAAATTCGGCCTTACCAATGCCTTGTACAATTTTAACATTACATCCCAACTCCTATACTAAATGCTCTGGTTTATAAAGGCCAGCATACCAAAAGCTTTCTTCACCACCCTATCCACATGAGTTTCCACCTTCAGGGAAATATGCACCATTATTCCTAGATCACTCTGTTCTACTGCATTCTTCAATGCCCTACCGTTGACCATGTATGTCCTATTTGGATTATTCCTACCAAAATGTAGCACCTCACACTTAGCAGCATTAAACTCCATCTGCCATCTTTCAGCCCACTCTTCTAACTGGCCTAAATCTCTCTGCAAGCTTTGAAAACCTACTTCATTATCTGTAACGCCACCTACCTTAGTATCATCTGCATACTTACTAATCCAATTTACCACCCCATCATCCAGATCATTACTGTATATGACAAACAACATTGGACCCAGTACAGATCCCTGAGGCACACCACTAGTCACCAGCCTCCAACCTGACAAACAGTTATCCACCACTACTCTCTGACATCTCCCATCTAGCCACTGTTGAATCCATTTTACTACTTCAATATTAATACCTAATGATTGAACCTTCTTAACTAACCTTCCATGCGGAACCTTGTTAAAGGCTTTACTGAAGTCCATATAGACAACATCCACTGCTTTACCCTTGTCAACTTTCCTCGTAACCTCTTCAAAAAATTCAATAAGATTTGTCAAACATGACCTTCCGTGCACAAATCCATGTTGACTGTTTCTAAACAGACTCTGTCTATCTAGATAATTAAATATACCATCTCTAAGAATACTTTCCATTAATTTACCAACCACTGACATCAAACTAACAGGCCTATAATTGCTAGGTTTACTCTTAGAACCCTTTTTAAACAATAGAACCACATGAGCAATATGCCAATCCTCTGGCACCATCCCCGTTTCTTATTACATTTGAAATATTTCCATCAGAGCCCCTGCTATTTCTACACTAATATCCCTCAAGGTCCTAGGGAATATCCTGTCAGGACCTAGAGATTTATCCACTTTTATATTCCTTAAAAGCGCCAATACTTCCTCCTCTTTAATCGTCATAGTTTCCATCACTTCCCCATTTGTTTCTCTTACCTTACACAATCCAATATCCTTCTCCTTAGTGAATACCAAAGAAAAGAAATCGTTCAAAATCTCCCCCATCTCTTTTGGCTCCACACATAGCTGTCTACTCTGATTCTCTAAGGGACCAATTTTATCCCTCACTATCCTTTTGTTATTAATATAACTGTAGAAACCCTTTGGATTTATTTTCACCTTATTTGCCAAAGCAACCTCATATCTTCTTTTAGCTTTTCTAATTGCTTTCTTAAGATTCTTTTTACAAACTTTGTACATTCTTTATATTCCCCGAACACCTCATTTACTCCAAGCTGCCTATATTTATTGTAGATATCTCTCTTTTTCCCAACTAAGTTTCCAATTTCCCTTGAAAACCATGGTGCTCTCAAACTTTTAACCTTTCCTTTCAACCTAACAGGAACGTAAAGATTCTTCACCCTCAGAATTTCACCTTTAAATGACCTCCATTTCTCTATTACATTCTTCCCATAAAACAAATTGTCCCAATCCACTCCTTCTAAATACTTTCGCATCATCTCAAAGTTAGCCTTTCTCCAATCAAAAATCTCAACCCTGGGTCCAGTCCTATCTTTCTCCATAGTTATATTGAAACTAATGGTATTGTGATCACTGGACCCGAAGTGCTCCCCAACACATACATCTGTCACCTGACCTATCCCATTCCCTAACAGGAGATCCAACACTGCCCCTTCTCTAGTTGGTACCTCTATGTATTGCTGCAAAAAACTATCCTGCACACATTTTACAAACCCCAAACCATCCAGCCTATTTACTGAATGGGCTTCCCAGTTAAATTAAAACCTCCCACAATCACAACCTTGTGCTTACTACAAATATCTGCTATCTCCTTACAAATTTGCTCCTCCAATTCTTGCTCCCCATTAGCTGGTCAATAAAACACCCCTACACATTTCCCATTCCTCAATTCCACCCAAATAGTCTCCCTAGATGAGCCCTCTAATCTATCCCGCCAAAGCACCACTGTAATATTTTCTCGGACAAGCACTGCAACACCTCCTCCTCTTGCCCCTCTGATTCTACCACATCTGAAGCAACGAAATCTAGGAATATTTAGTTGCCAATCACACCCCTCCTGCAGCCATGTTTAACTAATAGCTACAACATCATATTTCCAGGTATCGATCCATGCTCTAAGCTCATCCACCTTTCTTACAATGCTCCTAGCATTAAAATAGGTGCATTTAAGTAACTCTCCAGCTCTTCCTCTCTGTTTATCCCTAATGATGCAATCAACTTTATTATCTTTTTCTTCCTTCTCACCTACACATTTGGTCTGAGCGCTCCCCTTCTCTATCACCTGCCTATCCTCCCTCACAAATTATCTACTAGCTTTCTTTATTTCTGAACTAACCTCCTCTCCCCCTGTCTCTTCAAATTGATTCCCAACCCACAACCATTCTAGTTTAAAGTCTTCCCAGTACTCTTAGCAAATCTCCCCACCAGGATATTGGTCCCCCTAGGATTCCAGTGTAACCCATCCTTTTTGTACAGGTCACACCTGCCCCAAAAGAGGTCCCAATGATCCAGAAACTTGAATCCCTGCCCCCTGCTCCAAACCCTCAGCCATGCATTTATCCTCCACCTCATTCCATTCCTATTGTCACTGTCGCGTGGCACAGGCAGTAATCCTGAGACTACTACCTTTGTGGTCCTTCTTCTCAACTGCCTATCTAACTCCCTATATTGACCTGACACTAGAATACTGTGTAAGTGAAGAATTGTAGTGAAGCAGCATATTCTGAAATATCATCTGAACTTGTACTGAAGTAAATTTCTGAGACATGCTGTTACTCAAAAACATCATGATGATGGTTGATGTAGCCCAGAAGTAAGAAAATAGAAGACAGCTGCCTACATTGACAAGGCTCTAATACAAACACACAGACAAATGAAGATAGATTTAAAATACCTGGATAGCATGAAAGGGTATCACATTTTAAAACAAAGAAGATTTATAACAACTGTCTACTAATGAATAAACTCTTATCAAGACTCTGCCTCTTGGCTACAGACATGTAAGACATAGTCGGTTCTTGTCTGCCTTTAATCTCTCCCCTTTCCGATTTAAACTTTGAAATTTCAACTTTATTCAGTCAGATCTGTAGAATAACAGTTATAATTATGGCTACTCTCAGAAGTGCCAAAAGAAATCCGGACCTGGGCAATGGAAAGCCCAAGAAAACTGACAAATTCTCGATGGAACCCCCTCCCCCCCAGGTAAAGAGACTAGAATCTCAAATCAGCAATATCAGCATCGAGCTAACTCAACTAAAAGAGAAATTCGAAGGAAAAGTCGATTCTTTGAGCCTTGATCTTAAAGAAGTTAATCGAAATGCTGCGGACCTTTCTCCTCGTTTGGAAAAAGCCCGACAACGGATCGTTGATCTCGAAGCTCGATCACGTCGGAATAATATTCGAATTGTTGGATTAAAAGAGAAATCAGAATTGGCCGACACACTGGATTATTTCACAAAAATGTTTCAGTCTTTATTTCCGAAGATTTGTTTACAGCCTTCAGATATCGAAATGGCTCACAGAATCGACACTTTAAAATTTTTGGATGAAGGTAAAACAGACATATTGTTGTGCGTTTTCTCTGTTTCAGAGACAAAGACCGTATTATTAAGCTTGCGAGAAAAAAAAAGACTTTTTCAGTATCAGAACTCAGACATTCCCTTTTTTGAAGATTTTCCATGCAAAATTGTTAAGAAGCGTGCTGGATTTGCTTCTGTTATGAAATCAGCGTGTGAAAAAAAGCTCTTTCCATTGCTTCAAAATCCAGTGAAATTAAGGCTCTTTATCAATAAGTCTGGCTTTCATGTTTTTGATGACCCAGTTGAAGCATTGAGTTTTATTCATTCTTTATCTGACGCATCCAATGACAAATCTGAAGCTTGAATGATTTATAATGGCTTGATTCTCTCGCGGTGTAAAGAGTGATGAGATTGGAAGATCTGCTGGTTATAGAAGTCTTTACCTTAAAATACATTTTTAACTCTGAAAAAGACTGGTTTGGATGGCTTCAGTTTCAGAAAACATAGAGGAAGAACTGTTGATAGACTGTAATATGTTTGAACCATTTAGAAAAATTTTTCTGCAGCATTTAAATGAATTAATTGTTTTTTTGTTTCGTATGCTTTTGTAAAGATTTCTTAAGTAATTATTTGGATTTCTTTATGTTTTAAAAATAGACCGGACAATTTAAAGATGGCGATTGTTTTTCTTCTGTGCAAATATTTCAAGAATTGTTTTGGATGTGTTTTTCTTCCCTTACCTAATGTTATGAAGGTTACTTTCAATTGAAGGTCATTTTGTTTTACAAGAAAAACACTTCCCTTGCAAGTTAATTATATTGAGGTATATGTCGACCGTAATGAGTTTTATGTTCGGTATAGGGAGACAGAGATTTTTTTTTCTTTCTCTTTTATTTACTTAGGTAGGCAGAGTTTGTATTTGTATTTGCACTTATGCTTTTCTTGGGGCTTGTGTCGATTGATATCGACTTGTTTCTGGGCTTTGTAGGTTGGATGGAATTACTTTTTTTTCTCCATTATGGAATCCCAGAGCATACGCCAATTATTTTTATTGTTGTTCATCCCCGCCATTTTCAATTACCCTATCCTGACATGCATCTTACTATTGTTTTTAGATGCAAAGTTCCATGATGATAACTAAACAGCTAAATGTTTTAACTTGGAATGTTCGCAGTTGGAATCATCCTATTAAGTGTAAGAAAACATTTAAAGTTATTAACCGATTCCAGCCTGATATAATCTTTGCACAAGAGACGCATATCAGGTTATGTGATAAAAATCGATTTTTTAAATTTTGGAAGGGTCCTCAGTTTCACGCAAACTCCCAGAGTAAAACTAGAGGAGTCTCTATTTTTATTGATTCCAATATTCCTTTTAATCAGGAGGATATTATAGCTGATATTAATGGTAGATTTTTGATTGTTAAAGGAATAATTTGTAATAGGAAAATGGTTTTGGTTAATATTTATGGATCAAATGTTGATGATTCATCATTTTTAAAAACTGTTTTTGCTCTATTACCTGATTTAAATGAATATATGTTATTAATGGGTGGTGATCTTAATACTTGTCTAAATCCTTTAATGGATAAGTCATCATCCAAATATCAACTCCCCAATTGTTCTGTGTCACTTATTAATTCCTTTTTAATTGATTACGGTTTAATTGAGATCTGGAGGTATATGTACCCTAGTGATAGAGAATACTCTTTCTTCTCACATGTTCATAATAAATATTCAAGAATCGACTATTTTATAGTTGACCCTCAACTTTTATTCAATGTTCAGAAATGTGAGTATGATGCGATCGCTATTTCTGATCATGCTCCTTTAAACTTAATATTTGAATTGAAAGATGTTGTTTCTACCAGACCATTTTGGCGTTTTCCAGAACATTTATTACAAAGTTCAGAATTTGTTAAGTTTATCGAAGCTCAGATAAAAGTTTTTTTTCTCTTTAATAATATAGGAAACATCTCTAAGTTAGTAATTTGGGATACATTAAAAGCTTATCTACGCGGTTAAATTATTTTGTATATAGCTAAACTGAAGAAACAAACAAGAATGGAATTATATAAAATCTCTAAACAAATTAAAGAATTAGATAACATCAATGCAATCTCTCCAAATGTTGTTTCATTTAAAAGAAGAGTAGAATTACAATCACAGTATAATTTATTACTAACATATCCTATTGAAGGATATTTGCTTAAATTGAAAAGTCAATTTTATATCTTTGGGGATATTATGTCTGCAGCCCCCTCCTTTGTGAGAATTGCAAGAGCACTAGTTGAGGGGGGGGGGGGGGTCAGTAGTCCCAGGAAATGGGAGAGAGAGAGACGTGCCGAATACCTCGTTCCACCACGATGCAAAATAATGCAACATTGACCATTGTCTCATGGAGACCACGTGCAAGCTCTCGGGCAAATTGGGCTGGTTGAGAGAGAGATTGCATCATCCCAACCTGATTGACATCTGAGACCCCATGAGGAAATATAAAGGAGGGTCTGGGGGAACAACCCCTTGAGACGCACCAGAAGAAACGCTAACGATCCCGTAGTAACGGGAAGCCATTTGAAGGAACCCACGTGCATTGGATTCCGTGCCTGGAATCATGGAAAACCGCTTTTAGCTAACAACGGGGAAGCCCGCTCCCCTGATTCAACGGATTTACTTCATAAAGACCCGGGCAAGTTTTCTTTTCTCACCAATCTCGCTCTCTCTCCAACAAGTGAAAACCCAGCAGTTCCCCCCCCCCCACCCCGAAAGCCAGAAGCCTGCAGGAATTTGAGTGACTTTTATATTTCCATTGGACAATATATTATCCCCTAGACAAACGATCGAGCTGTCTCTTATTGATAATTATTAGACCCGCGCTTTTAGATTGAGTAGTGACTACGTATATTATCGGAATGTTTGTATTAATCTTATTTTTGTGCCCCTTTCATAAATAAAGACTTTTAAAAATAGTACCATCAGACTTCAAAGGACCTCTCTATCTTTGCTGGTAAGTGATCCAGTTACAGGATTCGTAACAGTTGGAGTTCTCGTCTCAGGATTTGACACCAAATTGGAGGGCCAGTGAATCAGGCTTGTAGGTCCAAAACGTGGATCTGGTTACACGAGTAGCCAGACGGGAAACCAGCAAAGATTGACATGGGTGAATTTATAGAAAACCCAACTCTGGAGGCGCTGGAGGTGGCCTCCAAATCGGACTTGATAAAATTGGCAAAGGAGTTAAACCTCGCAGGGGTGAGGTTGTCAATGAAAAAGTGGGAGGTGTGAAGGGCAATAACTCAGTATTATATTGGGAAGAATGTGTTTACCACTGAGGTATTGGAAAATATCCCTGAAAAGGTACCAGCTAGTGGGGCGGCTCAGTTAGAGTTGGAAAAATTAAGGTGGGAACATGAAATTAAGTTAAAACAGCTGGAGATAGAGAAGGAGAGGGCCGAGAAAGAAAGAGAGCATGAACTTCAGCTAAAAGAGCTGGAAGTAGCTGAGAAGGAGAAGGAGAGGGCCGAGAAGGAGTAGGAGAGGGCCAAGAAGGAGAAGGAGAGGAAACATGACTTGGAGATGGAGAAGTTAAGGCTAGAGCAACGAAGTCAGGGGTCAGACCGAGAGGAGCGGTTTGATGTCAGTCGGGTGTTGAGGTTAGTACCCCCGTTCGAGGAGATGGATGTTGATAGTTATTTCTTGCTTTTTGAAAAGGTGGCAGTGAATCAGAAGTGGCCCAGAGAGCAGTGGGTGGTGTTGTTACAAAGTGTGTTAAGAGGGAAGGCCCAGCGGGCATATGTGGCGTTGTCCACGGAGGGGGAAAGGGAAGAGAAATATGACCAAGTAAAGGTGGCCATTCTCCGGGGTTACGAGCTAATAGCTGAAGCATATAGACAAAAGTTCAGAAATTTATGAAAAGGGTGGAATCAGAAGTATACCGAGTTTGCCTATGAGAAGGGTGTACTCTTGGACCGTTGGTGCACTGTGGAAAAAGCGGACGAGGATTATGGGCGTCTCAGGGAGTTACTTTTGATTGAGGAATTTAAAGGTTGTGTTTCGGAGGACATCCGGATGTAATTGAATGAGAAGCCGAATAAGTCCATTTCAGAATTTGCTAGGTTCGCGGATGAATATGCCCTAACCCACAAGACAAAGTTTTCCTTGAATAAAAGTTCCCAGAGAGACCGTGGGAACGATCGAGAAAGTCCGACGATTGAGGCAGAGGTCCCACCGGGAGCTAGCGGTAAGGTTGAGGGGGAAAGGCAAGACAGCCAGAGGTTTCCGGGCTTGACCTGTTTTAATTGTGGGAAGGGAGGGCATATTGCATCTCGATGCTTTGCTCCGAGGAAAGAGATAGGAAAAGGGAAAGCCGCAGTCCCTATCGGGTGTGCCGTGGTAATCAGTAAATTGACCAGAGAGCCCCGGGTAGACAGAGTACGAGAAGGGTCTGAGACTTGTCTGTCACATGGAACCGTATCTGTGAGGGAGGGAGACACACCAGTTCCCGTATGAATCTGGAGAGACACGGGGGCTGAGCTGTCGTTGATCAGCAGTAAGGTACTAGAATTTGGTCAAAAAATGGGCATGGTAAAGGTAGAGGGGATCAGCAAAAGAATAGAAATAGTGGCGATACATGAGGTCATTATGGATTGTGAGCTGGTGTCTGGACCTGTTGAAATAGGGGTGCCATCCAAGTTCCCGAGAACTGACGCGGACGTCCTTCTCGGTAACGATTTAGCAGGAGGTAAGGTTTGGGCAGCCATGATGCCGACCTGCCGACCGGCGAGTGCAGTGGCCCTGCCCCTAGAGTCCCAGATCTATCCCGCATGCGCGGTCACTCGCAGCCTGTCGAGAAAGGCAGCTGAGAACGAGAGCAGTTTAAATCGGGCCAGTTTTGAGTTAGCCGAGACCTTTCTACCGACCCTGTACCACGAGGGTTTAGAGGGTGGTAAAACTAAGAGTAGTAAAGTGAAAGAGGGGAAGGGAGCGGAGGTAGATCTACCTTTAGCGAGGAGAAAGGTCCTAGAGGCAGAAAATAAAGATGAGGAACCGATAGAGCGGTTAAAAGGTCCAGGGTTGGACATGGATGATCTGTCTGGTTTGGCAGAACTGTTTGAGGAAGTTGAAACTTCTAAAGGTGTTCCTGATAATGAAATGAGGGCAGCCCTAGATGAAAAGGGTGCCCTTACCTCAAAGAAGTCTGCTGGGTTGGCAGACGAGGTTGTTTCAGTCCGAGGGGTTGAGTTTACTCCGGAAGGGAGTTGCCCAGAGAGTACCTGGGAGAAATGGGGGAACTTAGAATTTAAAAAGGGTACGGGTATTGAAAGCCTGGAAGAGGCCAATATCCCGTTTGAGTGTGTCCAAGATGGGGATGCACGTGGTACTGAACCTAGAAATGGAGCTCATAAGAAGTCTGAGGTATTTGATTCAGTGGAACGGGGTGGCCGTCCTTGTGGGTCAGATAGACTTGGTTCAGTGGAAAAAGGGTTAACCTTGGTAACCGTGGGAAGTGTGAGTTCCCAGGTGTTTGTACTCGAAGGTGGGTTCAAAGTTAATGCCGAATTTAAGGATGGGGAGATAAGGATTATTATTGAAGGAAACAGAAAGTCTGTAGTTCCCAAGTTGAATGAAGAAATTTTAAACCTGGCAGATCGCTTACAGAGTGAGCCGGGAGATAGCGGGGGCCCCCCACTCTATTGTTATGCCAGGATTGGGTGTGAAGAGGCCCAATTCGAAATGCTACTTGAACAAAGAGTTCGAATTAAAACCCAATAGCCTGAAGGGTCCTGACAAAAGGGCTAGCGGCTAGCCACTTGGGTAAAATTAAAGAATTGGGTGGAAATGGTCTAAGTTTGGGGCATGGTGTTGATAAAATAACCCCTATGAACGAGGCGGGCGGGAGTTTACCACGCCAAATTACTCAAGTTCCCCACGGGGGGGACTCACCGGAAAAGAGGCGACGGTTAATGGGGACGCCATTTTAAACAGCAAAGCAGGTTGTACGGGATTGCGCCAAAGCCTGTGAATAATAAAGACACCCCCTTGGAGACCTGCTGGTTAAGTAAAACGATCGAAACGATTAGTATTCGCATAAACTTTTGTTGATGCACATAAGCTAAGATCACACCTCCTTAGTTTAGTTGCTGAAGGAAAGAAATAAAAAAATAGGTGGTTATTAAATTGAAGTCTGATGCTACAAGACTTTAGTACGGTACGCAATGTTAAGATATTAAAGAAAGTGACACTGTAATCGTTAACTGTTTAGATACTGACTTGAATGTATAACTGTATTACTCTGTGAAAAGAAAAGCTTGTGTATTGTGTTAGATTCAAAAATCCTGTAAGACTCTGTACAAATCCGTTTTTAACCGCTGGTAAAAACTTTTAAGAGGGGAGGTGTTATGTCCGCAGCCCCCTCCTTTGTGAGAATCGCAAGAGCACTAGTTGGGGGGGGGGGGTCAGTAGACCCAGGAAATGGGAGAGAGAGAGAGAGACGTGCCGAATACCTCATTCTATCGCGATGCAAAATAATGCAACATTGACCATTGTCTCCTGGAGACCACGTCCAAGCCCTCGGGCAAAGTGGGCTGGTTGAGAGAGAGATTGCATCATCCCAACCTGATTGACATCTGAGACCCTGTGAGGAAGTATAAAGGAGGGTCTGGGGGGAACACCCCCTTGAGACGCACCAGAAGAAATGCTAACGATCCCATAGTAGCAGGAAGCCATTTGAAGGAAGCCACGTGCGTTGGATTCCATGCCTGGAATCACAGAAAACCGCTTTTAGCTAACAACGGGGAAGCCCGCTCCTCTGATTCAACAGATTTGCTTCATAAAGACCCGGGCAAGTTTTCTTTTCTCAACAATCTCTCTCTCTCTCCAACAAGTGAAAACCCAGCGCCCCCCCCCCCCCCGAAAGCCAGAAGCCTGTAGGAATTTGAGTGAATTTTATATTTCCATTGGACAATATATTATCCCCTAGACCAGGGGTCAGCAACGTTTACCACTGAAAGAGCCACTTGGACCCGTTTCCCACAGAAAAGAAAATACTGGGAGCCGGAAAACCCGTTTGACATTTAAAATGAAATAACACTGCATACAACGTTTTGTTTTGCCTTTATGCTATGTATAAACAAACTATAATGTGTTGAATTTATGAAGTTGATGAACTCCTGCAGAGAAAACGAAATTACATTTCTGCATGCAACAAAAACATTTTGAACTCCGAAAAAAAGACGTTGGGTTGAAGGTTACTTTGAAGTAAAATACCCAACGTCTATTTGAGTCCTTCTTGTATTTATGAAAAACGCCAAACTTAAATTTGCCACCAGCAGCAAACCAAAAATAACGTCAGCCAGCTGTCAACCTGAAAAATAAAAGGACTATTTCACTGAACAATGAAAACATATGAATATACGTAAAATAATAGGCAATTAAAATATTTATCATACTTGTTCAGGTTGACTCACACCTGACAATGCAGTCGTATTCAGTAGGGATGGATCTATGCTTAGGGGAGTGACCGGGAAGGATAATGTGTTTTTTTCCTCTCTGAACTCACAGAAGCATTTCCCAAACGATGTTTGCATTGCGATGATTGCAGAATGTAAATACTCCGAATTTATCATGTCGTGACCTTGTTTGAACTCTCTCAAATTGGGGAAGTGAGACAATGTGCCTTTCTGTAAATCTCTGGCAAACACTGTCAACTTGCGCTCGAATGCCAAAACATCCTCCACATGTGCAGGGCTGTACGTCCTTTCCCCTGAAGAGCTGTGTTCAGCGTGTTCAGGTGCGCTGTCATGTCTACCATGAAGTGTAGCTTTTCCAGCCACTCTGGCTGTTCCAGCTCAGGAAAGTTGAGCCCTTTGCTGCCCAGGAAAGTTTTCACTTCTTCCAGACACGCGACAAAGCGTTTCAGCACCTCCCCTCTGGACAGCCAGCGATAAAAACACGTTGTAGCGGTTGCTACACGCAGTCAGTAAACTGCAGTCAAAGATAGCTTTATTCGAACTAAACAGCCTTGCTTTTAAGCCTCCCTCAACCCGCCCCCCATGGGCGCGGATGCTGCAAAAGACACGTACTCACAAACCCCCGTAGGCTATCTCCCTTAGCCGGAACGGTGGCTAATTGTGAGCCGGTTCGGATGTGTCAGGAAATGGGTTGCCACAACGTCTTATTTAGATTGTACAAGATCACCATAATCTTCAAATTTAGATTTACATTTCAAAAACTAACAAACTAACATAAAATACATTTTAATTAAATACTGACCATGTAGCAGTGTGCTACACGCAGCGCTAAAATTACGACACGGAGTCGGTAACTACAGTCGAAGGAAAAAACTTTATTCGAAATCTTCAGCCTCACTTTTAAGCCTCCCTCAACCTGCCCCCCATGGCGCAGAGGCTCCAAAGCTCTGTGCTCGCAAACCCCCGTAGGCTATCTAATTGTGAGTCGGTTCGGATGTGCCAGGAAAAGGGTCGCCACAACCAATTATTTCCCAAAGCAACATGGAGCCGCAGCACAGACGTAAAAGAGCCACATGTGGCTCCGGAGCCGCGGGTTGCTGACCCCCGCCCTAGACAAACGATCAAGCTGTTTCTTATTGATGGTTATTATTAGACCCGCGCTTTTAGATTGAGTAGTGACTACGTGTATTATCGGAATGTTTGTATTAATCTTATTTTTGTGCCCCTTTCATAAATAAAGACTTTTAAAAATAGTACCATCAGACTTCAACGTACCTATCTTTGCTGGTAAGTGATCCAGTTACAGGATTCATAACAGGGATAAAAATAATAAGCTCTTAGCTTTTCAATTAAGCTAAAAGACAAATCTTAAAGATTTGTAAAAATAATGGAGATATAGTAAGTAATCATGAGGACATTAACAATACCTCTCAAGATTTTTACTCTGATCTTTATAGATCTCAATTTCCAGCAGATTTCTCTAAAATGAAGGCTTATTTACATAAGATTAAATTTCCACAAATTTATCTTGAAGATCAACAGATGCTTGATGCTCCAATTACCGAGCATGAAATTCAGAAAGCTATTTTATCAATCCAATCAGGTAAAGCTCCTGGACTTGATAGTTATTCAGTGGGATCTTACAAAAAATTTGAAAGATTACTTTCTCCATATCTTTTGGAAATATTTCATGAATCCTTTGAGAAGGGTAATTTACCTTCTTTTTATGAAGCATCTATTTCCTTAATTCTTAAAAAAAATACAGATCCTGTTGAATGTTCATCATATAGACGTATTTCACTATTAAATGTGGGTGCAAAAATTCTCTCTAAAATAATGGCTAATCACGGAAAATATTTTAACTAAAATAATTTTTATGGATCAAATGGGCTTTATTAAAGGCTGTTATTCTTTCTCTAATGTTCGGAGATTGATGAACATTATATATTCATCATTATCTAAGCAACCTCAATGTGTTATCTCTCTCGATGCAGAAAACACATTTGATAGAGTTGAGTGGCCATATTTGTTTAAAGTATTAGAAAAATTTGGTTCTGGTAATAATTTCAATAGATGGATTCAAATGATTTATAAGAATCCTATTGCCACGGTCATTACTAATAACTGCAGGTCTTTTTTCTCACTTTCTCACGGCACTAGACAGGAATGTCCATTAAGTCCTTTATTGTTTAATCTTGTATTGGAGTCTTTAGCTATAACACTATGTGAAGCTAAAAATATTCATGGTATCGCTATGAATAGAACCATACATAAGATTTATTTTTATGCAGATGATCTTTTGGTTTTTATTTCAAATCTTGAGGAATCAAATCTTTTGGAAACACTTAAAGATTTTGGTAAATTTTCAGGATATAAACTTAACTTGATTAAAAGTGAATTGTTTCCATTAAATATCCATGTTAGTATAAATAATGATATTCCTTTCAGAATTGTTAATACAGATACTTAGGTATTATAATTACTAAAAAATATAAAGATCTCTATAAAGCGAATATAGTTCCTTTAATGGACTCCTTGAAACAACTATTTTCTAGATGGAATCCACTTACTTTTTCTTTAATAGGTCATATTCATGCTGTGAAAATGATGATTTTACCTAGATTTTTATATATTTTCCAAAATATACCTATCTTTTTAACTAAAAAATGTTTCAATCAAATTGACTCTCATATTTCTTCTTTTATTTGCAATAATAAGAAACCAGGAATTAATATATATCATTTACAAAAATTTTAAAAAGTTGGTGGAGTTGCACTTCCTAATTTAAGACTATTATTGGACTGTGAATATTAGACAATTATGTTTTTGGTTATATTAGCTTGATAAGAACCAAAAACCAATTTGGGTTGATTTGGAATTAAAAGCTGTTAAACAATTTCATTTAACCTCAATATTAGGAGCTCCATTATCTTTACTGCTCTCTAACATTCCAAATTTAAATCTCTATCCAGTTATTAAACAATCCCTATGGATTTGGGTTCAGTTTCGTAATTTTTTAAATTTTAAACAATTTAAGTTGTCTGGTTTTATATATAAAAACTTTTCATTTAAACCTTCAAGAACTGACCCCATTTTTCTTCTATGGAAAAATAAAGGAATCCATTCTTTTATAGATTTATTTTATGGTGGTCGATCGATGACTTTTGAGGAGTTAATTAATAAATTTTCTCTCGCTCATACATATTTTTTGCAATACTTTCAGGTTAGACATTTTTACAGCAATATTTACCTAAGTTTCCATATTTACAAGAATCTGATTTGTTGGATACCATTTTGAAATTGAATCCTTTAGTGAAAGGTTCCATTAGCAGAATTTATAATTTATTTTTGTTACAAAAAGAGAACCTATCACTAAAGATTAAAACAAGATTGGGAGAGAGAACTTAATATGACCTTTGCAAATGAAGATTGGCTTTGAGTTTTGAAAAACGTAAATTCTTCTTCTGTATGTGCCAACCATTGTTCAATTCCATTTAAAATTGTTCACCGTTGTTATTTAACAAAGGAGAGACTATCTAAAATATTTCCTAGTATAGACAACTGTTGCAATAGGTGTAAAACTGAAGTAGCTACTTTGTCACATATGTTCTGGTCATGTTCTTCATTAAAATCGTTTTGAAAATCTTTATTTTCTACAATTTCTAAAGCTTTGAAAATTAATTTACAACCTAATAGATTGACTGTTCTATTTGGAATAGTTCCGCATCATATGCAGGGTATCTCATCTTCAGATCAACATGTAATTGCATTTGTTACACTACTGGCAAGAAGGGCTATTTTATTAAAATGGAAAGATATTTCTTCCCCTACATTAATTGAATGGTTTTCTCAAATGATGTTATGTCTTAGTTTGGAAAAAAATAGTAGAACTTTTGATCCTCGATTTGATTTTGAGAGAAGATGGGGTTCTTTTGCCAAATATTGTCATTTAATTCGAATTAAGTTATATGGTTTCCTTCCAATTTTTTTATATAAATATGAAATGGTGGTTGACGACTTTTTTAAATATATTTAGATGATGGTCAAACGTATTTCTCTGGGGGCTTGATTCCTAATGGGTTTTTTTTGTAGTTAGTGGGGGTTTTTTACCTAGTTAGATGGGGTTCTTTTTTTCCTTCTTTTTCCTATATATAATTTCTTTTTTCCATCTTTATATTTTATGATCAGTTTTTTTTCTTCAGCTTTATTAATTGTATGCATATTAATCTGTTGAAGTTTTGTATCATTTTATAGCTATTGACAATTACGTACCAATAAAAAGATTCTAAAAAAAATGAAAAATAAACTCTTATCAGGCTTCAAGTCAGATACAGGTATCGAATATAACCAATGCGGAGGATTAGTGGGGGTGGGGACAAGAAATACTTTGATCAAGTTTGCCAAATTGTAAGATGATAAGAAAAATAATTACCCAACATCAGTGAATGAAATTAGCCAATAATCTCCTTCCTGAGTAGGAAAAATGTTCAAAGAACAATAAATTGCACTGACACATAAATTAGTCATTAAACTAAATTGCCCCGAAGCAATTTGAAGTCACTTAATCTCATTGTGTGAAGCAATTTATAAAGTAAATTTTCAGAACCATGTGTGAAGACTGTCATTGCCAATCAAGAAGGTCAAAGACTTTCCAGAGTTCTTGGAAAGATGTGGTGCATCCTTATACATTCAACTTGAGGCTTCACAACGTAGCAAGTTCTCAACAGCTCAGACAACATGTAGAAAGAGAAAGATATTTACCATTTCAGGCTGAGGGCCCCCACCTAAAGAAGGATCTCTGACATGAAATGTTAATTCTGTTTCTTTTTTCACAGATCCTGTCTGATCTTTTGAATATTTCCAGCATTTTTTGTTTTCATTTCAGATTTCATGCATCTGCATTTGTTTCTATGGAATTAATTCAAAATTAATGGAATTTTAAAACACCCCCTTATGGCCAGTCTCCCTGTGACCAGCCATAGAGATCACAGCTAAAAGTTACTGCATATCGGTCATCCTCGGTTTCCTGGATCACCGTATCGGCAGGTGATCCCGGGGGCACCAGAGGGTCTCCTAACTTCTGTCAAGCCTTCCTCACAGTTCTTATTCGCTTCTCCATTTTCTTACTTACTTTCAAGGCCTCTTTCGATCTTGCTTGTCGGGACAGGGTTGCAAGAGCAGCAGGAGCCGCTTGACTGCTAGAGTTTCTCGTTGTCTGCAAAAGAGCACAGTTATGCCACGCATTTCTGGTAATCTACTTACAGCGCTCACCAGTGTCAAAGTCAGCAATCCCTTTGTTCCTTTTATCTTCAGTTTGGTAGCTACCCTTTCTTACTTTTCAGTCCCCCTTACAGCTAGGACTGTCAGCCTTCCTTTCAGCTAGGGCATCAGAAAAACTACAGCTATCCCTCTTTCAGCTAGGACGCCAGTGCCTTTCCTAACTTGGAAAGTCCCCTTTATCCACTCGGGTTCTTTTTGGGAACCTGCTAAGCTGCGATGAGGCTACTCTCAGGTTGGAGGAGCAGCACCTTAGATGCTGTCCTCTCCTTCACCTTTCCCCATTCCGGCTTTCCTCTCTCACCTTATATCCTTAGCTGCTCATAATCTCTCTCTGGTACTCCTCCTCTTTCCCTTTCTTCCATGGTCTTCTACCCTCTCCTATCAGATTCCTCCTCCTCCAGCCCTTTATCTCTTTCACCAATCAACTTCCCAGCTTTCTACTTTGCACTTTCTCCCTCCCCCAGTTTCAACTATCACCTACCACCTTGAAGTTTTTCCTCCCCTCCCACCAACTTCTTATCCTGACTTTCCATCTTTTTACCAGTCCTGATGAAGGTTCTTGGTCCAAAACACAGACTGTTTACTCTTTTCCATAGATGCTGCCTGGGCTGCTGAGTTCCTCCAGTATTTTGTGTGTGTTGCTTTGGATTTCCATCATCTCCAGATTTTCTCATGATTGAGGTCATGGACTGTATCTGGATTACAGAAGAGGAAGTGCTTTCTCTCCTAAGGCAAATTAAGATGGGAAAATACCCAGAGCATGAAAAGGTGCTTCCTCAGAACTTGCAGGAGGTGGGTGCAGAAATTGAAAAGACTCTAGCAGGAAAATTTCCACTTTTTTGGGGTCATGAAGAGTGCTTTTGGCATATTGGCCTTCATAAATCAAAGTACTGAGTACAGGAGATTTGGGATGTTGAAGTTGTATAAGTCATTGGTGAGGCCTAATTTAGAGTATTGTGTATGGTTTTGATCACCTATCTACAGGAAAGATGTAAACAAGGCTGAAAGATTACAAAGAAAATTTACAAGAATGTTGCCAGGTTTGAAGGACCTAAGTTAAAAGGAAATATTGAATAGCTTAGGACTGTATTCTTTAGAATGTATAAGATTGTGTTGTGATTTTATAGAGGTATGCAAAATTATGAGCAGTATAGATAGTGTAAATGCAAGCAAGCTTTTTCCACTGAGGTTGAGTGGGACTACCACCTGAGGTTATGGGTTAAGGGTGAAAAGTGAGAAGTTTAAGGAGAACATGAGGGGACAGTTCTTCACTCAGAGGGTTCTGAGGGTGTGCAATGAGCTACCAGCACAAGTGGTGCATGTGAGCTTGATTTAAAGGTTTAAGAGAAATTTGGGTAGGTAGAAGGACAATAGAGGAATGGAGGGCTATGGTCCCAGTGCAGGCTCCATAGGCAGTTTAATTGTTTTCTGTAAGGACTAAATTGACCATAGTGCCTGTTCTGTTCTGTGCTGTACTTCTCTATGACTCTATGACTTCACTTCAGTATGTTATTTGCTTGTGTTTATTGTTTGCATGTTTTTTTTCTCTTTCACATTGTGTGCTTGATTATCTTCTTTCTTTTAATAAGTTTTTTTTTGTGTTTCTTTGTTCCATGGCTGCCTGTTAGTAAATTAATCTCAAGATTGTATAATGTACACGTACTTTGATATATAAAGCACTTTGGACTTTGAAGATACTACCAAAGTGTAATATCACTCCTGAAGGGTATCTGTCTGGATGGCCAAAAGCAAAATTTAAGCAGTAAGCTCTGCCACTTGTGCACTCAATGTCACAGGTAATTTGGTTGCAACACTGATTCTGCTCTTTCCTCATCCCGTACATACAGTATATACCACATCCTGTAAACCTTACTCCATCTGGAAATTATGGTGGTCCATCAACAAAGCTCCTTAAAGAGGAACTTTATAGTTGCATAACTTGTTTTTAAGCTTCTGATTTTAAGATGGGAATGAATTGCCTTTCTGTTTTTATACCACTGTAACACAACACTACTGGCGAAACAGTGTTTATCATATTACAGGTGGCAGCAACCTACAATGAGAATGGTTTGAGGTCTCAAGAACAGATGCTATGATCTAAATGTGAACTAGTTTCTATTCCCAAAGAATGCCTTTCTTCAAGAGTTCCATAAGTAAGCTTGCTTTGGTGGCAAAGCAAGATGATCTCTACAAAAATTCTCCAAGCCCAGAACCAATGTCAATCCCCTCACCTCAGTGGGGAAGGTCAGGTTTGCCATTAAATTTACAGGTTGTTTACCAACCTCTCATCTCCCATGGGCTATAGCCACATGACTTGAGCATTTAGGGTTTACATTCAAGCCCATCTTATGTAGCAGGTGCAGTAATTCTTTAAGTAGCTCATAATGCTCATCTGATGCCTCTAACAGTGGATCATCAAACTTTTGAATTAAGCACTGGGGAGCTGAAAGGGATTTCAGTCCATTTGTCAACCATTGATGGAAAATAGAGGGCAAATTATGAAAAAATGTCAAAGTTTTTCTCCCCTCCAAGTGAAAACAAATTTATTTTGAAACTCTCTTTTCAATGGAACAGACCAAAATCCATTACTTATGTATATCCATTATCGTGAGCAACTTTGCTAGAGTGTTCTGCTTAATCTTCGTCTCAGGACTCATAGCTACAGTGGAAGTTTTAAAGAGGTAACTTTATTCTCTTACCAATAATCTCTGGTGAGTCCACAGCCTCCAAATGGGTGAATTATTTGGAGATGCTATCCCTCACAAAAATCTCTGTTAATAATCTCTGAACAATTTTCTGCTTGTTTTAGAAACCCATATTGCCTTTTGGGTTTCAGATTAGCATTATCTATATATATACACATACGCGCACACACACCTCTCCTTGCATTCTGCCACAGTTGTGTTACGCTTGACAAATACTGGCTGCCAATTTAAAATAAGCTGTCTGGCATGCAAGTCTTCTGTGTTCACCCACATCTCTCTACTTTACATATCCAAATTGCCCTAAAGTTAGAGACTTGCCCTCTATCCACATTAAACTGTCATATCAAGCAATGAAGCAGAACAAAACTCAAATCTGCTTTCCTAATAAAATCACTTCCCAGAATATGTTTTTGAGCAGATGACAAGTTGATGAGAACAACTGAGTGAGGCATATTCAATAGTCTGAAATGTTTGTTCAGTGATGTAGTCAACTGCTCTACTTGCGAACGTCCAGTAAAATACAATTATATTAATACCTTTTATTTCCCAGCTTTCAAAGTTCGGAGCAAATTTATTATCAAAGTTCATATATGTCACAATATATGACCCTGTGATTCACTTGCTTGAATCATGAACATGATTGTTCATGGCAATTTTTTCGACAGGAATGGTTTGCTATTGCCTGGGCAGTGTCTTTACAAGACAGGTGATCTCAGCCATTATCAATACTTTTCAGAGATTGTCTGCCTGGTGTCGGTGGTCACATAATCAGGACGTGATATGCACTAGGTGCTCAAATGACCATCCACCACCTGCTTCTATGGGTTCATGTGACCCTGACCAGGGGTTTAAGCAGGTACAACACCTTGCTCAAAGGTCACCCCCAGGCTAGCAAAGGGAAGGAGCACCTTACATCTCCTTTAGTAGAGACGTATCTCCATCCCACCATCCATAATGTACATGAGCCTACATAATAAAGAACAATGATCAGTCACTCTGTTACTTTGGCCCATAGCTACACAACAATGAGTAACCAGTATTTTCTTGTGTAAATATTGCTTTGCCGTTGTAGATCAAGATCTGGATACCACTAAGGTCTCATAAAATTTAAATGCACAGGTGCAGTGCCTTTGCATATTATTGACATGTTGAAAATGCTAGTTATAAAAGGAGTTTATTGCAAATATAATTAGTTGGTATTTATAAGTGATTCATGTTTCTCATAAATGCAGTTCATGGCAATCAGTACGTGTTTATTAGAGCAAGTAAAATGCATTTAAAAGCTTTTCAAAATACAACCAGAGGAGGCAATTTTTAAATAGTATGAGGAAACAATTTAGGGTGATATGTAACTGCGAAAATAACATTGCAATTACATTTCTGCATAGATGCTTGACTACTATGAGTGAACAAGTTCCTGAGTATCAATATCTCTGAGGACCTAACCTGGTCCCAACAAATCAATGCAATTATAAAGAAGGTAAAACAGCGGCTGTATTTCATCAAGAGTTTGAGGAGATTTGGTTTGTCAGCTAAAACACTCAAAAACTCCTACTGATGTGGCTTAGAGAGCATTCTGACTGGCTGCATCACCACCTGGTATGGTGGGGGGAGGAGGGGTGGCTACTACACAGGATTGTAGCAAACTGCAGAGAGTTGCAAAATTAGTCAACTCCATCATGAGTATTAGCCTCCTTAGTACTCAAGACACCTTCAAGAAGTGGTGCCTCAGAGAAGTGGCTTCCATCGTTAAGGACCCCCACCACCAAGTTCTCATTTCTCATTTTTACCATCAGGAAGGAGGTACAGAAGCCTAAAGGTACACACTCAGAGATTCAGGACCTGCTTTTTTTCCTGTGCCATAGAATATTCTATTTCTATACATTAAATCCATGAACACTACCTCACTACTTTTATTAATTTCTGTTCTTGCACTACTTTTCTTAACTATTTAATTTACATATGCTGTATTTACTTAATGTAACTCAGTTTTTTGCTTACTTGTCATGTATTGCATTGTATTGCTGCTGCACAGTTAGCAAATTTTACAATATATGCTGGTGATAATAAACCTGATTCTCATTCCATTTTCAAAATTATTTTGAAAGGTTTGCTCAAAATGAAACTCCATTAAATACATTGTTAAATATTTCCAACATTTGTTGCATATGCATGAAGAATTCCACTACTTAGAGTGTTGATTTTTCCTATAAAATCTTATTTTCATGTTTATTTGCATGCCAGCAATTGACTGTACTCTGCAAAGAAATGCCAGGTTTGTCATACATAACTGTTAGAATTTCCAAGTGCAATTGCCACCATGTCCAGATCTTTCCATGGCCATGACTGCATAAGCCCCAAACTTCATTCTCATTCAACTGCAGCTTCTTTCCTTCAGTTTGGGATTAAAATCGCATCATATATCATAGTTATAGCACTGAAAGAGCATTTACTATCAACCTATTTACACTAATTCTATTTTAATCCTGTTTTTGAAATTCTCACATTCTTATTAACTTTCCTACCTTCTACCACTAATGGCAATTTACAGTGTCCAATAAACCCACCAACCTGTATGTCATTGGGATGTGTGAAGAAAGCAAAGGACCTGAGTAGATCCATTCAGCAACAGAGAGAATATGCAAACGCAAACAGCACCCAAGGTCAGGATTGATCCAAGACCTCAGACACTGTGAGCAACAGTGATTACTTCGTACATATGTACTTGGTTATTGTACATATGTTTTCAAATGACATGGTAATATAGCCAGGCTTACTGACAACAAGTTTTTTCAACTACTTAGAAGTCAAAGCCTCTTCTGCTAATTGTCACACTACACCCAACAACACCAACATTGAGGGTCAAGCCGGAAGTTGATGCCTAGGAAACAAAAGAAGGTACAGTTTTATCCTGTAAGGAGTGGAGCACACTTTCCTTACCATTGTGCAAACATATTGACCAATATTTTTTAAAAATTGTGGGTGAAGTAAGGTGACTAATATCCTGAGTGATCAGCAATAGACATCAATCCAAGATTTAGTATTAACTACCAAAAAGCATTCTATCTATGAGAGCTCTCTGTAAACATATGAGAGTAACAGCACAGAATGCTGGAAAAACTCAGCAAATCAGGCAGAATCTGTAAAAAATTCTGAAATCAATATTTCAGAATTGTTACAGACCCAAATATTAGAAAGGTGTACAAGACTTCAAAAAGATTGACTATTTCTTATTCCACAGATTTTGACCTGTTGAGTTTTCTGTTTCGATTTCAGATTTCCAATAGCTGTAATTTCATTTTGATTTTCAAGAATAAAAACACATATTAGGTGGGCTATTGAACATAATTACTATTAACTTTGAAACTCCTTGATTACTGAAATAACTGCACTTTTCCAATTCTAATCAGTGCTTTTTACTGTGTAAATGAGTAGATACAGTATAAGTACACACAGTTGAACAATTTAGCCCTATGGAAACAGAATGACAAAGAACACCTAATTCACTGAGTGGTTAAGTCTCATACCAATCTATCAGATCACTATACAAACTCAGCAATATTTCCAAGTATTTCCTTTGTATCAGAGACTTCCTGAAATGAAGACAAGATAGGCAGATATGAAAGGCATAAAATCTGCATAATAATGATATTCTGATTTGCTTCTCCTGAAGAAACTCAGCCAAGAACTAGACCACAGGTATCCAAGATTCACAAAAAAGTTTCCTTTTCAACAAGTTAGACCTTCAGCGAAAGAAACCAATCATTGCAGTTTAACAAGATACCAGTCATAGCTCAGTGTCAAGACTTTCAATGTTACAAGTATAAGTACATATTTATCACCGTAAACAACTCTGATATTTGTTTCCTTATGGGCCCACACAGCAAATCTGAGAAACATGATAGAATCAATGAAAGACCACACCCAACAGGACAGACAAATGAACAATGTGCAAAAAGACATTAAACTGTGCAAATTTAAAAGGGGAAAAAGTAAATAATAAAAATTGAGAGCATGAGATGAAGAATCTTTGAAATCTTGTGCACGGAATAAAATGTCTATGCATCACTGAGACTTAAACATAACATCTAAGTCCGATATCTGAGTAACGATCAGGGAGTGTACATTTTTCTGGGCACTTACATACCAAAGTATAGGTGTTGCTGCTATTTTGTTGTTATATTGTCAGTCAGTAAAGTTTCCAAGGAATAGAAAAAGTTTGAAAACATTCAAACCATTATCACACAAAACTGGCAAAAGGGGTTACAGAATAAAGGTGTTGATTATTTCTACTCTGAGAATGTACATAAACCACATATTGAAATATAATACACAATAAAAGCAATTCATGCAGCTAATTTAATCATGCATCAATACTTTTGGTAGATTTGAAATAAACATTATGACATACATTTACTTTGAAAATTCAAATACTTTTTAACAAAACTTCACAGAGAGAAAGCAAGCACTTTTCTAGGAGGGAACTGAGAAACTGTAAGATGCTGTAAGATAAGGGAAGCATAGCTGGACCTTAAAATAATACAAGATCCCTGTGAAGCATTGGAGACCTGGTGCCTAAATGTGATCTTTATGAATTCATTAGCACTAGCATGGCACTTCAAGAACTTAACAGCTTGACCCGATGCACAATAGAAGTACATAATTGACATCATGAGTACATTATGAAAAGGCATTGTCAGCATAATATTTCCAAATCTATGCATCATGAATTCCATGACTCATGACTTCTGGATGAGCCTATTATGGGGACCATTTTTAAACACCTTACTAAAATCTAGATATTTCACATCCACCACTCTACCTTCATCAGTTTGTTTTGTTACCTCCTTGAAAAATTCACTTGGGCTCAAAAGGCTGAACCTGCCCCTCACAACTCTATGCTAATTATCTATAGTTGGGGCAGGATGAGTGGTTGAGGGGCTGCTACATTAAGACAGTGTTTTGGGTTCTTAGATCAATGGAACTTCTTCTGGGGTAGGGTGACCTGTACAAGAATTGCACATAAACTGGAGTGGAAAAGGGCTTTCTGTAAATGGGCTGGATGGTTTGGAGTTGGCAAAATGTGTGCAGGATAATTTTTTGCAGCAATACATAGAGTTACAGACTAGAGAAGAGGCAGTGTTGGATCTCCTGTTAGGGAATGAGATAGGTCAGGTGACGAACATATGCGTTGGGGAGAACTTCAGGTCCAGTGATGACAATACCATTAGTTTCAATATAATTATGGAGAAGGATAGGACTGGACCCAGAGTTGAGATTTATGATTGGAGAAAGGCTAACTTTGAGGAGATGTGAAAGGATTTAGAAAGAGTGGATTGGGACAATTTGTTTTATGGGAAGGATGTAATAGAGAAATGGAGGTCATTTAAAGGTGAAATTCTGAGGGTACAGAATCTTTACGTTCCTGTTAGGTTGAAAGGAAAGGTTAAAAGTTTGAGAGCACCATGGTTTTCAAGGGATATTGGAAACTTAGTAGAGAAAAAGAGGGAGATCTACAATAAATATAGGCAGCATGGAGTAAATGTGGTGCTTGAGGAATATGAAGAATGTAAAAAGAATCTTAATAAAATTAGAATAGCTAAAGGAAGATACGAGGTTGCTTTGGCAAGTAAGGTGAAAATAAATCCGAAGGGTTTCTGCAGTTATATTAATAGCAAAAGGATAGTGAGGGATAAAATTGGTCCTTTAGAGAATCAAAGAGATGGGGGAGATTTTAAACAATTTTTTTCTTCAGTATTCACTAAGGAGAAGGATATTGATTTGTGTAAGGTAAGGGAAACAAGTAGGGAAGTTGTGGAAACTATGATGATTAAGAGGATGAAATACTGGCGCTTTTAATGAATATAAAAGTGGATAAATCTCCCGGTCCTGACAGGATATTCCCTAGGACCTTGAGGGACATTAGTGTCGAAATAGCAGGGGCTCTGACAGAAATATTTCAAATGTCATTAGAAACGGGGATAGTGCCGGAGGATTGGTGTATTGCTCATGTGGTTCCATTGATTAAAAAGGGTTCTAAGAGTAAACCTAGCAATTATAAATAGGCCTGTCAGTTTGATGTCTGTGGTGGGTAAATTAATGGAAAGTATTCTTAAAGATGGTATATATAATTATCTGGATAGACAGGGTCTGATTAGGAATAGTCAGCATGGATTTGTGCGTAGAAGGTCATGTTTGACAAATCTTATTGAATTTTTTGAAGAGATTATGAGGAAAGTTGACAAGGGTATTGCAGTGGATGTTGTCTATATGGACTTCAGTAAAGCCTTTAACAAGGTTCCGCACGGAAGGTTAGTTAGGAAGGTTCAATCGTTAGATATTAATATTGAAGTAGTAAAATGGATTCAACAGTGGCTGGATGGGAGATGCCAGAGAGTAGTGGTTGATAACTGTTTATCAGTTTGGAGGCTGGTGACTAGTGGTGTGCCTCAGGGATCTGTATTGGGTCCAATGTTGTTTGTCATATACAGTAATGATCTGGATGATGGGGTAGTAAATTGGATTATTAAGCATGCAAATGATACTAAGGTAGATGGCGTTGTGGATAATGAAGTAGGTTTTCAAAGCTTGCAGAGAGATTTAGGCCAGTTAGAAGAGTGGGCTGAAAGATGGCAGATGGAGTTTAATGCTGCTAACTGTGAGGTGTTACGTTTTGGTAGGAATAATCCAAATAGGACATACATGTTAAATGGTAGGACATTGAAGAATGCAGTAGAACAGAGTGATCTAGCAATAATGGTGCATAGTTCTCTGAAGGTGGAATCTCATGTGGATAGGGTGGTGAAGAAAGCTTTTGGTATGCCAGCCTTTATAAATCAGACCATTGAGTATAGGAGTTGGAATGTAATGTTAAAATTGTACAAGGCATTGGTAAGGCCGAATTTGGAGTATTGTGTACAGTTCTGGTCACTGAATTATAGGAAAGATATCAACAAAATAGAGAGAGTGCAGAGAAGGTTTACTAGAATGTTACCTGGGTTTCAGCACCTAAGGTACAGGGAAAGGTTGACCAAGTTAGGTCTTTATTCTTTGGAGCGTAGAAGGTTGAGGGTAGACTTGATAGAGGTATTTAAAAAAATAAGGGGGATAGATAGAGTTGATGTGGATAGGCTTTTTCCATTGAGAGTATTGGAGATTGAAACAAGAGGACATGAGTTGAGAGTTAGGGGGCAAAAGTTTAAGGGTTACACGAGGGGGAATTTCTTTACTCAGAGAGTGGTAACTGTGTGCAATGAGCTTCCAGTAGAAGTGGTAGATGCAGGTTTGGTATTGCCATTTAAAGTAAAATTGGATAGGTATATGGACAGGAAAGGAAATGAGGGTTATGGGCTGATTGCGGGCCAGTGGGACTAGGTGAAAGTAAGTGTCAGTATGGACTAGAAGGGCTGAGATGGCCTGTTTCTGTGCTGTAATTGTTATATGGTTATCTGGGATGAGTATACTGGCTGGAGGTTCAATAGAGCTACTCAGGAAGCTTTAAAACATATGAACTCCTGCCTGAGAAGCAACTTGGATCCACTCCAATTTGTTGCTGGAACAATAATCCACTGCAGATTCCATGACATTAGCCCTTCATTCAATTCTGAAACATCAAGACAGCAAAGATTCATACATCAGAATGCTCTTTCAGTGACAGCATCCCCTCAAAACTATCCTTTCTTTGTTTACTTTCAGACCCCAGTAGCTTCAGATTGGCAACATCTCCTCCACAGTCTCCTCTACAAAAGGTAGTGGATAATACCCAGTCCATCATAGGAAAACCTCTCCCCACTGCTGAGCACATTAAAACAAAGCATTTTCACAGGAAAACAGTATCCATTGCCCCACCACCCAAAACATGTTCTCTTCTCACCTCTGCCATCAGGAATGTACAGGAGCTTCAGGACTCATACCACCAGGTTCAGGAACAGTTATTACCCTTTAATCGTCAGGCTCTTGAACCAAAGGGGATAACTTAAATTGCTCCATCATTGAAACATTTCCACAAGCTATGATTCACTTTCAAGGACTCTTCATCTCATGTTCTCAATATTTATTGCCTAGTTATTTATCAGTAGTATTCCTTTCATTTATTACTTACGGTTTGTTGTCTTTTGCATTCTGGTTGAATACCCAAGTTCATGTGGTCTTTCATTGATTCTATTATGGTTATGAAAGAATGTGAAGGTGGTCTTCCCTGGCGGCAGATTAAAGACAGCTGTAAGACTGTAATCGCCTATGTTATACAACATGGTACATAATGGTCATTATGGTTATTATTCATTGAGTATGCTCGCAAGAAAATGAATTTCAGGGTTGTATATAGTGACGTATATGTACTTTGATCACAAAATTATTTTGAACTTTATAATAGTTTGGCAGGAGGTGGGAATCAGAGCACCATGTCAGATGATGGAGGAATGGAGAGGAAAACAGATGTCAGGACCAGAAACAACAGATAGGATCAAAGTAATAGACATGATGGGGTGGATAATCTGAAGTGTGTTTATTTCAATGTTAGGAATATTATGAGTAAAAGTGATAAGCTTAGAGCATGGAGCTATGATGCTGCGGCCATTACAGGTACTTGGTTAGAGAGGGACAGGAATGGGTGCTTAATGTCCAAGGGTTTCGATGTTTTAGGAAAGATAAAAAGAGGGGGGTAAAAATTTGGGGGTGGAGTTTCACTACTAATCAAGAATAATATCATAGCTGCACTCAGAGGGGACATAATAGAGGGCTTGTCCGCTGAGTCTATATGGGTAGAACTCAAAGATAGGAAAAGTGCAATCACTCTGATGAGATCGTGCAACAGACCTTCCAATAACCACCAGGACATTGAGGAACAGATAAGCAGGCAAATATAGGAAAGGAGTAAAGACAATAGGGCTGCTGTCATGGGGGTCTTCGGCTATCCAAATACAGATTGGGCAAGAGTGCAAGAAGTTTAGATGGAATAGAATCTATAAGTACATTCTTAAATCAATATGTAGATAGTTACACAAGTAGAAGGGCTGTACTGAACCAGGAGTTGAACAATAAGCCTGGACAGGTGACAGACCTTTCAGTATGTGCCCAGTTAGGGAACAACTCCTTAAGGTTAAAGACAGCTATAAATAAGGATACGTATGGACATTGCAGGAGAATATTAAATTGTAACAAGGCAAATTATGAGAGTATTAGGTAGGAACCAGGGAATAGTTAATCTGGGCAAGTCTATATCTGACAATGTGGAGGGTGATTGAAGACCAACTACACAGAGTACAGGACAAGTATGTTCTAGTCAGAAGGAAGGACAAGGATGGCAAGGTAAGAGAACCTTGGATGTCAAAGGAGGTGATGCATTTAGTCAAGTTTAGGAACCTAGAATCAAAAAGTCATAGAACATTACAGCACAGAAACAGGCCCATCAGCCCATTTAGTGTGTGCCAAACCATTAATCTACCTAATCGCATTGATATGCACCTGGTGAATAGCCTTCTAGTCCCATCTCTTCCATGCACCTACCCAAATTTCTCTTATTGCACAATCTCACCACATAGTGAATGAAGAAGTTTGCCCTCATGTTCCCTTTAAACATTTCACTTTTCATTCTTAGCCCATGACGTCCAGTTGAACCTCACCCAACCTTAGTGGAAAAAGCCTGCTTGCTTTTAGATAATACTTTATCTATACCCATCATAATTTAATATACTTCTATTGAATCTCCCCTCAATCTTATATATTCCAAGGGCCGAAGTCCTAACCAATTCATCCTTTCCCTATAACTCAGGTCCTCAAGTCCTAACAACATCCTAGTAAATTTTCTTTTCATTCTTTCAATCTTATTTATATCTTCCTTGATCAAAACTGCATAAAACCATAATTCTCCAAATTAGGCCTCACAATCATGATATACAATTTCAACATAACATTCCAACTGCTGTACTCTATAGATTGATTTATGAAGGTCAATGTGCCAAAAGCTCTCTTTATGACACTATCTACCCATGACTCCATTTGAAGGTATTATGGATCTGCTTTCCCTGATCCATCTATGCTACCAAGCTCCTCAGTACTCCTCCATTTACCATGTAAGTCCTATCCTGATCGATCCTCCCAATGTGCAATACATCACACTAGCCTATATTAAAGTGCATCTGCCTTTTTCAGCCCATGTTTCCAACTGGTCTAGACTTCACTGCAGGCTTTGATAGTCTTCATCACTGTCACTGCACCCCCAATCTTGGTGTCATCTGCACATTTGCTGATCCGGTTAACCACATTATCATCCAGGGCACTGATATAGATGAAAAATAACAATGGACCCAGCACCAATCCTTGCAGCGCACAGCTTGTCACAGACCTCCAATCAGAGAGGCAATCATCTACAACTGCTCTCTAGTTGTTCCTAAAAGCAAATGCCTAATCAATCTTGAACGCCAAGCAACTGAAACCCTCTTGAAACAACAACACACACAAAATGCTGGTGGAACACAGCAGGCCAGGCAGCATCTATAGGGAAAAGTGCTGTTGACGTTTCGGGCCGAAACCTTTCGTCCCGACGAAGGGTCTCGGCCCAAAACATCGACAGTGCTTCTCCTTATAGATGCTGCCTGGCCTGCTGTATTCCACCACCATTTTGTGTGTGTTGTTGTTTGAATTTCTAGCATCTGCAGATTTCCTCGTGAAACCTTCTTGATCAGCCTCACATGTGGGACTTTGTCAAATGACGTGCTAAAGTCCACAAAGACAATATCCACTGCCTTGTCTTCAGTGTGAATATCCACTGAACCTTCCTGGTATCTTCCTTGAAAGATTCCATAAGATTGGTTCAACCCAACTTACCTCATACAAAGCCATGTTGACTATTGCTAATCGGTCCCTGTCTATCCAAATACTCATACATCCAGGCCCTTATACTAGCTTCAAATAACTTTCCCACTATTGATGTCAGACTCATTGGTCTATAATTTCCTAGCTTATTCTTAGAGCAATTCTTAGACAATGGAACAATATTGGTTATCCTCCTATCTTCTGGCACTTCTGAAAAGAATTGAAAGTGTGAGAATCAGTCACGCAAGCAGGCAGAATCCACAGAAGTGACCTCTCTTTCAGATTTGACTGCTAACAATATTATAGAGCTGCTGAGGCTTCTATTGCAACTGGTGGTCATCTGTGAATATAGTGCCTATAAAAAGTATTCACCCCCCCCCCCCCCAGTCTTGTAAGTTGTCATGTTTTATTGTTTTACAACATTGAATCACAGTGGATTTATTTTGGCTTTTTTGACACTGATCAACAGAAAAAGACTCTTTTGTGTCAAAGTGAAAACAGATCTCTATGAGGTAATCTAATTTAATTACAAATATAAAATACAACATAATTGATTGCATAAGAATTCACCCTCTTTAATATGACACACCAAATCATCACTGGTGCAGCCAGTCGGTTTTAGAAGTTGTATAAATAATTCGATGGTGATCACTTTGTAGAGGCAAAGTGTTTCAATTGATTGTAGCAAAAATACACCTGTATCTGGAAGGTCCAACTGCAGTGAGTCAATATGCTGACAAAACCTACACCATAAAGACCAAAAACAAAAATCTAAGTAACTCCACAAAAAAAGTTATTGAAAAGCATAATTAAGGAGATGGATAGAAGAAAATTTCCCAATCACTGATGTAACACTCAGCTCTTTCAACTCATGTTCGTCTAGGGAAAACTGCCATCTGCTGGCCAAACTGTGTCACACGTTTGCATAGATGCTGTGTAATGCACCCCAGTACAAGCCCACAATGTATAATATCAGACAGTACACACTGTAGGATTAAATGTTTACACGTTATAAATCTTCTTGGTGGTGCGGTTAGTAGAAAACAAAGGTGCCACTCAGTAAATTTAACAGGTTTGTGCACAAAAATAGTTTGTTAGAGCACACACATTCCCGATCTGTCCACAAATGTCCTCCGAACCTCCGACAGCCTCCAAACCATCGAATTCCAGTATCCACCGCCTGGGAACTGTCAGCCGCACCCACACTCCCCCTTCCTCTTCACTCGCCTCACCGAAAAGACCCCCAACTCTCCATCGGTTCCCACCATGCAAGATAGCATAACAGGTCACTCATTGGTTAGTCCCCTGTTACCTGTAATTATAACCCAAACATCGCAGCTTCAGAGAACCATTACCACATCAGTTAACATTACAGAGAAGCCATTTTGTTAGCCTTAACAGTTAACATTACAATTAGTATTACTGAGAACCCTACATTCTCCCCCCACCAAATTTAGTCATGCCCTCATTATGTTCAAATAATTTGTCAACCCTTCCTGCAAAACACAGAGCCCAACCCAAGTATAGAAAGCAGTGATATAGGTCCCCAAAACAGTAGCGATCACACCCTGTTTCCCAGGCGCTACATAGGTCAACCTACCTGGGTGGTGGGGGAGGGGGTGTCCCTAATTCTCTGAGACATCCTAACTCTTCTGACTTGGACACTACTGGGGACACTCTGGGGCTACTGGCAGACCCTCCCTCGATCTGTCACTCCAACCCCTCTGCAACCTGAAACCCCGCTGTCTCTTGTTCCGGCTCCACCTCCTCTCCTTCAGAGTCCTGCTATACCCTAGGCTGCCCACCAATAGCCCCCCTCCCCTCACCTGATTCAGTGGGAAAAGAACCAGCAGTCTTTTCCTCCATCACGGGAGAGTTAGCAAATGGCAGCATGTACAACACAATCTGAATCATCATCCTCAGTATCGACTCAGAATCATTCTCAGGGGCTGGGCACGGCCCAGTCTCTTCCAGGGTGGGCTCTTCCGTCACCCTGCATCTTCGCCGAGTCCTTGGACTAGGTGCAGCCGCCACATTGGGCTCCCGATCTACCTGCACCTCTTGTCCCGGGGCAACAAATTGTTCCAATGGAGAATCTTGATAGGCCCCTTCCCCTCCTCTGGTCCCACCCAGAGAACTGGTAGATTTGGCATCTGACTCTCAACCACATAGGGTGTGGCTGCCCAGCAGTCAGTCAACTTGTGCTTTCCAGGTAGTCCCAAATTCCTTATGAGGACTCCGTCTCCCGGCAGGAGTTGGGAGACCTTCACTTTCTGATCATCTCTCCTCTTATTTCCTCGACTCTGCTTGGTAGCCGCCACCCCAGCCAATTCGTAAGCCCTTTCCAGCTCTCTCCTCATATCCGACACATTCTTCAGATAATGCTTCAGTGTTACGCCACCCGCATCAGTCCCGAAACAAAGGTCAACAGGCAGCCTCGCCTTGCGCCCAGACATCAGATAATGGGGCAAGTACCCAGTAGCTGTGTTGTACAGTTGTAACAGTGAACCAGTTGCCCAATATGTTGACTCCATCTGCTCTTCTTGCTAATCTCCAGTCTCCCGAGCATGTCTAGCAGGGTCCGATTGGACCTCTCAGGCTGAGGATCGCCTTGCAGATGATATGACATGATCCTTGATTTCTCAACTCCCAGCATGCCCAATAACTCATGGATGAACTTACTCTCAAAGTCCCATCCCTGGTTACTACGTATCCGCCTGGGAAGGCCATAATGCATGAAATACTTCTCCCATAGCACTTTTGCCACCATAGTCACCCTTCGGCCCTTGGTAGGAAAAGCCTGAGCACATCTAGTGTAGTGGTCTGTGATGACTAAAACATTTGCTTGTTGCTGGCATTGGGTTCTATGGCCAGGAAATCCATACACACCAGTCCAGAGGCCCTGCACTCTGTAAGTGTGACAAAGGGGCAGCCTTCATTGGGAGTGTCCTCTGGTGTATGCAGCGAATGCACGACTTGCAGTACTCTTCGACCTCCGACTTCATCTGGGGCCAGAAAAACCGGTCTTTGAGCAATCCATTGGTCTTTTCCACCCCCAAATGCCCGGAACCATCATGCAGTGACTTCAACACAATCTGCCTATACTTTTCCGGCAGAACCAGCTGCCTGCACCGGGGTCGGTCCGGGGGTGACGTGACCCAATATAAACTGTGGTTCTTCAGCTTCATCCTAGGCCATTCTCTCAGTAATGGTGGCACCGAAGCGTGTTTCATCTTCTCCTCCTGCGCCATGTCCCCCTTTTCAACCGCGTATCAAATGGTGCCGATGCCCGGGTCATCATGCTGGGCAGCTGCCACTTCCCCAGAACACAATTCTGGCAGCTGCTTGGTCTTCAGCGCAGTCAGGTTACAGTAACCTGGGGGTACAGCATAATCAGCAGTCCCCAATTGATCCACTGCACAATCTGCCCTCTCCTTTTCCTCGGCCTTCACAGTGATAGCAAATTGACACATGACCTTCACCCCAGGAGCAGGAACGTTCTCCCACTCCTCATCCCTATCCAGTCCCTCATTCATCCGTTGGGACAAAGCATCTATATGAATGTTCTGCTCCCTGGCTGGTACTTCAGGCTGAAATTATATGCAGGCAACACCACCAAACACCAATGGCCTGTGGCATCCAGTTTTTCTGAGGTCAGGATGTAAGAAAATGGGTTGTTGTCCGTCCTCACCTCAAACCTGGCCCTGTAGAGACAGTCACTCAGCTTATCTACCACTGCCCATTTCAACGCCAGGAACTCCAGCTTGTGGGTGGGATAGTTTCTCTTGGTGGGCGACAAACTCCAGCTTATAAATGCCATTGGCCTCAACCTGGTTGCCTGATCCGGATACAGGATGCCTCCTAACCGCTCTTGGCTGGCATCGGTGTGTAGTACATAGGGCAATTGGGGTTCTGCAAAAGCCAGCACTGGTGCCTGGGTCAGCAACTCCTCAGTGACTGAAAAGCTTCCTCACATCTTGCATCCCACCTCTGTCCAAAGGGCTCTGATGGGTTTAGATATTCTCCCACCTGATGTCCTCTTTTCCCTTCCCCAAGGGAGGGTAACCATACAGAAGCTGGTTCAAGGTGTGACTCACCTTGGCATAGCCCTTTACGAATCTCTGATAATAACCACAGAACCCCCAAGAAAGAGTGCAGAGTACTCACAGTCTGGGGCCTCCGCCATCTGGTCACCACTTCTATCTTAGCCGGGGCTGTAGCTACTCCAATCCGCAGGATTATGTGCCCGACATAGCTACAGATGTCGTGCAGAACTGGCACTTGTCCAGGGAAAGTTTTAACCCTTCCTTCTTCTGTCGACGTAGCACCCCGCTTCGTGTTCTTCCAAGGTGGATCCAAATATGATCAAGTCATCCAAGTACACCAACACATCAGGCAAATTTATATCCCCCACTGTCTTTTCCGTGAGCCCCTGGCAGGGGCTCCTGATATGCCGTGGGGCATCCTTTCAAACTGGAAAAATCCCAGAGGGATCCCACTCAGACAGGCCAGTGTATCTTCAACCCTCAGGGACAGTGCACCAGTTCAGGGTCCTATAGTCCACACACATGCATACCTTTCCATTCTTCTTCCAGGCCACTACTATTGGAGGACACATAAGGTCTTTGGGATTCAGAGATGATCCCAGCTTCCTTCAAATTACAGAAGTGATGCCATACATCTTCCACATCTGCAGGGGTCAGTCGCAGCGACCTCTCTGTAAACGGGGAGTCCTCAGTCACCTGGATGGTGTGGAGAGTACTCTTAGAACAACCCACATCAAACTCACCAAGGGAAAAAACATCTTCCAGCTTCAACATCTTCTCCACCAGCCTTTGCTTCCAACCCAGCGGCACAGGAGAGTCCCCAAAGGTAAAGGCCTCAGCAGTCAACTTCCCCGTTTTCCAATACTTTCTCCCCAGCGGGCCTCACAGGGGTGCTAGACATTACAGTCACCGGGAACAAACGTACCAGCAGCATCCCTCACTTAAAGGTGATTTCTCTGACAATCACAGCCATCCTGATTGCCTGTACCACCGAGGGCCTCAGCAATTCTGACCTCACTAGCACGCCTGCCAGAAATTGCGACTCTCCCCCGAGGTCTTCCAGGGCATCCACTAAAAGCACCTCGCCACCAGGCACTCCAGGAAATCTAGAGGTTCCCATTGCTCTCGCTTATTACCATATTATCTTAGGCTTTGACTGTGTGCACCACCCAGTCCCTTGTTTAAATTCAGTATCCAGCCCAGTGCAGTCCCACACTTCCTCAAAAAGCAGCCCGCAAAGCTGGGTGTACAGCCAGGGTCCCCAAAAAACTCTCACCCACCTTCTCCTTACAGGCCCCCATGAGCCTCCACACCAGAGGGGTGTTGGCCCCCACCAGAACTGAGACAACCCTCATCTCAACCGGGTCTGTACAAACCAGCACTAACGTCTCCAGGATGTCAGACACTCCCACATCGGTTTCTGAAAACTCCAGTTTCACTGACAAATTCCCATCATAAGGATAATCCCCAGCACTGTTACCCCAAATCTCCAACGCACTGAATGAGGTCAAGGACAAATACCTTAAATACTGGTTGTAAAACGAACGGTACAATAACATGACCTGTGACCTGGTGTCGAGTATGGCTTTGGCATAGATTCCCTGTATCCATAGTGACACACTGGAGCGGGGTCCCATTAAACCTTCCAGAATCGGGTCTTTTGCCTTCGAGGGTTCCTTGGTACATTGCTGGGAACATGTTCCACAGGCCTTTCTCTGCCTCTCTCCCCTTTCAACTTTCTTCTTCTTTATCTCTACAGTTCTTTCATGCTTATCCCCTCCCCCTCCCCCCTTTATCTCTCCTCTGATTGGTTTTCCACCTGGTGCCTCTAGGCCCTACCCCCTCCCCTATCTCCATTACTGGGCTTCAGTCCTCTCTTTCCCCCCCCCCCCCCATTCCTGATGAAGGGTCTCGGCCCGAAACGTTGGCTACTCTTTTCTCACCGATGCTGCCTGACCTGCTGAGTTCTTCCAGCATTGTGTACGTATTCTTTGATCCACAGCATCTGCATATTGGGCAGCTGCTTGTACTTTTGTGTTTAGATCTATTGTTGTTGGTCACCTATCAAAGTTCAAAGTGTATTTATTATCAAAGTTTGTATTTATTATAAAACCTTGAGTTTGGACTTCTAACAGGCAGCCACAAAGCAAAGAGAAAAAAGAGCCTTGATCACCCAATGTGCAGAGAAAAAAGGACGCATCATGCAAACAATAAATGCAAGCAAATAGCATTTTGAACTGCTCTACAAAGCATTCAGCATAGTTCAGTGCAGATTTGAGTTGTGGAGCAGCCCATCCCTTACCTTTGGCCCTGACATCCAGACCCTTTCAACATGGCCCAGCTGCTAAATTGATGTCCAAACACAGTGTCCAATTGTCTCAATTTGCTCTCAGGCCAGTACTCCACCACCTCAAATCGGCCTGCAACCAACCTTTCTGATTCGGCACTGCACTTACGTCTCCGTCTAAAAATCAAGTTCAGTCAAATTGGTACACTCTTATCTCCGGATCTCACTGCCTCAATTCAGCCTTCAACGTGGCAATTAAAATGATCAAACCTCAGGTCTTCTTCACTCTTGGCGACAGGCCTGCTGCCTCGCTTGACCTCAGTTCTGGCACGTTGAATTGATTTCCAGTCCGACTAGAACTTACAGACTGTTACTTGCAATGATCTTTTCCCAGAAGAAGTATGGTTAACAAAGTATTTCGTTTTTTCCACCAGCCAGAAGTCGCTGTAGTTCATCAGTACCATTTTAAACCAGATGTCAACTATCTGCATGATAATCTGGCTAACTGGATCAGCAAATTTGCAAATGACATCAAGATTAGGGGTGTAGTTATCATCAAGGAAGCTTATCATGGGTTGCAAAGGGACCTGGATCAACTTGAAAACTAGGCTGAAAAATCACAGATGGAATTTAATGTAGACAAGTGCAAGGTGTGCACATCAGTAGGACCAACTAGGGTAGGTCTTATGCAGTGAATGGTAGGGCATTGAGGAGTGCATGCCACAGATCCATAATTCTTTGAAAGTTTTTTCACAGGTTAATAGGGTCATAAAGAAAGCTTTTGGCACATTGGCCTTCATAACTCAAAGTATTGAGTAAAGGAGATGGGATGTTTTATAAGTCATTGGTAAGGGCTATTCTTCTTTACAACATTCCTCAAGCTCGATCAGATTGCCCGGGGATTGTAGGGGAACAGCCCTTTTCAAGTCCAGCCACTTACAACTTCTAAATTGGATTGAGGTCTAGACACTGACTTGGCCACTCCTGTTTTTAAGCCATTCCTGGGTCGCTTTGGCTTTATACTTGTGCTCATTATCTTGCTGGAAAGCAAATCTTTTCCCAAGTCGCATTTGTCTTGCAGAGTGCAACCGGTTTTCTTCCAGGATTTACCTCTATTTTGCTGCATTCATTCTACGCTCTACCTTCACAAGTCTTCCAGGGCCTCCTGCTGCAGAGAAGCATCACCACAGCATGATGCAGCCACCACCATGCTTCAAGGTAGGGACTGTGTGCTTTTGATGATGTGCAGTGTTTGGCTTTCTCCAAATATAGTATTTAGCTAGATGGCCAGAAGGCTCACTTTTGCTTTCATCTGTCCATAACACTTCTTCCAGCTGAATTCAGAACACTTCTTCCAGCTGAATCTCCCACATGCCTTCTGGCAAACTCTAGCAAAGTTTTCGTGTGAGTTGTTTTCAACAGTGGCTTTCTCTTTGCCACTTTCCCATAAAGCTGCGGCTGGCGAAGCACATGGCAAGAGTTGTTGATTGTGCAGTCTCTACCATCTCAGCCACTGAAGCTTGCAACTCCTCTGGAGTTGTCAGAGGTGTCCTGGTCACCTTTCTCACTCGTCCCCTTCTTGCTTGGTCAGTTTTTGAGGACAGCCTGCTCTTGGCATATTTGCAGCTATGCAATATTCTTTCCTTTTCTTGGTTATTGACAACTGTATTCGAAGGGATATTCAGAGATTGGAAATGTCCTTGTATCCACCTCCTGACTTCTCCAAATTTGAAGAAGAACATTCTTGCTATTGCGGGAGTGCAGCGTAGGTTCACGAGGTTAATTCCCCGGACAGCGGGACTGTCATATGTTGAAAGATTGGAGCAACTGTGCTTGTATACACTGGAATTTAGAAGGATGAGAGGGGATCTGATTGAAACATATAAGATTATTAAGGGATTGGAACACAAGAGGCAGGAAACGTGTTCCTGATGTTGGGGGAGTCCAGAACCAGAGGCCACAGTTTAATAATAAGGGGTAGTCCATTTAGAATGGAGTTCAGGAAAAACTTTTTCACCCAGAGTGTTGTGGATCCATGGAATGCTCTGCCTCAGAAGACAGTGGAGGCCAATTCTCTGGATGCTTTCAAGAAAGAGTTAGATAGAGCTCTTAAAGATAGCAGAGTCAAGGACTATGGGGAAATGGCAGGAATGGGGTACTGATTGTGGATGATCAGCCATGATCATATTGAATGGTGGTGCTGACTCGAAGGGCCAAATGGCCTACTCCTGCACCTATTGTCTATTGTGCTTTTCAATAACCTTTTTGTGGAGTTCCTTGGAGTGTTATTTTGTCTTTATGGTGCAGTTTTTGCTAGGATACTGACTCACTAGCAGTTGGACCTTCCAGATACAGGTCTATTTTTACTACAATTGACACACCTTAACTGCCCATGGTGATCTCCATTTATCTAATTAAGTAACTTCTAAAACCAATTACCTGTACCAGTGATGATTTAGGGTGTCATATAGAAGGGAGTGAATACCTTTTCAATCTACCCCTCATCTTTTTCTCCAGTCCTGCTGAAGGGATTCAACTCAAAACGTTGACTATAGCTTATTCCATAGAAGACGCCTGGCCTGCTGAGTTCCTCCAGCATTTATTGTGTGTTGCTTGGATATCCAGTATCTGCAGATTCTCTCTTGTTTGCAATTTTGTGTTTTATATTTTAATTAATTTGGATCACTTTGCAGAGATCTGTTTTCACCATGACACTAGAGGTTTTTTACCCCCTGTTGGTCGGTGTCAGTAAAACCAAATTAAATCCAGTGTGATTCAAAGTTGTAAAACAATAAAACATGACAACTTCCAAGGGGGGTGAATACCTTTTTTAGGCACAGCATTTGCTAAAGATCCACGATAACAGCAGGACAATTGTACAGCTACAATGTATCCACATCACTGCTTTTCAAATATAGGTGGCCCCCGTTTTTTGAATGTTCGCTTTATGACACCTCGCTGTTATGAATGACCTACATTGTTTACCTGTTTTCGCTAACAGAAGGTTTTTTCACTGTTACAAAAAAAGGCAGCGCACTCCCCGAGCAGCCAAGCTAAGCTCCTCCCCCGGAACTGCATTCTAGCCGCCATTGTTTAAACACGTGTCTGTGAGCATCTGTGCTTTATCTCGATTTATTTTGTGCATCTGTTAGCAAGAAGAGCTCTAAGGTATCAGGAAAAGCCTAAAAGAACTCATAAGGGTGTTACACTTAGCTTAAAACTAGACATAATTAAGCATTTCAATTGCAGTGAACGAAGTAAGGACATTGTCTGTGTGTTGAACCATTCGCACTGTTTATACGCAGACAGAAAGAATCTTGAAAGCTGCCGAATTTGCCATTGGTTCTGCTCATATTGTGGTCTCTCTTATTCAGCATCTAATAATGGATAAAATGGAAAGTCTATTGCTTGAGTGGATTGATGGGTGTATGAAGTGTGGTGTTCCATTAAGTTATCTTATACTTAAGGAGAAATCAGTCAGTCTTTTTAATAAGTTGAAATAGAAAGCACTGGACGATGGTGATGGAAGTGTTGCAGAAGTGGAATTTAAAGGTAGTCATGGGTGGCTTAATTGGTTTCTGAGGTGAGGGAAGCTGCTGGAAAGTTCCCAGCAGAACTGAAGAAAATAACTTTCTTCCGAACACACCATCATCAGTGTGCTCGCTGTCTTCCCAATTCCGGTAAGTGGAACTACACTGTACGCGCATTATTTCTACTTTATATAGGCTGTGTATTTTTATGTGTTAGTTGGTATGATTTGGCAGCTTCATAGCTTATAGGTTACTGGAGTGAGATTTTCACTATGCTAGACAGTGCTGCAATGATTACAGAAAAGTATTTCTACTTTATATAGGCTGTGTATTTAACATATCATTCCTGCTTTTACTAGATGTTACCGTTACTTTAGGTTGTATGTGTTATTTGGCATGATTTTGTAGGTTATTTTTTGGTCTGGGAACACACAAATTTTTCCCAAATAAATGAATGGTAATTGCTTATTCACTTTACGACATTCTGGCCTACGAACCATTTCATAGGAACGTTCTACCTTCAGGTAGTGGAGGAAACCTATATACACAATTTTCAAACTCCTCCAACATTCCAGTCACCCAAAATGGTTGTTAATCCCAGTCTTCTCTCTACCTGCAGACAACTCAGGTGATCAACCCCAGTCTGCAGCTCTGGGAAGACCATTGTTTAGGGCTGTATTTTAAATTCAATCTGCCATCCACATTCAAAACTGAAGACTGGTTGCTGCTGAAATGAATACTTGCTATGTACCATAACTTCAGAATCCCTTAAGACCATATGATATAGGGACAGAATTAGGCCATATGGCCTATCAAATCTGCTCCACCATTTCATCACGGCTAATCCCTTTTTCCTCTCAGCCCCAACCTCCCATGTGTTTCTTCATGCCCTGACCAATCAAAAATCTATCAACCTCTGCCTTAAATATACATATAAGGACTTGGCCTCCATGGCTGCCTATGGCAATGAATTCCAGATTCACCACTCTCTGGCTAAAGAAATTCCTCCGCATCTCCATTCTAAAAGGATGCTCCACTATTTTGAGGCTGTGTCCTCTGGTCTTAGACTCTCAGATCATAGGAAGCATCCTTTCCACATCCACTCTATCAAGGTCTTCCACCATTGAATATGTTTCAACTAGATCACCCCTCATTCTTCTAAATTCCGGTGAATACAGGCCCAGAGTCATCAAATGCTCTTCATATGACGAGTCATGTAATCCTGAAATCATTTTAGTCAATCTGCTTTGAACCTTTTCTTGTTCCATCAAATTCTTTCTAAGATAAGGGGCACAAAATTGCACACAATACTCCAAATGCGACTCACCAGTGCTTTATAAAGTCTCAATGTTATATCCTTGCTTTTACACTGCTTATAAAAATTGTTCCCCCCTCCCCACCTTGGATGTTTTCATGTTTTATTATTTTATAATGTCATAATACATGGATTCAATTTGGCTTTTTTGACACTGGTGTAACAAAAAAGACTCTATTGTGCCAAAGTGAAAATAAAATTCTACAAATTGGTCTAAATTTATTCCAATTATTAAAGACAAAATAAGTGATGTCATAATTACTTACCTCCTTCAATTCAGTACTTAGTAGATTTCAAGGTTTCAAAGGTACATTTAATGTCAGAGAAATGTATACAATATACATCCTGAAATGCTTTTTCTTCACAAACATCCATGAAAACAAAGGAGTGCCCCAAAGAATGAACAACAGTCAAATGTTAGGACCCCAAAGTGCCCCCCCAGCTCCCCCCTCCCCGATGTAAGTGGCAACAAGCAACAATGCCCCCTCTCCCCACCAACAAGAGAAAGCATCGGCACCCACCACCGAGTATTCAAGCATGAGTAAAGCAACCGTAAAGACACAGACTTGCAGTTACCCCAAAGAGTACATGGTTCACCCAGCATTCAACATATTACAGGTTCTCTCTCTCTCTGAGGAAGAAAGAGATGTCTCCATTTTCAGTCAGTGGGGAGACATAACAAACATCTTGCTGGTTTACAATATTAAAAATCCGCCTTATTGCTTTTTTTAGCTCTGTGCCCAAAGATCACGAGTCTCTGGGCACACAGCCTCAGATACTTCAACTCCCCCAACGACACTCGGGTCTCCTGTCGTGACACCGACCCTCGATCTGCCTGTCACCACTGGCTCGAGATCCTAGGCTTCCAAAGCTGAGCTGAATACTTAGGCTGAGCCTTTGGTGTGCTAAACAACGGCCAGTCTTGAAACACTGAGAGCAGGTCCCATTCCCTCAAAGAACCATAGTCAGAGTGTAATTCCAGATCAGGGTCTTTAAAAGAACCCTGAAAGGGAAAAATAAAGATATTTAATATGGAAATAGAGCTGTTTCCAAAGATGCAAGCAAAGGAGTTGACTTTTAGTGCCATCATCACTCCGCTGTGCCTTCTTGCAGATACACCTTAGCAGCAATTACAGCCTTGAGTGCATACTAAAAGGCTCAAAACCTTTATCACTCCATATGAACACTATGCCTTCAAGACACTCTCTTTTGGAATCTCATCAGCCCTTGAACTCTTTCAGATGAGGAAGAACCAAATGATGGAGGGACTGTTAGGAGCAGTCTGCCACATGAACAATACACTCATCTTCAGAGGCTCAAGTGAGGAACATGACAAAAGAGTGGAAGCTCCATTGGAGAAACTGAAACAAACCACAATCGCCCTTAACAAAAAGAAATGTGAATTTGCAAAGTTGGAGCTAAATGGATCTGCCAGAATCCTAAACTGACATCTAGTTCGGTGAAGAACCTTGCTCCATCCAGCATACCCAATGTGTGTTTAGCAGAAGGCAGAATTAACTTTGCACTGCATTATTCAATTTTCTTAGATCCTCACTGTGACATCTGGCTTGGCAACAGGAATAATGCCCATACACAACTCTATGATGTCAAGTGTTCCATTCTCTCGAGTTCAGCTTTGACTTTGTTTATCAATGGGATTGATGTATGCCTCGCTGTGGTCACAGGGTGGGGCATCACTCCTGGTCTCAGTTGGATAACTCCAGCCTGTGAACAACTCCAGATACTTCTCCTGTCACTAAACATAGTCTAGCGAATTCAATCTTGCAATGAGTTTCAGTTTCTCAATGATATGTCAACCCCAGAGTGGTGGGGTTCTGAACAACATTAACATCTCCTTTTAACTGTTCCACATTTTTATGGATGGAAGTAGTAAACATTTATTTCACACTTAGCTTATGTGTCCTTGGCCGCATAAGCACCTTCTTTGTTGGATTTAGCATAATGCTTTTTTTTACCAGTTTTGTGCAGAGACACAGGCTTTTATAATAGTGAATTCTGTTGCACTGGTGGCATTTCAGTTCTTTTGCTGGACAGAGCTCTTCGATGTTGAATGAAAACTTACTGGACCTCCTACAGTTGGACATTTTACCTGCTCTTTGTTTTGCTTGACTGTTTTGTTTGAGCTGAGTTCTACTGTAATCTCTTTCTGTAGTCTTTCTAACTGCACCTTACTTGTACCCACACTTTTATACAGCTTCGAGCTTTACCTCAGCATTGTTTCTATGATTGAGTTCTGCCTGTTGCTGACAAACATTGTCACTGAGCCTGACTATAGTAATAACCATCTTTAATGTGAGATTTGCCTGTAACTGAGGTCTCTCTGACAATTTGGCGTCTAGTAGTTTGAAAACAATCCTGTCTCCAATGAACTCTCAAATTTCCACATGCACAACTACCTGACAGGGCATATAATGCTGTGATTAAGTCATTTACACTTTCAGCTGGCTCCTGTTTTCTGGAGTTGAATTTTGCCTCCTCATATACCACATTTCACTTTCCTGTGAAGTATTCTTTGAACCTGTCCTGCACTGTTTCATACTCCTTTTTCTGAGTATCTATCAGTTCAGACCCACCCATGATGTTATTTGCTTTTTTGTCACCTATGTGGTATGTCAGTGTGCTTAATTCATACTCTTCTGAAGCCTGAGTAAGATTGCTTGCAATTCTAAATCTTTCAAAGTATAAGAGCCAACTCTCAAAGTCCCATGGTTTAAAGAAAACAATGTCTCTGGGGGCTTTATTTTGTATGCAGATGTAGGTACTGCAGGTATTTACTCCAATTTTCTGTTTGTTTATTTATTATTTTATTTCTTTGGAATACATGGTCTTATTTTCTTTCCCTGATAGGTTGCCTGACTCACTGCTGCGTCTGTGTCTGTGTGCACTTCCCAGGCTCGTGGCCCAAGATTATTTTAATGTATCTGTAGTAATGTGAGTATTATTAGAAGTAAGTTAATACCAATCAAAGCTGTTGGTAACAAGGGGCTGGTTCCGGGATTGGCAGGGTTTTACTTCCGGTATTGTTACATGAGCGAGGCGGTAGACAAACCCAACTGCAGAACTCTGGCACGGAGGCAGAGTCGGGAGGTGCTCTTGACGTAGCGAGTGTGGAATCCGTATCCAGGAGCGATGCTAGACTTAGAACTGGCAGTCCTAAAACCCATGAAACAAGGTTACTCACACCAGAGTCGACCAATGAACTGACAGCTCCTTGCTGTGGCCACAGAGTATTTATATTGCATTTGCTGATGGCAAGCAGGTGTGTATAATTAGTGGAACCTGGGAATGATTGGAAACTAAACAAGGGGATTGAGGCCCAATTCCTGAGGTAAATAGCCAGGCGGGTGATTACCAGAAGGGACCATGACATTACTCCTCCCTCAACGGGAGCCTCACGGTGATCCTCCAAGCCCGTCTGGATGTTCCCGATGAAAATCCTGGATGAGGGAAGGGTCTAGGACGAAGGAGCGGGGGACCCAAGGACGCTCTTCTGGACCGTACCCTTCCCAATCTACCAGGTATTGCAGACCCCTGCCCCTACGGTGCACATCCAGTAGTCATTGGACTGTGTACGCCGGATGGTTGTCGATGATACGGGCAGTTGGAGGAGTGTCAGCCGGGGGACACAATGGGCTGTCGGAAACAGGCTTTAACTGGGAAACATGATAAGTCAGGTAGATGTGCATTGACCTTGGCAGTTTTAGGCGGACTGCTGCAGGATTGATAACACTTTCAACCTTGAATGGTCCCCAGAAGTGAGGAGCGAGTTTCCTATGCAGGAAAGCCACACCATCTTCCCCGGTTGGTACTCAGGCGCCAGAATCCGGTGTCGGTCGGCCATCTTCTTATTGCATTTTGCTGATCTGAGTAGGGCCGTGCGTGTCTCCTCCCACACCTTAAGGCACCGATCTATATAGTCCTGAACTGATGGTACCGCAATCTGCTCTTCTTGCGCAGGGAACAGCAGGGGTTTGCACACCAGGGAATACTCGAATGGAGACCTTCAAATAGCCGAGCTCACCAGAGAGTTGTGGGCGTACTCAACCCACGGGAGGTGGTCGCTCCAGGTCAACGGGTTGTTTGCTGTTACACAACATAGCGTCTTGGTTGACCTGTTCCGTCTGCCCGTTCGTCTGGGGGTGGAAGCCGGATGACAGGCTGACCGATGCACCTAAGGCTTGACAGAAGGCCTTCCATACCTGTGAGATGAACTGGGGGCCACGATCAGAGATGATGTCTGTGGGGTTTCCGTGGAGGTGGAAGACATTCTTACATTCTTGTAAGAATTCGATTGCGATAGTGATACATGTGACTCATGCTTCTCCCTCTCAAGTTGAGGTATGAATTCAATCTTATAATCGCTGTTTCCTAAGGCTTGCTTTACACTAATCTCCCCCAATAAGATCTGGGTTAAAATCTGTGGTTTCTTGAGAGGAAGGGAGTTTAGGGAGGCCCATGAAGTGTACCACCTTAAGAGAACTGGTCTACCACGGTGAGTACGGTAGTGTTCCCATGTTAAGGGGGTAGACCGGTGACAAAGTCCAGGGTGATTTGCGACCAGGGACAACCAGGAACAGATATAGGATGAAGTAAACCCGCAGATGGCAGATGAATGGCTTTTCCCCGGGCACAAATAGAGAATGCTGAGACATAGGAACGGGTATCCACCTCCATGAACAGCCACCAAAAGTGTCTTTTCCGGAGCACTAGGGTCTGATCACTCCCGGGATGGCAGGTGAACCAAGACATGTGCCCCCACAGGAGAACCTGAGACCTGACAGAAACGGGCACATGCAGGCGATCGCTGGGTCCATTACTGGGGTAGGGGTCATCCCATTGGCTTCTTTTATTTTGGACGATCTACCAAGTGAGGGTGGAGACCATGCAGGATGGTGAGAGGGTAGTCCCTGGGCTGGAAGTGTCCTCCTTGAAGTCATATTGGCGGGAGAGCGCATCTGGCTTCCTGTTCTTGGACCCCGGACGGTATGTGCGGGAAAACTTGAACCGTCCAAAAAACAACGCCCAACAGGCCTGGCAGGAGTTCAAATGTTTGGCGGTCTGAATATACCCCAGATTTTTATGATCAGTCCATACCACAAATGGTTGTTCGACCCCTTCCAGCCAGTGGCTCCATTCTTCCAATGCTAGTTTGACCGCCAGGAGTTCCCGATTCCCCACGTCATAATTCCGCTCAGCCGGGAACAGTCAGCGAGAATAGAAGGCGCGGGGTGAAGCTTTTCATCCGAACTTGATCGTTGGGACAGGACTGCTCTTATCCCGGAGTCAGAGGCGTCCACCTCGACAAAGAGTTGATGGGCTGGGTCCGGATGGACCAGGATGGGAGCGGTGGTACAACACCTCTTCAAGTCGGTGAATGCCGAGTCAGCTTCGGAGTCCCAACAGAAGGGGGTAATAGGCGAGGTAAGCCAGGTAACGGGGTCCGCCACTGGACTGTAGTCTCTGATAAATTAGCAGTAGAAATTTGCAAACCACTGGAATCATTGAAATTGTTTGCGGCTCGTGGGCCTAGGCTGTTCTTCCACTGCTCGGATCTTCTCGGGATCTGCTCTCATCTGCCCGCTCTCGATGATATAACCCAGGAAGCTGACCGAAGGAACGTGGAACTCACATTTCTCCGCCTTCACAAATAATTGGTTTTCCCATAGTCTCTGGAGGACATGACAGACATGGTGAATGTGTTCTTGGGGGATGCTAGAAAATATCAGGATATCATTGAGGTAAACGAATATGAACCAATTAATAAAGTCCCTCAGTACATCATTAGCGAGGGCTTGAAAAACAATGGGAGCATTGGTGATGCCAAACATCATGACCAAATATTCAAAGTGGCCCAGAGGTGTATTAAAGACCTTCTTCCACTCATCCCCCTCCCTCACCCTGACCAGATGGTAGGCATTCAAAAGGTCCAGCTTTGAGAAAATGGTGGCTCCATGCAGTGGTTCAAAAGCTGAACTAATTAGGGGTAAAGGGTACTTATTCTTAACTGTGATACTGTTTAGGCCTCTGTAATCAATACAAGGACTTTTTTTTGATTCGGAACAAGAAAGCAGCGGGAGACCACCTAAGGATTTCCAGCGGGAAGACATTGAGTTCTCGGGTGAAGAGAGAGGCCAGACTGTGCAGGCGCATGATGTCAGCCAGTTGAGTGCGAACAGTTTAAAAAGGGCAAGGAATCTGCAGAAGTTTTTGATTCGGAACAAGAAGGCAGTGGAAGAAGGGAGAGCACCTAAGGATTTCCAGCAGGAAGACATATTGAATTCTCAGGTGAAGAGAGAGGCCAGACTGCGCAGGCACATGATGTCAGCCAGTTGAGTGAGAACAGTTTAAAAAGAAGGCAGCCATATCCAGCAGGCAGCGTTGGGAGTGGGCAGTGGAGTGAGAGGCAGCAGAATGAAAGGGTTGTGGCTCCATGGGCTTTGGCGATAATGGGACAAGGTGAGGTAGTTGTTGATTGCAAAAGGAGGTAGTATGTGTGTGAGGCCAGTTTGCTGTGGTCGCTGTCAGATGTGGGAGGTTCTGGAGTCTCCCGGTGTCACGACAGCACCTCTGCACCCGGTGCATGGAGATGCAACTCCTAAGGGACCGTGTTAGGGAACTGGAGCTGCAGCTCAATAACTTTCGTCTGGTCAGGGAGAGTGAGGAGGTGATAGAGAGGTTACAGACAGGTAGTCACTCCAGGGCCACAAGGGATAAACAGGTGGGTCACAGTCAGGAGAGGGGAGAGGAAGAGTCAGGTACTAGAGTACCCCTGCGGCTGTACCCCTTGACAATAATTACTCCTGTTTGAGTACCGTTGTGGGGGGGGGGGGGGGGAGACAGCCTACCTGGGGGAAGCAACAGTGGCCGTGCCTCTGGCACAGAGTCTGGCCCTGTGGCTCAGAAGTGTAGGGAAAGGAAGAGGATGGCAGAAGTGATAGGGGACTCTATAGTTAGATGTTCAGACATGCGATTCTGTGGACGCAGGAAAGAAACTCGGATGGTAGTTTGCCTCCCAGGTGCCAGGGTCTGGGACATTTCTAATCGTGTCCAAGATATCCTGCGGTGGGAGAGAGAACAGCCAGAGGTCTTGGTACATATTGGTACCAATGACATAGTTAGGAAAAGGGAAGAGGTCCTGAAGAAAGACTACAGGGAGTTAAGAAGGAAGTTGAAAAACAGGACCTCAAAGGTAGTAATCTCGGGATTACTGCCTGTGCCACGCGACAGTGAGAATAGGAATAAAATGAGGTGGAGGATAAATGCGTGGCTGAGGATTTGGAGCAGGGGGCAGGGATCCAGATTTCTGGATCATTGGGACCTCTTTTGGGGTAGGTGTGATCTGTACAAAAAGGACAGGTTGCACTTGAATCCCAGGGGGACCAATATCCTGGCGGCAAGTTTGATAGAACTGTTGGGGAGGGTTTAAACTAGTTTGGCAGGGGGGTGGGAATCAGAATGTGAGTGCAGGGATTAAGGTAGGAGGACAAGGGCATGATGCTAAGAGTTCTCAGTTGATGACGAAGGACAGGCAGGGGACAGAACATAATTGTAGCCAGTTAAAGGGGTTGAAATGTGTCTATTTCAATGCTAGGAGTATTAGGAACAAGGAGGATGAACTTAGAGCATGGATTAATACGTGGAACTACGATGTTGTGGCCATTACTGAAACTTGGTTGGAGGAAGGGCAGGATTGGATGATGCAGGTCCTGGGGTTTAGGTGTTTTAAAAGGAACAGGATGGGAGGTAGAAAAGGGGAGGGGGAGTGGCATTGCTGGTCAGGGATAGTATCACGGCTATAGAAAGGGAGGACGCTGCAGAGGGAGTGTCCATGGAGTCAGTCTGGGTGGAAGTCAGAAATAGGAAGGGATCAATCACTGTGCTGGGAGTAGTCTAATAGGCCCCCAAATAGCCCTCGGGACACTGAGGAGCAGATAAGCAGGCAGATTTTAGAATGGTGCAGGAAATACAGCATAGTAGTTAAGGGTGATTTCAACTTCCCTCATATTGACTGGCACCTCCTGAGTGCAAGGGGGATAGATGGGGCTGAATTTGTCAGGTATGTTCAAGAAGGATTCCTGACACAGTATGTGGACCGGCGGACGAGAGGAGAGGCCATACTGGATCTAGTTCTGGGTAATGAACCTGGTCAGGTGACAGACCTCTTGGTGGGGGAGCATTTTGGTGAGAGTGACCACAACTCCCTTAGCTTCAGTATAGCTATGGAAAAGGATAAAATCAGACACAATGGTAAAGTGCTTAACTGGGGAAAGGCTAACTTTGAAGGGATGAGACAGGAACTAGCAAGAGTAAACTGGAAACAAATGTTCAAAGGGGAAAGCACAGAAGTAATGTGGGAGAAGTTTAGGGTCCACTTGAGCTGGGTTCAGGATAGGTTTGTCCCACTGAGGCAAGGAAAAAAATAGTAGGAAAAGGGAACCGTGGGTGACGAAACATGTGAGGTAACTCGTCACAAGGAGAAAGGAAGCATATGTTAGATATAAAAAGCAGGAAGTAGGAGACGCTCATGAGAAATATAGGGTAGCCAGGAAGGAGCTAAAGAAAGGACTTAAGAGAGCTCGAAGGGGGCATGAGAAGGCCTTGACATGTAGGATTAAGGAAAACCCCAAGACATTCTATGCGTATGTAAAGAATAGGAGGATGACGAGAACAAAGGTGGGACTGCTAAAGGATAAAGAGGGCAACATGTGCCTGGAGGCAGAGGAGGCTGGGGAGGTCCTAAATGAATACTTTGCTTCAGTATTCACAAGTGAAAAGGATGTAATCAGGATGAGGTCAAAGTAGAGCAGGCCTGTGTGCTGGACAATGTGGAGTTTAAGGAAGAAGTGCTGGATCTTCTTAAAAACATTAAGATTGATAAATCCCCAGGGCTAGATATAGTACAATCCAGGTTGTTGTGGGAATTGAGAGAAGAGATTGCAGGAGCATTATCTACTATCTTTGAATCCTCTTTGGCTGCAGGGGTAGTGCCGGAGGACTGGAGAATGGCAAATGTAGTTCCCTTGTTTAAAAAAGGTAATAGGGAGAAACCTGGGAACTATAGACCAGTGAGTCTTACGTCAGTGGTATGCAAACTGCTGGAAAGGATTCTTAAGGATAGGATCTATGAGCATTTGGAGAAGTACAGTCCACTCATGGATAGTCAACGTGGCTTTGTGAAGGGAAGATCATGCCTCACGAGTCTGATTGAGTTTTTTGAAGAGATAATAAAAGAAATTGATGAGGGTAGGGCAATGGATGTGGTCTACATGGACTTTAGCAAAGCATTTGACAAGGTCCCTCATGAGAGACTCATCTGGAAAGTCATGAGGCATGGGATCTGTGGAACCTTGGCTGTTTGGATAAAAAAATTGGCTTAAAGGAAGAAAGCAGAGGGTAGTTGTGGAAGGAAAGTATTCTGCCTGGAGGTCAGTGACTAGTGGAGTGCCATAGGGTTCTGTCCTGGGACCCCTGCAATTTGTGATTTTTATAAATGACCTGGATGTAGAGGTGGAAGAATGGGTAACTTTGCGAATGACATGAAGATTGGAGGAGTTGTGGATGGAGCTGTGGGTGGTCGAAGGTTACAAGAGGATATAGAAAGGCTGCAGAGTTGGGCAGAAAAATGGCAGATAGAGTTCAATCCGGACAAGTGTGAGGTGATGCATTTTGGAAGGACAAACCAGACTGAGTACAGGATTAATGGTCAGATACTTAAGAGTGTGGATGAACAAAGGGACCTTGGGGTTCAAATCCATACATCCCTCAAGGTCGCTGCACAGGTTGATAGGGTAGTTAAGAAGGCCTATGGGATGCTAGGCTTCATTAACAGGGGGATTGAGTTCAAGAGTAGAGAGGTCATGTTGCAACTCTACAAATCTCTGGTGAGGCCGCACTTAGAGTATTGTGTTCAGTTCTGGTCACCTCATTATAGGAAGGATGTGGAAGCTATGGAGAGGGTGCAGAGGAGATTTACCAGGATGTTGCCTGGATTGGAGAACAAGTCATATGAAGCAAGGTTAGCAGAGCTGGGACTTTTCTCTTTGGAACGTAGAAGAATGAGAGGGGACTTGATAGAGGTCTACAAGATTATGAGAGACATAGATAGGGTGGATAGTCAGTATCTGTTTCCCAAGGCACCAATAGCAAACACCAGAGGGCATATGTACAAAATTAAGGGAGGGAAGTTTAGGGGAGACATCAGGTGTAATTTATTTTTTATAAACACAGAGGGTTCTGAGTGCCTGGAATGACTTGCCAGCGATGGTGGTGGAGGCTAAAACATTAGGGGTATTTAAGAGCCTCTTGGACAGGCACATGGATGAAAGAAAAATGGAGGGTTATGGGGTAGTGTGGGTTTAGTACTTTTTTTAAGGATTATATGGGTCGACACAAACATGGAGGGCTGAAGGGATTGTACTGTACTGTAGTGTTCTATGGTTCTATGGTTCTAAGGATGAAGCAACCCGTCCTTCTTTTCTGCAAAGAGGAAACCGGTGCCTACCAGGGAAGATGAAGGTCTGATAATGCCCACCACGAGGGACTCGCTGATGTACTTCTCCATGGCCTCTCTCTCTGGTCGGGATCGGTTAAAAAGGCGACCGGTGGGTAGCGAGGCCTTGGGGAGAAGGCCAATGGCACAGTCATAGGGGCGGTGTGGAGGCAGGGAAAGGGCCTGTTGTTTACTGAATACCGGTCCCAGGTCACGGTACTCGGGACAAATCGAGGGGTTCCGGGGCAGGCGGAGTCGCGGTACCTTCCCTGGGAGATGGGGCTGACCGCAGACAATTGGCGTGGCAAGACCAGCTCCATTTGGCTATCCTCCCGGTAGACCAGACAATGTGGGTCAGCCATGACCAGTTGTGTTGGGTCAGCCATGGATACCCTAGAACTACCGAGGCTTGAGGTGAATGAATGAGACTGAATCATACCTCCTCCTGATGGTTGCCAGATAGGATCAAGGTCAGGGGCGGTGTACAGTGGGTCACCCGAGCCAGCAGTTTTCCGTCCCGGGCCTGGGCCTCCAGGGGTGTAGTTAGCAGCTCGCGAGGTATTCCAGCTTGGGAGGCTATGTCTTCATCCAGCAGGTTGCCCTTGGCACTGGAATCTACCAGAGCAAATAGAGACAGAGATTGTCGTTGGTAATTCACAGTAGCCAGAACCTGCGTCTGAGTCTGGGGGGCTGAAGGGAGTATCGTCCGACTCACCAGATGTCCTCCTTTTTTCACAGGTGCCCTCCCTTCTGGCCACTGAGGGCAGGTATCCCGGAAATGTCCTGGCTGGCCACAATAGAAACAATCCCCAGCTCTCTACCCCCGAAGTTGTTCGGACGGGGAAGAACAGGTTCCATCCCAGCTGCATCGGTTCCTCCCCCAGGGTGGTGGGGATGGTCGGAGCAGGAGCTGCACTTGGAACGGCTGGAGAAGGCAGGCTGGCTGGGACTGATAAAGTAGACCTTGGGCTTCCTCGAGGACTGGTTCTTTCTCTCAGCCACTCTTGAAGTTGATTATCTAATCTAGTGGTTAGCAAGATCAGAGACTAAACAGTCCATGTCACCCCTCACTGCCAGTTCATTCTTTATCTTGTCTTGAGAGGCCCTGTCGAAACACCTCCCGCAGGGCCTCGTCATTCCTCCCTGAGTCTGTGGCCAAGGTTCGGAACTTGATGGAATACCTTGCTACGCCTCGTGAACCCTGACAAAGAGCCAGCAAACATTTCGCGCCGTTCTTAGCTTGAGTGGGCTGTTCAAAGACCTTCCTCAGTTCAGCAACAAAGGAGGGGAAGGAGGAACAAACCTCTGGTCAGTTATCCCATGTTGCGGTTGCCCAAGCCAAGACATCCCCTCGTAAGAGCCCCATGATGTACGCAATCTTCGATTTATCTGAAGTGTAGGTACATGGCTGTAGCTCAAAGACCAGAGAGCATTTTAACAGGAAGGCCCAGCACCTCTCTAGGTCCCCAGCATAGGGTTCAGGCTCAGGGACATATGGCTCTCAAGGGGACTGTGGTGCTGATCCCAGGGGCGACACCATCCCAAGCAGTGCAGTTTGGGTAGTCGGGATTCTTGGAGGGGACAGAGAAAGGGAAGCCGAAACTCGATCCGCCTGCTCACTGACCTTCTGTACATTCGTGGACAGTGTCCGAAGGTTTTCCGTGACCTCCCTAAGTAGTTGGTCGTGGGCACCCAGTAGGTGGCCCTGACTGATGAGGGCCTGTTGTACGGGATCCATGTCTGCTGGGTTCATTATGACCAGTTTGTTCTGTTACACAAGCAAGGCAGTGGGTGAACCCAAGTGCAGAACACGGGCGCAGAGTCAGAGTCAGGAGGCATTCTCTACGTAGCGAGCATGGAATCCGTATCCAGAAGCAATACTAGACTTAGAACTGGCAGTCCTAAGAAGCATGAAACACAGTTACTCACACCAGAGTCAACCAACAAACTGGCAGCTCCTTGTTGTGATCACAGAGTTTTTATACTGCATTTACTGATGGCAAGCAGGTGTTTGTAGTTAGTGGAACCTGGAAATGATTGAAAACTAAACAAAGTGATTGAGGCCCAATTCCTGAGGTAAATAGCCAGGTGGGTGATTGCCAGAAGGGACCGTGATAGGTACGCATTGCAAATAGTTCCACCACCCATGCCGCGCGAGGTACCTGAAAGCCTCTGTATTGTAAATATAATCTGCCGTCCCAGATAAAGATGCTCTTTTGGCCATACAGTTGTCGAGTGGTCCTTTTGTTAAGTAGAAGTCACTGCATTTTTTTGGCGACGAGGTGAACTGGTTTTGTGGATGTGTCGGCCCGTTTCGAACAGGAGCTGTGAGCGGACGAGGAGCCTTGCATTTGGATGGCTACGTTTGGGACTATTGGTGAATTTGTGAGGGAATCAAGGACTGGCTGAAGTATGAGGAAAGGTTGGGACGCTTTTTCTGTGCTAATGGAATTACTGAGGAGGCTAAGAAGCACTCTATTCTCCTGAGTGTGTGTGGGGCAAAGACTTACAAGCTGATAAGGAATTTAGCAACACCGTGGAAACTGAGAGAAATTCCATATGACGAACTGGTCAAGCTCATAGGGAACCACATTAATCCGAAACCTTCGGTAATAGTCCAACGGTTCAAGTTTCACAGCCATGTCCGGAAGCCAGGTCAGTCTGTGGCTAACTTTGTGGCTGAGCTTCGGCAGCTGTCGGAGCATTGTGATTTCAGAGCCGTGTTGGATGACATGCTCCATGACAGATTAGTACGCGGCATTAATAATGACGCTGTACAATGCCGCTTGTTGAGGGAAACCCCACCATTGACTTTCAAAAAAGCCTTGGAGATTGCCCAAGGCATGGAGATGGCTGCTAATAATGATATCCAGAAAGGACATAGGGGGTCGCAGTTGACAGAGGTGCATCAAGTCAGGAGGGAATCTGGTAAACAGGCAAAGCGGGTGGAATGTTTTCAGTGTGGAGGGATGCACTGTGCAAATGTTTGCATATTCAAAGATACTGTCTGCCATGCTTGTAGCAAAAAGGGACATTTAGTTAAAAAGTGCAGGAGCATAAAGGGTGAGGTTAAGCCTGGGCAGGGGAAAGCTCAACAGGCTCAGGCAGCCACACACCACCTAGGAGAAGCAGAAGTGGAGGCAGCGTGTGCCTACAACATGTTTGGGGTGGAAACGGATGAGGGGCCACCTGAACCATATTATGCCACAGTTACTGTTAAGGGAAAGGACATTAAGTTTGAGATTGATTGAGGGGCTACTGCATCGATCATTAGTGAAGACCTACAGGAGGGCACGGGGGTCCAACCTGCCTCCCATCAGACTGTCTAAGCTCAAACTCAGGACCTATATGGGGCAGCCCATACCTCATTTAGGGGTGTTATACGTGGATATTTCAGCCGGGGGTCAGAAGGCTAAAGCCAGGCTGTTGATAGCTAAGGGCAATGGGCCCAATCTTTTGGGCCGCGATTGGCTTCACGAAATCTGGAGCAAATGGCATGAAATTAAGTATGCACACAATATGGAGGACATTCTGCAGCGGTATAGTAACGTTTTCAGGGACAAGCTGGGCACACTGAAGGGCGTAACCGTGAAACTCCATGTCGACCCTGGGGCCACACCACGTTTTTTTAAGCCCAGGTCGGTGCCCTGTGCCATGAAAGGCAAAGTCGAGGAGGAGCTGGACTGTTTACAGGGGCTGGGCATCATTGAGCCCGTCCAGTTTTCAAGGTGGGCGGCTCCTACTGTTCCAGTTTTGAAGGCAGATAAAACTGTGAAGATATGTGGGGACTATAAGCTTACAGTGAATCGGGTCTCTAAGCTGGAGTGGATGCCATGGGGCATCAGGTGGATGACCTGTTTGCGACCCTGTAAGGGGTAAGCTGTTCAAAAAGCTGGACATAAGCCCGCCTACCAACAGCTGCTGCTCGACGAGGATTCAAAGGAGTATGTCACAATCAATGCGCACAGATTATTCAAATACAATCACCTGGTGTTTGGAGTGGTGTATAGCCCCATCATTTTCCAAAGGACAATGGACTCTTTGCTGCAGGGGATTCCGCACGTAGCAGTGTATCTTGATGATATTTTGATCATGGGAACCATGGCGGGGGAGCATCTGGCTAACTTAGAACAGGTGCTGAAGAGGCTCTCAGACACAGGGCTGCTATTGAAATGTGGAAAATGTGCGTTCCTGGTTCTGAGTGTGACCTACCTGGGACACAAGATTACAGCTGAGAGGCTTTGCCCGGTGGAGGACAAAGTGAGAGCTATCAAGAAGGCCCCAAGACCCAAGAGCATCACTGAACTCAGATCATTTTTGGGCACGGTGAATTATTATGGCAAGTTTCTTTCTGACCTCTCAAAGGTTTTGGCCCCACTGTATAATCTGCTTTGCAATGACACTAAATGGCAGTGGGATGAAGAGCAGGAGGAAGCTTTCAAGGAAGTGAAAGAACTCCTCCACTCAGTGAAGCTGCTTGTTCACTGTGACCCAGACAAGGAGATCACCCTTTCGTGTGACACTTCATCCTAAGGAGTCGGGGCAGTTCTCTCACACGTAAAGGAGGACCATTCAGACAAGCCTTTTGGTTTTGCTTCACGTACCCTGACGGCTGCTGAGAAGGGATATTCTGAGCTAGACAAAGAAGGTCTGGCTGTTGCTTTTGCAGTCAAACGCTTTCATCAGTACCTCTATGGACGTGCATTCACAATTTATACAGACCATAAACCACTGATGAGCCTTTTTAGGGAGACCAGATGCAACCCACTGCTAGCCTCAGCCAGGATACAGTGTTGGGTTCTCACATTATCAGCCTACCAGTATACTATAGTGTACAGAGTGGGTGGGGCTAATGCAAACGCCAATGCACAGAGTCGACTACCTTTACCTGAGATGCCTGTTACTATATATGTGCCTCCAGAGACTGTGTGTTCAATAGAGAGGCTTGCAGAGACACCTATAAAGGTGACCCAGATCAAGCAATTGACAGAGAGGGACCCAGTCCTGTCTATAGTTAAGACTCTCCTTTTACAAGGTTAACCCAAAGTCGTTGAAGGAGAGGAACTGAGGCCTTATGCCAAACACAAAACAGGACTGAGTTTGCAGGATAGCTGCATTTTCTGGGGGGCGAGGGTCATTGTGCCACCCTCTGGCCATTCACAGATTGTGGAGGAAATTCACGAGACTCATCCAGGGGTGTCTCAAGTGAAAAGCCTTGCAAGATCCAACGTCTGGTGGCCAAGAATGGATCAGGATCTGGAGAACAGGGCAAAATCATGCACGCACCAGCTCCTTTGCATCCATGGGAGTGGCCAGTCTACCCCTGGTCGAGGCTACATTTGGACTTTGCTGGCCCCTTTATAGGGCAGATGTTTCTTGTAACGGTAGATGTGCACTCCAAATGGATTGAAGCTCACATCATGAGCAGCATCACAGCCCCCTCAACCATAAACAAACTCAGGCAAGTGTTTGCAGTCCACGGGTTGCCTGACACTCTGGTCACTGATAATGGCCCGACGTTCACCAGTGAGCTGTTCAGTGAGTTCATGCGGCAGAATGGCATTCATTACATTCGGACGGCCCCTTTCCACCCAGCCTCAAATGGCTTGGCTGAGCGGGCCATACAGACACTGAAGGAAGGCCTGAAGCGGATGACAGGGGACTTTCCTAGTACTCTGCTTTCACGTTTCCTGTTTAAATACCGCCTCACGCCACAGACTACGACTGCACGCACTCCAGCAGAGATGCTGATTGGGTGCAGGCCCAAGTTAAGATTGGAGCTGCTGTACCCGGACATGAAGGCAAAAGTGGAGAGAAAGCAGGAAAAGCGGAAGGAGGGACATGACCACATGCGTGAGAGAGACAGTTAAAACCAGATGACAATGTCTATGTGAGAAACTTCAGCAATAGCAATAATCAGCAATGGCTACCTGAGGTTATTCTTGAGCAGAGTGGTCCAGTTTCCTATATTGTTAAGCTGACTGACGGGCATGTTTTCTGCAGACATCAGGACCATTTGTGCCTGCATCATGTTGCAGGCTCAGAAGTGGACAGTTCCATGGAGTTTCCAATGATGATACAGACTACTGGGGAAGCACGTCCACCAGTGACTTTGCCAGAGAGAGAGAGAGAGAGGCACTGCTGGGTCACCGGGGGTAGTGTGTAGATTGCAGCACATTTGCAAACCTGCTGACAGATTGAACCTTTGATTTGATAGTTTTTTTGTTGTTAGATTGAATGTTGAATTTGCCAAGGTTTTTAGGTGTTTTGTATTGCTAACCTGTTGCTAATGATACCACTGTTTATATTTCCCAGTTCTTCTATATTTGGGGAATGTTGGATTTTAAAGGGGGAGAAGTGTTGTAATGTGAGTATTATTAACAGTAAGTTAATACCAGTCGGGAAGCTGTTGGTAAGAAGAGGCAAGTTCCGGGGTTGACGGGGTTTTTACTCCCGGTACGCATTGTAAATAGTTCCACCATCTATGCCGCGCGAGGTACCTGAAAGCCTCTGTATTGTAAATATAATCTGCCGTCCCAGATAAAGATGTTCTTTTGGCCATAAAATTGTCGAGTGGTCCTTTTGTTAAGTAGAAGTTAGCACAGTATTCACTTTTAAGCATAGCTTGAAGGTGTGGCCTAACAACCATGGCCTTATCTTAACTCATACCTCATGGTGTAAACTAGTGGTCACCAACCTTTCTAAGCCCAAGATCCCATATCTCGGCCTTAGTGAAAGGCGAGATGAACTCCAGATCAATTAGTTACATGCATGCGCACTGGGACAGAAAAGACCGGAAGTAAAACCCCGCAGCCTGGAAATAGAAATAATGTATCAACAATGGGGGTACCCACCCTTTCTTTGCACCACGGACTGGTTTAATATTGACAATATTCTAGCGGACCGGCCGATGGGGGGGTTGTTAAACACGACCAGGATACAGCGATACTCGAAGCAGGTTCCTTATGTCCAATTTAGTTTCCGCAATTTACTTTCCATGGCTCTCGGCTTCTGTCCCAATTGCTTCATGAGCAAGCTCGTGAGCAAACTCAGCCTCCCGCCCGCCCGCTGCCAGGTGTGGCTGGTTGTGGGTGGGGTGAGAGGACAAGGTCAGGGCCGGAGGTCCCCGTACCGGGGCCACGGCGGTCGCAGTCTGGAGAGAGCAGCTGACTGAGCGAGGAGTGTGACAGAGCATGCACCCGCCCCCCCTTGTAGGATCTATCGGCCAACAAAAGTTTGTTTCAGTAGATCACAGCTCAGTAGCTGCTCTGCTACTTACGAAATGTCCAAATTAGGTCATCTGCGAATATTTTAGCACTGGGTTCCCCACGAACATTCAGTGTGTTAAACAGGTTTAAAGGCAGCGCTCCAGGCCAGTAGCGACGGCACTTCCTGCGACAGGCTACCCCAGGCCAACCAGTGATCCCTGGCGCGAGAGTGTCACTGCGTTCAGGCGACTGATGACCTCGCGTGTGTTCAAGTTCAACAGTGTGCGTGACAGGGAATGAGGAAAGGTGCAACTGACTCACATCGTTTCCTCGCGGCCCAGTAGTTGGGGACCAATGAAGTACACTATGCAGTGCGGGGGAGCTACACGCATGCACACTGGGCAGAAAGAACGGAACTAAAACCCTGCAACCCGGAAACAATCCGTCAACAGTATTTGTGCATTTATTTTTCAATTTTTTTCAGGATCAACTGGGAAAGTCTCAAAGATTGACTAGTCGATCGCAATTGTTGGCGACCACTAGTGTAAACAGTTAGCAAACTAGCATAGGATGTTTAACTTGATAAGTCTCTGGATATTTTTCATAAATACCTGCAAACAAGAACAGATTTACCATAAATTCTTTCTTGTTGAGGATCTCGTATATCTGTACCACCAATTCATCGACGACAAACTACTTCAAACAACATATTGAGTGATAATGCAGAGTACACCAGGCTGCCAGCGTGCAAGATACTTAGGTCAACTTTACGGATAACCTTGTTTGTACATTATGTGGACTTTTCCCATGTGGGAGTGACTAACTGAATGGCATAGGAATAACACTAATAACTACCACTACATACATATATAAAAGACCTGGATGAAAATGCAGGTGTATGGGTAAGTATGCAGATGGTATGGATATTGTTGGTGCTGTGGATAGTGATCTGCAAAGAATACAGCAGGATATAGATCACTTGCAGATATGGGTGGAGAAATGGCAGATGGAGGTTAACCCAGCAAATATGAAATATTGCACCTTGATAGGTCAAATGCAAAGAGACAGTACACTATTAAGGGAAAGACTTATAACACTGTTGATGAGCAGAAGGATCTGCAGGGGTGTGAGGAGTCCAAGTTCAGACTTCCCTGAAAGTGGCTACACAGATTGACAGGATGGCCAAGAATTCATATCTTTATTTGCGGAGATATTGAGTTCTAAAGACAGGAAGTAATGTTGCAGCTTTATAAAACTCTACTTGACTGCATCTAGAATATTGTATACAGTTCTGGTTGCCCCATTACAGGAAGGATGTCGAAGCTTTGGGAGGGTGCCAAATAGGTTTACCAGGATGTTTCCTGGATTAGAGGGCATGTACTACAGTGAGAGGTCAGAGAAACTTGGGTTGTATTCTCTGGAGCGGCAGGAGCTGAATGGAGATCTGAAAGAGACTTAGAAGATTAATGAACATACCGCTTGATGAACTTGTGAGACCCAGAGAAATAAATTTACTCATAAGCCATAGAGAAGGTCAGCGAGCACCTCAGAGAACCAGAGCTGTTGGAGACCTCGTGCTGTGGGATGGACCACTGGGAAAGATGGTTGGAGGAACACATCCTGATCTCTTTGAGGGGCTGTCCAAGACACATTTTGAAAGGTCAATGAGAGCGGTCGCTACAAAGTAAGAGGAGCTTACCAGCAGAGTTCCAGAGCAACTTCCACCAAACAGACAGGATGGCATCAAGCTCCAGGAGTCAGGTACTTCAACCACCAATCGGGACTTCCTAGAGTGGTGGAAGTGGGATAGTATTGGTGCAGCATGCTGCAGAAACTGCCAGCCGAGCAGCAAAGGAATGACTCTTGCTGAAGAGAGGGAACTTGAAGTTGTAAGAAGAGGCCTCATCTATGTCACAGATGACCACCACAGCAAGGATCCACATTGGCATGCCAGATATCTTTGGCTTCCTTGCCAAACAATAAAAGAACAGTTGAGGCTACATTTATCAGGACGGAAAAGCAACTAGCGAAAGAACCCGAGTGGAAAGCTGCCTATACTGCTCAAGTGCATGACATGGTCCATTGAAGGGCTGCGATGAAATTGTCCAAAGACACAGTCATCAATTGGAACGGGCCAGTCTGGTACGTGAGTCACCTTATTGCTCTGAACCCGCACTCTGTCACGACCCCAGTGAGACTCGTGTGGAACAGCAGCCAAAAGTTCAGAGGCTTGAGCTTGAATGACCTGCTAATGAAAGGTCCAGACGTCCTCAACCAGATTAGATCTGTCCTACCCAGATTTAGGGGTGGAGTGTATGCTGCTCTGGGTGACATAAAAAAGATGTACAATTCGGTTTGGTTGGAAGACCGAGAAGTGCACCTGCATAGATTTCTCTGGCAAGACTCTGAGGACGAGGAGTTGGGGGAATATGCAATCACAAGAGTGAACATCGGAGACAAACCAGCAGGGTACATTGTGCAGCTGCTAATCTCCCTCTTTTCACCCACCTCAAAGAGGAGCAGCAGGTGCTTCAACACGACAGCGACGTTGATGACATTCTCACATCCCACATCAACTTTGACCAGCTGGGGGGACGTCACGTGATGACGTAGGATCAAGACACTGGAACTCAGCCCTCCCGTAAAAAAGTTAATAAATTAATGTTTAAGTGAAGAAAAGTCAATCAATACTTTTTTAAGGTTACTTATAAACTACTCTGGATTGTTTTAAGCTATGCCTCATAAACAGAGGATGAAGAAAACTACTTACGCGAAGATCGCTCAAGTTGGAACAGAATCAAGGCCTACTTCTACCGAAGAACCGCGGACTCAGGTACAACACACCACCGGTGAAACAGAAAAGGAGACCGCGGCAGCATCGGCCATTTCTAAAGGAAAAGATCAATGAGAACTGCGCAAGCGTAAAGGAACGAGCATGCGCAAACGAGTGCAACCAGAACTACAAAACCCAGCAACGACTGAAACCGACAGTGAAAGTGAGTCTGAGAGAGAGCCGGACTCTCTGGAAAAATCAGACGAAGATGGAGAAGAAGAAGAAGATGAAAGTTCCTCTGAAAACACAAAAAAGACTTTGAGGCAAATAATGCATAAATTAGAAAAATTAAATGCATTAAAATTAATTAAAGAAAAAATAACAAAAATGGAGGCTATGTTTGATAAAATGACAAAGAAACAGGAAAAAATGGAAAAGAAAATTACAGATTTGGAAGTCAAAGTGGAAGAAATGGATGGAAGAATGAAGAAGATGGAAGATGATAATGATGCCTGGACATCAGAAAGAAAACAACTCGTGGGAAAAATTGATAAGCTCGAAAATTTTAGTAGACGCAACAATATTAAAATTGTTGGACTTAAAGAAGGTACCGAAGGAGAAGACCCAATAAATTTTTTTCAAAAATGGATACCTGAAAAATTGGAAATGGGAGAAGAAACTTCAATTGAGATTGAAAGGGTTCACAGAGCCTTAAGACCAAGATCTCAAGATGATCAAAATCCGCGATCAATTCTGATAAGATGTTTAAGATACCAGGATAAAGAAAAGATTTTGAGGGCGGCTGCCCAGGGTGCTAAAAGAAGAAAAGGTCCATTGATGATAGCAGAGAAACCAGTTCTTTTTTATCCTGATATAAGTTATAACCTTTTGAAGAGAAAGAAAGAATTCAACCCAGCTAAAGATGTTTTATGGAAAAAAGGTTATAAGTTTTTAATGCGTCACCCAGCAACACTGATAATTTTTTTGGAGGAGGGAAAAAGATTTTTTTCTGATTATCGAGAAGCGGAGGTGTTTGCACAAAAACTCCTATCTCTTCGCTAATTAAACGTAGAGATTTTAAAATGTAATGGTTAAAGATGAAGACAGAGCGAGTGAGTGGAACTGATGGACATTTAAGGATGATATAAGGGAGAAAAGTAAAATTTTAGAAATAATAACTGAGAATAGTATGTTTTTTTATATATATATACTTTTTATGTTGCGGGGGGGCTGGGGAGCTTTGAATCGGTTACTACGGGATTCACGTGTGTAATCATGGCGATTGTCATGACCCGTACAATAGAGGGGGGTAATGTTGTGTTTTTTTTCTTTCACAACATTAGTAGGGGGGTATTTTGTTTTTTTCTTTACTTTCTATTTTTCTTCTATTCTTTTGCCTGGATGATTGGTGGGGACACACATAGCAACATGGAGACTTCTAAAAAGATTTCCCAGGATACAATGAAAGTTGAAAGATTAGATATTATTATAGATTGGAGTAACATAATTAAAAATAATGACTAATCTATTGAATGTTTTAAGTTTTAATGTTAATGGGCTTAATGGACCAATAAAAAGAAAAAGAATTTTAACATATATTAAAAAAATGAAAATAGATATAGCTTTCTTACAAGAAACTCATTTAACGGATATAGAACATCAGAAATTAAAAAGAGACTGGGTTGGAAATGTTATTGCAGCTTCATTTAACTCAAAGGCGAGAGGAGTTGCAATTTTGGTTAATAAAAATTTACCAATTAAAATACAAAATGTATTAACTGATTCGGCAGGAAGATATTTAATTATACAATGTCAAATTTTTTCAGAACTATGGATTCTTATGAATATTTATGCACCAAATGAAAATGATGTAAAATTTATACAGGAGGTTTTTTTGAATTTGGCTAACGCACATGTATAATTTGATTCAAAAACAGGCAATTAAACAAGGAGTTCATAAGTCGACAAAAATGGGAAAGTGATTTGAATATTAAAATTGAAGAAACAAATTGGTCAAGACTATGTCTCGATAGTATGACAAATACAATAAATGTTCGGTTAAGATTAGTGCAGTATAATTTCCTACATCAATTATATATTACACCACAAAAAATAAATAAATTAAATCCAAACTTATCGGATCAGTGTTTCCGATGTAACCAGGAAACTGGTACTTTTTTACATTCTACATGGTCTTGTTCTAAAATTCAACCTTTTTGGACAAATTTAAGACTTTTACTGGAACAAATTACAGGAACACAATTTCCTCATAATCCAATATTACTCTTATTAGGTGATATTGAAGGGATAAAACCAAAACTCAAACTAAATAAATACCAGAAAGAATTTATAAAAATTGCACTGGCAGTAGCCAAAAAAGCTATTGCAGTTACTTGGAAATCGGATACATATTTAAGTATAGATTCTTGGAAGAAAGAAATTTATGGTTGTATTCCATTAGAAAAAATTACGTATAATTTAAGAGATAAATATGAAACATTTCTGAAAATTTGGAGCCCTTATTTACAAAAGACAGGATTAAATCTATAAATGTTCTGAAGATGAAACAATTGGTTATTTGGGGAAAGAAATAAATATACATATTAAAGTTATTACGAATTCCATGGAGCATGTGGAGATCTTCCAACAACCAGGCATTCTTTCTTTCTTTTTTTTCTATAGGGCAGTTAGGGGGGAGGGGATAAGGGGAGGGGGGAAGGGTTATATACATTGTTTTTCCATACTTCATTTTGTAACTACTTAAAAGTGCAATAAAAAAAAGTTTAAAAAAAAAACTTTGACCAGCTGAAATCTATCACAGCAAATGTGGAGCAGATCCTGAAGGCCGGAGGTTTCGAGCTCAAGCTTTGGGTCTTTTCTGGGCAAAGTGGGAGGAAAGAGTGCATTGACAAGCTGAAGGAGTCCAAGGCAGGAACCACGGTCTTGCCAAACCAAATGTGCAATGATGACAACAAGGCACTTGGCCTGGGCTACATAGTAGAAGAGGACAAGCTTCATTTCATGATTGCAATCACTTTCTTGAGGAGAAAGAAAAAAATGAGACTTGACCAAGACCTTCTACAAGAGCAGATCAGAGACCAGATGCCAAACCACCTGACAGGAAGAGAACTGCTCAGCCAAGTATCAGGGCTGTATGACCCAGTTGGCCTAGTAACTCCTGCGAAGCAGAAGGGAGCTATTCTAGTATGAAGGGCGTTCCAAGAAGCAAAGGGCAAGAGGTGTCCAGTCAAGGACACATGGGACATAACACTCTCAGATGACCTCAGGGAGGATGCAATTAAGCTCTTCAAGGAGTACTTTCAACTTGACAAGGTAAAGTTCACAGGGCACTGACTCCCTCAAGCTTCACTGAGGAACCCTGAGCAATCACATTCTCTGATGGATGCGAAGCATGCCTATGGAGCAGTGACGTACCTAAGGTGGAACTCAAACCAGGGCTCAATCGTCAGGCTGGTGGAGTCTAAAGCCAAATTAACTCCCTTGGATCACAAAGGTGATGCTGTCAAAGCAGAGATGTGTGGAGCAGTGTTTACCTCATGCCTGAAAAAGTACTTTGAGCTGCATTGCCAAATCTAAGTTGGGAGGTGGTACCATTTCATTGACAGCCAAACAGTCCTTGGTGCAATACAACGTGAAAGCTATGGCTATCAAACATTCTTTGCAAATAAGATTCAAAACAGCACAGGGATCCAGGACTGGTGGTGGATTCCTGGTCTGCAAAATATTGCTGATGTTATCACCAGAGGAGCCAGCCCTCAAGACCTGGATGAAGACTCAGAGTGGCAAAATGGGCCAAAGTGTTTGAGTTTGCCAGTGAGTGAGTGGCCGATGAAATCAGCGAAAGAACTAGCAGCCACTGCCAGGGAAGGTATCAACAAGTTGCAAAAGAAGGCATTTGTTGCTGCTTTGAAAAAGGCCAAGGCCAGGAAACAAGAACCAGCACAAAAACAGAACCAGGTCAAAACAGACCAATGGAGACCGTCCGCAGTGTCAGCAATCTGAAGTCTTGTGGACATCAAGCGTTTCAGTGTTCTAACTCGACTGGTCAAAACAGTTGCATGGGTCTGGAGAGCAGCAAAAAAGTTAATTGGACGAAATCAAGCCATGGACACTCCAAAGTGGAAGGCAGTTTCTTTGGCAGGAGTCATATGTAAGAGAAAGAGAAGATGCTCTAAGAGACATTTTTCTAGCAGCACAAGAGGGTGTAACCTTCCCAAGCACCACTGCAGACAGGCTGGTAGTCTACAAAGACCAAGACTCTGGGCTGTTGGTTTGTGGTGGCCAAGTGCAAACCTTCAAAGAAGATCAAGTTGGTGTCCCCATCTTGCCCCATGATGCCTGGGTGTCCACACTGTTAACTCGGGAGGCTCACAATCAGAATCATGATGGAATGGCCGGAACCTTGCTCAAGGTGAGAAGAAAGGCTTGGGTCATAAGGGGAAGGAAAATTGCCCAAAAAGTTGTTGATGGCTGTGTGCTCTGCAGGAAGGCAAAAGCAAGGAAATGTCAACAAGTAATGGGTGACTTGCTGCCAGAAAGAACTGAACCTGCTGTACCATTCCAGTTCACAACGGTGGACTTCTTTGGACCCTACCAGGTAAAAGATGAAGTCAGGAGAAGAGTAACACCGAAAGTCTGGGGAGTGGTCTTTTGCTGCATGGCCAGCAGAGCCATCCACACAGACTTGGTAAACACCCTATCAACCGAAGGATTCCTGATGGCCTATCAAAGGTTCACAGCAATCAGGGGACATCCAAGAAAAATCTGGTCAGATCCAGGCACCAATTTCCTTGGAGCAAAACCAGTCTTGGAGGAGCTATACAGATTCTTGGACGGCCTGAATGAAGCAGCCCTGCAGGAGACCGTGGCAAAAAATGGAATGGAGTGGATGTGGAAAATCAATCCGCCGGATTCTCCACACAGGAATGTTGCTGCAGAAACCACTGTGCACATTGTGAAGCGGGCACTCCAGAGTCTTGGGAAGGAGTCTGGGCTGAGTCACAGTGAGTTCCAGACAACGCTTCACATAGCAGCCAACCTTGCCAACAAATGCCCAATTGACGCCAGGGTACAAAGCCAGGAAGACTGTATTCAGTATGTCACACCCAACACTCTTCTACTCGGTCGAGCTTCTCACAGCGGTGATTTCAACACCTTTGACTTTTCCACCTGTCCCTACAAAAGACTCTGAGCAATGCAGTCCGAGGTGACCAAATTCTGGAGGTACTGGAGCCAACTTGCTGGTCCTAATTTGTATGTCAGGAGCAAGTAGCATACTCCACAGAGAAACGTCACTGTTGGGGACATCGTCTGGTTATGCGACCAAAATGCACTGAGAGGACATTTCAAGCTTGGCAGAGTCATCAAGACTAATCCAGACAGCAAAGGCATCATGAGGAACGTCAAGGTCAGAATCTTCCCAAGCTACAGTGTTCCTGTGACAAAAACTCTGAAAGTAACAATAAGGCATCCAATCTCAGATGGGAAAAAAGACAGGATCCAAGCCACTATCCTTCACAGGGACGTCAAACGACTGGTTGGCTTACTACCTGCTGAGGAACAGATGGAAAGAAAAGTCAACAATATGTCCTAATGAACTGACACCACCAAGATTGCCTTTGAAGCTGACGATCCCAGTGTTTCCATGGAAAGATTGAATGGAAGGTCTCAAGTCAAACTTGATTTTCTGGAAGGTATTGGGCCGTGGAGGTAACAAAAAATAGTATTTAAAAGGAAGAGCAAAAATTCACTGGCAGACTGGACGGAACCTACCGCCTGAGGGCTGTTTCTGCCCAGAACTTTTGGGCGGACCCCGCAGCATCACAGCGACAGCCGGGAGCAGCGTCATAATCCCCGGCAAGATGCCAAATTTACATAATTGTTGAGACTGTTCCATGGAAAGGAGCACTGCCGTCACTACGTTTGGGCTAACATGATCCACCACCGGGATCATCACACACAGGCACTTGTTGAAAACAGCGCGAGGCTTAAGAAGAGCTCGCAAACCTTCGAGCTCGAGAGTTCGCCCGGTCTGGAACCATAACGGCCGGAGGCCATGACGGTCCAGCAGAGAAACGAAGGTGCAGGTCTGAAATCATCTACGAAGTCTGAGAAGCAGCCAGTTTTTCACCTAAAGCTAATGCCTTACGACTAATGACTTATGACTAACCTTGACTAGACTAATGACTGATTACTTATGGCTACTGACTAATAACTAAGAACTATCAACTGCCGCACTTGCGAAAAATGAAAGGAGAAAAAGGAAAGTTGTTTGGTCATTGAGTGGAATCCGGTTAAAACCTTCGGGTAGGCGTAGTCAGTCCCTTTCAAGTGGGGAAGCTGCACATGTTAAAAGAGAACAAGAACTCCGACTTGACATGTACTGTATTTCACAGTGGGTTTTCTCTATTATCATGTATTGTATTTTAGTGCTGCTGCAAAGTTAACAGATATTTACAACGTGTGCGGTGATATTAAACTTGATTCTGATTCCGGTTCTATTCTCCTGCATTGAAGTGTTTCGTATCAGAGGGCAAGCATTTAAACTGAGAAGGAGTAAGATCAAAGGAGATGTGAGAGACAAGCTTTTTTAAACACAGAGAATAGTGGGTGTTAGACTGCACAGCCTGGGGTGGTGGAAGAGGGCAGATACACTAGGGGCTTTTAAGAGGAGTTTAGATAGGAACATGAATGCTAGGGGAATGAAAGGATCTGGACACCATGAAGGCTGTTTAGTGGGCTTTTGTTTGTTAATTTAATTGGCACAACATTTCAGGCCAAAGGATAGGTCCTGTACCGTTATGTGTTGTATGCTTTATGTTCTATTGTCTTCCCTTAGTACTTTGTTAAGCAATGTCATATCCTTGGATACTTCAAGCCTGTCAAAACCAGACACTGAATATGGGCTATTCTATTCAAACCCCCCACTTGCCCCTTCAATGCTCAAACCTAGGACGTCCTCCACCTGGTCCAAACATGCCCTATCACCAAGATCTGAATTGGCTTTGCCACGGTCCATCAATGTGGGCAAGAGCTGGTGGAATGACTTGACAATAACCAATTAATGTGAAGAGAAATACACCTACCATACAAAACAACAAAATTCTGTTTCTGTACTGTACCTCTATAATGAGGCAAGGAAAGATAATTAAAAAATGTTCATGTGAATTGGTCCTCAAACTAATTCTTAATTTTACTGTGGTTACTATATTGAGTTATTTTGTGTCTATTCAGAACAAAGTACAAAATCAACTTTAAGATAGCTGTAAAAACAATGCATTTGTAACCCAGAGATTGCCGGTAGTCAGCATTATTTTGTTAAGGGGAGAGACAATCTGACTAATTTAGCTTCATTTTTCAGAGGTTTTCAGGTGTCTTGTTATCACTTTCTCTAAAATGGATGCTTTTAGAAGGTCTGCTGAAAGATCTTAGTCCAAAACAGCGACTGTTTACTCTTTTCCACAGATGCTGCCTGGCCTGCTGAGTTCCTCCAGAATGTTGTGTGTACAGTGGCACTAGGAAGTTTGTGAACCCTGTAGAATTTTCTGTACTGCTCCATAAATGTGATCTAAAATGTAATCAGATCTTCATTCAAGTCCTAAAACTAGATAAAGAGAACCCAGTTAAATAAATAACACAAAGATGTTATACTTGTTCATTTATTTATTGAGAGAAATGGCCCAATATTACAAGTTTTTGTTGAAAAAAGTACATGAATCTTTGCACCTCCCCCCACCCCAGTGTACAGCAATAAATTCAACCAATCACATCTGGTAGCTGTTCATCAGTCCTGCACAATGGCTTGGAGGAGCATTAGGCCATTCCTCCTTATAAAACTGCTTCAATCCTGAGGGGTTGGTGGAGGAATCGCATGAACTGCTTGCTTCAGGTCCTTCCACAACATGTCTCGAATTAAGGTCAGGAGTTTGACTCAGCCATTCCTAAACATGAATTTTCTTCTTTTTAAACCATTCTGTTGTTGAATGGTACTCTTGTCTTTCAGATCATTGTCTTGTTGCATTATCCAACTTCTATTAAGCTCCAGGTAATGGACTGCCACCCTGACATTCTCTTGTAAATTATTTTGATATGATTTTGAATTCATTGTATCCTCAACGATTGAAAAATGTTCAGGTCTCAAGGCAGCAAAGCAGCCCCAAACCATGATGCTCCTTCCACCATGCTCTACAATTCAGATGAGGTCTTGGTGTTGGTGTGCAGTGCCCGTTTTCCTCCAAACATAGCAATGTGCATTCTGCCAAAATGTTCAACATTTATCTCATCTGTCCACAGAACATTGTCCCAGAAATATTGTAGAGCATCCAGGTAGTCTTTTGCAAACTTGAGACATGTAGCAATGTTTATTTTTGGAGAGCAGAAGTTTCCTCTGTGGTGTCCTTCCATGAACACCAATCTTATTCAGTGTTTTTCTTATAGTGGACACTTAGCAAATTCTAGAGATTTCTGCAGGTTGTTGCTCTTGGGTTCTTTTACACCTCCTTCAGCATTGCACATTGTACTCTTGATGTGATCTTTACAAGATGGCCTCTCCTAGGGAGAGTAGCAACAGTACTGAAGTTTCCTCCATTTGTAGGCAATTTCTCTTACTGTGGACTGACAAACACTCAAGTCTTTAGAAATGTTTTTGTAGCCTTTTCCAGCTTCATGCATCTCTACAATTTTTCTTCTAAAGTTCTCAAAGTTGTTTTGATCAAAGCATGATGCACATAAACAGATCTTTCTCAAGAAGAGCAAGCTCTGTCAGCAACCCGACTTTGTGTGTCTTTTTTACATGGCAAGGCACCTTTACAACCCACACCTCCAATCTTATCTCATTGATTGGAACACCTGACTCCAAAGAGTTTTTGTAAAACCCATTACCCCAGAAGATCAAATACTTTTTCCTACAAATACATGTAATATTGGATCATTTTTCTCAATAAATAAATGAGCAACTATAATGTTTTTGTGTTATCTATTTAATTGGGTTCTCTTTATGTAGTTTTAGAATTTGCATGAAGATCTGATTACAACTTAGGTCATACTTATGCAGAAATAGAGAAAATTCTAGCCATACTATATTACTTTGCATCTGCAGATTTTCTCTTGTTTGTGCTTTTGGAAGAGCTGGTATTAAGCAACCTAGACTGATGTTCCCTAGTTTCTCATTAATTTGTCTTCTTAGCATAAAACAATTGACATATCTTTAGTTTACCAGGATTTTTAGAACATCTCAGGAGACTAACTACCAAAGCAGTAGTTTTCTGTCCATCTGTTCACAGAATTTTAGGAGAAGCCTCTTGCTTCAGCAGTCTGAGTTATCCATCTGCTTCAAAGAGGCTTTAATCATACTACTGCCCAAGGAGAATGTGGTAAGTTGCTCCACTGAATATTATCAGTAGCATTTACCTCCACAGTGATGAAGGCTTTTGAGAAGTTGCCTGAGAAGTGACTTGGATATGCTTCAGTTTACCTACGAACAACAGGACCAGAGCAGATTCTATTTCACTGGCTCTTCAATCAACTCTGGAACATCTGAACAGCAATCTCTTTATCAACCACAGATCAACATTCAATACTATCATCCCCACAAAACTAATCAATAAGCTTCAAGACCTTAGCCTTAATACCTCCTAGTGAACTGGGTTCTCAATTTTCTCACTTGTAGAGCACAGTCAGTTCATAATGGCAACAACATCGTCACAAACTTCGTCAGGTGCACCACAAGGCTATGTGCTTAGCCTCCTGATCTACTTGCTTTACTCTTATGAATCTGTGGTGAGGAAAAGCCCTAATGCCATAATGAAGTGGGCTGACGTCATATGCTGGATCAAAGGTGGTGGTGATTCAGTATTTAGGAGAAAGACTGAAAACCTGGCTGAGTGGTGCCACAACAATAACTTCTTACTCAACATCAGCAAGAGCAAGGAGCTGATTATTGACTTCAGTGGGAGGAAACCGAGGGTCCATGAACCAGTCATCATCGGAGGGAGCAGAAGTGGAGAGGGTCAGCAAGGTTAAATTTCTCAGTGTTATCATTTCAGAAGATCCATCCTGAGCCTGGCAAGTGCAATTACAAGGAAAGCACGACAATGCCTCTGCTTCCTCAGAAGTTTGCAAAGATTCTGTATGACATCCAAACCTTTGATAAACTTCTATAGATGTGTAGTGGAGAATATGTTGACTGCTTGGATCACGATGTGATATGGAAAAAACAATGAGGAATGGAAAATCCTACAAAAAGTAGTGGATATTTTCTACTCCATCCCAGGTAAATCTCTCTACCCTATTGAACACATTTTTATAGAAAGGGGGATGGGCTGATAATATTCAGGTAACAGAATCAATGCAGTTAGATATAAATAAAATCTAGATGTGGGCAGACAAATGGAGATGAAATTTAAAGTAAATGTGAAATATTACATATAGGAAGTAGAAATACTAGATAAAAATATACAATGGGTGGTCTTGATTTAAAAAAGTGCACTGTGTGAGAAGAATTTGGGCATCCTGGTAAACTCATCACTATCAAAATCTAGACAATGCACAGAAGTGATTAGGAAGGCTAATAGATTGTTGGGCTATATAATACGCTCAGTGGAGTTCAAGTTCAGACATTCTCCTTAAGCTGTAAATTGTGCTTGTGAGGCCACATGTTGAGTTCTGTGTACAATTTTGGTCTCCATATTTTGTGAGGGATGTGAAGGTACTAGAGTGAGTTCAGGAAAGGGCAGTGAGATTCATTCTGGGTCTGCAGGGTATAAGCTATTAAGAAAGATTGAAAGAATTAAATCTTTTTATCATAAATAGACATAGAATGAGAGAAGACATTATAGGTGTTCAAAATCATTGAGGGTATAGTAAGGTGGATGCCAACTGCTATTTCAAAATTAATCCATCAATGAGAACACGAGGCAGCTTGGAGAGAAGCCATTTTTTTTTTTAACTGATTGTGGCAAAGTGGCTAGACTGTGCAGGCGCGTGATGTAGCACACCAAAGGTTTAAAAAGAAAGACTGCCATATACAGCAGCTATCATCAGAGTGGACTGAAGCAGAATGAGGTGGCTTTGGCTCAATCAGGCTTCAGTGTGAACAGGCAGAGGTAAGGTTTGAATGGGTCACGCCTGTGCAAGCGCGTGAAAGTTGGCCCTTGAGGCAGCGGGAGAGTTTAAAAAGTGAGCAGAGGCTGTGGACGAGCTTCACTCCAGGTGTGGTAAGGCTAGGTAAGCTCCTTTAATTAATCTAATTAGTTTAGGAGTAGGTAATGGAGGCAGCAGTTAGGGAAGTTGAGTTCTCCATTTGGAGTATGTGGGAAGTCATTATCCCTGATGACTACACCTGCAAAAGGTGCATCCAGCTGCAACTCCTGACAAACCGAGTTAGGAAACTGGAGCTGGATGAACTTCGGATCATTCGGGAGGCAGAGGCAGAGGCAGAAATAAACAGGAGTTACAGGGAGATCGTCACCCCTAAGAGTCAGGAGGCAGGTAGCTGGGTGACTGTCAGGAGAGGGAAGGGGAATAGACAGACTGAGCAGAGCACCCCTGTGGCCATTCCCATCAGCAATAAGTATACCATTTTGGATACTGTTGGTGGAGACGACCTACCAGGGACAAGTTGCAGTGGTTGCGTCTCTGGCACTGAGACTGGACCCTCAGCTCAGAAGGGGAGGAGAGAAAAGAGGAGAGCAGTAGTGATAGGGATTCAATAGTTAGAGGGGCAGATAGGAGATTCTGTGGAAGAGATCGAGAATCCCGGATGGTCTGTTGCCTCCTTGGTGCCAGGGTCCACGATATCTCAGATCAAATTCTCAGTATTCTCAAGAAGGAGGGTGAAAAGCCAGAAGTTGGGATCCATGTAGGGATCAATGACGTGGGTAGGAAGAGTGAGGAGGTCCTGAAAGGTGAGTTGAGGGAGCTAGGTGCCAAGTTAAAGGACAGGACCTCCAGGATAGCAATCTCAGGATTGCTATCAGTGCCACATGCAGGTGGGTTTAGAAATAGAAGACAGTGCAGATCAACATGTGGCTGAAAACATGGTGCAGGAGGTAGGGCTTCAGATTTATAGATAATTGGGCAGTTTTCCATGGAATGTGGGACCTGTTCCAGTGGGACGGTTTACATCTGAAATGGAGGGGGACAAATATTCTTGCAGGTAGGTTTGCTAGAGAGGCTCCAGTGGACTTAAACTAGATATGAGGGGGGAGGGGAACCAGAGTGTGTTGGAACAGATGTATGGGAGAAGGAAGAAATAGAAGATAGTAAAGTTGTTTGCACCGTTAGAGATAAACAGAGGAAGAGGTGGAGAATTTCTTAAATGCATTTATTTTAATGCTAGGAGTATTGTAAGAAAGATGGATGAGCTCAGAGCATGGATTGATACCTGGGAATATGATGATGTAGATATTAGTGAAACATGTTTGCAGGAGGGGTGTGATTGGTAACTAAATATTCCTGGATTTCATTGCTTCAGGTATGATAGAATCAGAGGGACAAGAGGAGGAGGTGTTGCTTTGCTTGTCAGAGAAAATATTACAGCGGTGCTCTGGCAGGATCGATTAGAGGGCTTGTTTAGGGAGGCAATTTGGGGGGAATTGAAGAATGGGAAAGGTGTAGTAACACTTATAGGGGTGTATTATAGACCACCTAATGGGGATCGAAAATTGGAGGAGCAAATTTCAGATTCAGTTTATTATCATTTAGAAACCACAAATGCAATGCAGTTAAAAAATGAGACAACGTTCCTCCAGAATGATATCACAAAAGCATATGACAAAACAGACTACACCAGAAAATCCACATAACATTTGGCAATCCCCAATCCAGAGTTCGTAGAGGCAGCTGCGTATCAATATCGCGCTGCCATCTTAGCGCATTCCCTGAAAAGGAGCTCCAAATCCACCAGACAAAACAAGACCAAAAACTAAAGCTACAAGACCTGCACAAAACCACATAATTACAACATATAGTTACAACAGTGCAAACAATAGCATAATTGATAAAAAACAGACCAAGGGCACAGTAAAAATAGTCCAAAGATGTTAAAAGACTATAAGTTCGAAAGAAACCACCACACAGATTTCACTAATCTTCAGGGTCCCAATTTGACTCGTCATCTCACACCGGTAGCAGAAGGGAATACCCCAGCTATGGACTTCCACGGCGCCACCTGACTCAGCCTCACAGACACAGCACACAACAAAAGCTCCGTCGAACCCAGCCTCGTAGGCACATCACACACTGAAAGCGACCTGACCGCAGCGGACTCCGAGTCCATCGAACTTCCAAGCCTCTGACCATCCCCTCCGGCACAGCTTCTCTGAGCACCATCCTCTGCTGAGTGTATTTAAGACACCCCCACTAATGGCCATCAGCAAAGCGACTCCGAGGACTGGGGGCCTATTCTTCCCAGCAGAGTCCCGGACCTCACAGCAGCAGCAGCAATGAAGAAGGTCTTCCTGGAAATTTCCAGATGTTTCAACGTGCTCCCACGTCCGTTTTCAACCAATTATGATTGCGCATGGCACCCTGCTTCACAAATGACAGGTAATCAGCTCCCGAGTGGCTGCTGCAAGCTGCATCGCGCCACCATCTTGGATTGTTGTAAGTTTGCAAGGAGATAGCAGATATTTGTAGTAAGTACATCGTTGTGATTGTGGGAGATTTTAATTTTCCACACATAGACTGGGAAGCCCATACTGTAAAAGGGATGGATGGTTTGGAGTTTGTAAAATGTGTGCAGGATAGCTTTTTGCAGCAATACATAGAGGTACCAACTAGAGAAGGGGCAGTGTTGGATCTCCTGTTAGGGAATGAGATAGGTCAGGTGACAGAGGTGTGTGTTGGGGAACACTTCGGGTCTAGTGATCACAATGCTATTAGTTTCAATATAATTATGGAGAAGGATAGGACTGGACCTAGGGTTGAGATTTTTGATTGAAGAAAGGCTAACTTTGAGGAGCTGTGAAAGGATTTAGAAAGAGTGGATTGGGACAATTTGTTTTATGGGAAGGATGCAATAGAGAAATGGAGGTCATTTAAAGGTGAAATTTTGAGGGTACAGAGTATTTATGTTCCTGTTAGGTTGAAAGGAAAGGTTAAAAGTTTGAGAGAGCCATGGTTTTCAAGGGAAATTGGAAACTTGTTTTGGAAAAAGAGAGAGATCTACAATAAATATAGGCAGCATGGAGTAAATGAAGTGCTCGAGGAATATAAAGAATGTAAAAAGAATCTTAAGAGGAAAATTTAAAAAGCTAATAGAAGATACGAGGTTCCTTTGGCAATAAGGTGAAAATAAATCCAAAAGGTTTCTATAGTTACATTAATAGCAAAAGGATAATGAGGGATAAAATTGGTCCCTTGGAGAATCAGAGTGGACAGCTATGTGTGGAGCCGAAAGAGATGGGGGAGATTTTGAACAATTTCTTTTCTTTGGTATTCACTAAGGAGAAGGATATTAAATTGTGTAAGGTAAAGGAAACAAGTAGGGAAGTTATGGAAACTATGACGATTAAAGAGGAGGAAGCACTGGCGCTTTTAAGGAATATAAAAGTGGATAAATCTCTGGATCCTGACAGGATATTCCCTAGGACCTTGAGGGAAGTTAGTGTAGAAATAGCAGGGGCTCTGACAGAAATATTTCAAATGTCATTAGAAACGGGGCTGGTGCCGGAGGATTGACATATTGCTCATGTTGTTCCATTGTTTAAAAAGGGTTCTAAGAGTAAACCTAGCAATTATAGGCCTGTCAGTTTGATGTCAGTGGTGGGTAAATTAATGGAAAGTATTCTTAGAGATCGTATATATAATTATCTGGATAGATGGGGTCTGATTAGGAACAGTCAACATGGATTTGTGCGTGGAAGGTCATGTTTGATAAATCTTACTGAATTTTTTGAAGAGGTTATGAGGAAAGTTGACGAGGGTACAGCAGTGAATGTTGTCTATATGGACTTCAGTAAGGCCTTTGACAAGGTTCTGCATGGAAGGTTATTTAGGAAGTACCTGGCAAGTGCGGATTGGGACAAACCGTTTTCTAACAGTGGTGTACTTGGTAAGTGGGAGGCCTTCAGAAGTGAAATTTTGAGAGCAAAAGCTTGAATAAAAGGTAAAGCTAACATGTATGAGGAACCTTGGTTTTCAAGAGATATTGAGGCCCTGGTTAAGAGAAAAATGGAGGTGCATAGTGGATATAGGTAGGAACAAATGAGGTACTTATGGAGTATAAGAAATGCAAGACATCATTTAAAGCAATCAGAAAGGCTAATAAAATGCCTGAATTTACTCTAGCAGAAAAGGTGAAGGAGAATCGTAGGGGATTCTGTGGATATATTAAGAGCAAAAGGGTTGCAAGGGACAAAATTAGTCCTCTGAAGGATCAGTATGGTACTCAATGCGTGGAGCCAAAACAGATGGAGGAAATCTTAAATATTTTCTTTGCATCTGTATTTTCTCAGGAGATGGATATAAGGTCTACAGAAGTGAGGCCAAGTGACATCAGTCTCATGGACACTACAGATTACAGAGGGGTTGCTGTTTGCTATCCTGAGGCAATTCAGGGTGGATAAGTCCCCAGGGCCTGACAAGTTGTTCCCTCAGACCCTACAAGTGCAAGTACAGAAATTATCAGGGCCCTAGCAGAGATATTTAAATAATCCTTAGTGACAGGAGAGTTACCAAAGTGTTGAAGGATAACCAATGTTGTTCTGCTGTTTAAAGATAAACCAGGAAATTACAGGCTGGTGAGTCTGACATCAGTTGTGGGAAAGTTGTTGGAAGGCATTCTAAGGGACCAACTATATAAGTATTTGGATAGACATGGACTGATTAAGGATAGTCAGCATAATAGGGCATGACAGGGCATGTCTAACCAACCTTATAGAGTTTTTCAAGGAAGTTACCAGGAAAGTGGATGAAGGCAAGGCAGTGGATGTTATCTACATGGACTTTTACAAGGCATTTGACAAGGTCCCACATGGGAGGTTGTTCAGGAAGGTTCAGTCACTCAGCAGTCAAGATGAGGAAGTAAATTGGATTAGTCATTGGCTTTGAGGGAGAAGCCAGAGAGTGTTAGTAGATGTTTGCCACTGACTGGAGGCTTGTGACTCCTGAGGTGCTGCAGGGATCGGTGCTGAGTCCATTGTTGTTTGTCATCTATCTGGATGACAAAGTGGTTAACTAGATCAGCAAATTTATGGATGGCACCAAGATTGGGGGTGTAGTGGACAGTGAGGAAGGCTATTGTGGTTTGCAGAGGGATCTGCATCAGCATGAAAAATGGCAGTTGGAATTTAATGCAGACAAATGTGAGGTTTCGTGCCTTTGTAGGGCCAACCAGGCTAGGTCTTTAACAGTGAACAGTAGGGCACTGAGGAGTGTGGTAGAACAAAGGGATCTGGGAATACAGATCTGTAATTTGTTGAAAGTAGTGTCACAGGTAGATAGGGTCATAAAAAAACTTCTGGGACAATGGCATTCATAAATCAATGTGATGGGATGTTATGTTGAAGTTGTATAAGACATTGGTGAAGCCTAATTTGGAGAACTGTGTATATTTTTCGTTACCTATCTACAGGAAAGATGTAAGAAAGGTTACAGAGAAAATTTACAAGGATATTGCTGAGTCTGGAGGGCCTGAGTTATAAGGAAAGATTGAAAAGGTTAGGACTGTATTCCCTAGAATATAGAAGAATTAGAGAAGATTTGTATGCAAAATTGTGAGAGATATAGATAGGGTGAATGCAAGCAGACTTTTTTTACTGAGGTTGGGTGGGACTACAGCCAGAGGTCATGGGATAAGGATGAAAGGTGAAAAGTTTAAGGGGATTATGAGGTGAAACTTCTTTGCTCAGATGGTCGTGAGAGTATAGAATAAGCTGTCACCACAAGCGGTGCATACGAGCTTAATTTCAACTTTTTAAGAGAAGTTTGGATAGATACAAGGATGGTAGGGGTATTGAAGGCTATGGTTCCAGTGCAGGGGCCTGTTACTGTGCTGTAATTTTCTGACTTCAATATCCACTTGATGGATCCAACTTGCTATTCCCCAATCTGATCCACCACTCCTATCATGTCTACATACACTCCTTGCCATTATAACCAACTGATCCTCTCCTCATCATGTACTACCCATGACCTTCTGAACCATTTGCCTCTCTCACGTCACTCTTCCTGGTGATGTTGCCACGTTCTTGGTCTCTTAAGCCTACCAAGCTCAAATATTGCATTATTGTCCTGTTAGCATTTCTTTTTGCACTACTTCACATTGAACTACTACCTTTGCAGCATTCTGTTTTGTTCAGATCTCTGTATTTAGTCTTGTGCTTATTATTACTATGTATGCTGTTTACTCTGAACTTCTCAGGCAAAGAAATTTCATTGCACACTGGTGTATATGAGAATAAATTAACTGGAATCTGACTAGGCTGTATAAATGGAAGGAACATCTTCTACTTGTTTTTGTGTCCATGGCTGGTTTCATTGTAGACTAAACATGGGCTGGTATGCGATAGAATATTGCTGCAGAGTGTTGCATGCAAAATAATGTGCAGGGGCCTGAAATTGTTTATTTAATGTACCTTTTGAACTAAGGAAGAATTTCTTAGCTTCTTTTCCTTTCTTTCTTTAAGCTTACAACCTAACAGCTGAGGTTTACATCTATTGCTTTTGATAGGGAACATTAATGAAACAAGATTGTCATCCAATACTTTTAAGACACTTATGCTTGTCAATGAAAGTTGGGCAATGAAACAAGGCTACTGTAAAATTCAAACAATTTATGAAGCTCAGTGAGTATGAGACCATCCATGGAAGCAAAAATGTCATGAGAAATGACTTCAAAGTCTTTGTGATATTTACTTTGGCAGAAGCATCCTTTTTCATATTTATTAAATAAGGATTCTCTTGGTAATAGGTGTCAGTGTTGAAAACTGAGGTAATCCATGGAGTAAAAGGAAAACCATGAGAAAAATGTAAACAGTTCATTTCCAACTCTATAGTTAAATGCAGAACTATTCTTATCTTTGACCAGAATATTAACTTTAAATTTTTGTATAATGTTGATATGTGCATCAGTTATTTCAGCATACAATTGAAAAATTGAATGCATTTGTTGTTATGCTGTGGGCTTTGATAACAGAGACAGCATTTATCACCGAATCTTAGTTGCTGGTGGGAATATGCTACTATCTGTAAGGTAAGCACATTCCCCTGTTGCTGTTGAATCTGGTGTATCAGAATTAGATCCAATGACAAAAAAAACACTAATGGAAGGGTCTTTTCTTTAATAGTGGTAAAGACTGTGTGTTTGGAAGGTGCTGTAAAAGAATGTGATGGTTGATGGGGTGCCAGTCAAGTGGGCTGCTTTATTCTAGTTGGAGATTCATTTTAAGCGTGTGGTTGGACCTGACCAGACGAATTTATGAGCATCCAAAGATGCACCTTGTATCAAAAGGAGAGGCAGATAGGCAGATGAGGTAGGGTGGCTCTGTTGTCAGTAAATGAAACTCCTTATAAACAGTTGACATGGATTGGAAGGTGTAGAATCCTTCTGGGTAGAATTATGAAACTGCAAGGGTAAAAAGGCCTTGACGGGAGTTATCTACACGCCTCCAAATAGTAGACAGGTGGGAGGATTGAAATTACAATGGGAGATAGAAAAGACGTAAAAATGGGAATGTTGTGATACTGATAGGGGATTTCAATATGCAGATAGAGTAGATTGGGCAAATCAGGTTAGTGCTGGATCACTAGAGAGAATTTGTAGAATGCTTTCTGTAAGACCATAAGAAATAGAAGAAGAATTATGCTGTTTTGCCCATTGAGTCTGCTCCAACATCTCATCATAGTTGATCCAATTTCACCTACAGCCCAATCTTCTGCCTTCTCCCCATATCCCTTCATTCCCTGAACAATCAAAGATCTATCAATCTCTACCTTTAATATACATAAAGACTTCCACAGATTCACCACTCTCTAGCTAAAGAAATTCCTCCTCAGCTCCATTCTAAAAGGATGCCCCTCTATGAGAGTAGGGGAGATTCAAACAAGAGGACATGAGTTGAGAGTTAGGGGGCAAAAGTTTAAGGGTAACACGAGTGGGAATTTCTTTACTCAGAGAGTGGTAGCTGTATGCAATGAGCTTCCAGTAGATGTGGTAGAGGCAGGTTTGGTGTTGTCATTTAAAGTAAAATTGGATAGGTATATGGACAGGAAAGGAATGGAGGGTTATGGGCTTAGTGCGGGCCAGTGGGACTAGGTGAGAGTAAGTGTCAGCATGGACTAGAATGGCTGAGATGGCCTGTTTCCATGCTGTAATTGTTATATGGTTATTCAGAGGCTGTATCCTCTGATCGTAGACCTCGACTCTCCCGCCGTAGAAAACATCCTCTCCATGTCCACTCTATCTAGGCCTTTCACCATTCAATAGGTTTCAATGAAGTCACTCCTCATTTTTCTGAATTCTGGTGAATACAAGCCCAGAAGCATCAAATGCTATTCTTATGATTATCCATTCAATACTGGAATTATTTTCATGAACCTCCTTTGAACTTTCTCCAGTTTCATCAAATCCTTTCTAAGATAAGGGGCCCAAAACTGTTCACAATACTCCAAGAGAGGCCTCACCAGTGCTTTATAAAGACTCAACATTACATCCATGCTCTTATATTACAGTCCTCTTGAAATAAATGCTAACATCGCATTTGCCTTCCTCACTTAACCTTTAGGGAATCCTGCACAAGGACTCCCAAGTTACTTTGTGCCTCAGTTTTTTTGAATTTTCACTCCATTTAGAAAATAGCCAACCCCTTCATTTCTTCTATCAAAGTGCATAACCATAGACTTCACAACACTGCATTCCATTTGTCATTTCTTTGCCCATTCTCCTAATCTGTCTAAATCCTTCTGTAGTCTCTCTACTTCCTAAAACTACCTGTTTCTCCACCCATCTTCCTATCTTCTGCAAGCTTTGCAATAAAACCTCAATTCAATCATCCAAATAATTGACATATAACTTAAAAAGAATCAGTCCCAACATAGTCCACTGTGGAACAGCACGTCACTTGCAGCCAGCAAGGAAAGGCTCCCCTTTATTCCCATTCTTTGTTTCCTGCCAATCAGCAACTGTTTTATCCATTCTGAAATCTTTCCTGTAATACCATTGGCTTATAGCTTGTTAAGTATCCTCGTGCGGCACCTTATCAAAGGCATCCAAAAAATCCAAGTACAAAACATCCATCAATTCTCCTTTATCTATCCTGCTTGTTATTTCTTCAAAGAATTACAACAGATTTGTCAGGCGGGATATTCCCTTGAGGAAACAATGCTGACTACGACTTATTTTATTATGTACCTCCAAGTACCCTGAGACCTCATCCTTAATAATTGAGTCCAACATCTTTCCAACCACTGAGGTCAGACTAACTGGCCTATAGTTTCCTTTCTTCGACCTGTCTCCCTTCTAGAGAGTGGAGTGACCTTTGCAATTTTCCAGTTTTCTGGAATCATTCCAGATCTAGTGTTTCTTTAAAGATTATTACTAATGCCCCAATGATCTCTTCAGCTACCTCTTTCAGAACTCTGGGGTGTATTCCATCTAGTTCAGGTGACTTATCTATCTTCAGACCTTTCAGTTTCCCAAGAACATTTTCCTTAGTAATGGTAACTCACACACTTCATGACACCTGACACCTGGAACTTCCACCAAACTACTAGTGTCTTCCACATTGAAGACTGATGCAACATACTTCTTCAATTCATCCACCATTTCCTTGTCCACCATTACTACTTCTCCGGCATCATTTTCCAGCAGTCCAACATGCACTCTTGCTTGATTTTTACACTTTATGTATCTGAAGAAACTGGTATCCTCTTTAAAATTATTGGCTAACTTACTTTCATATTCCATCTTTACATACTTAATGACTTTTTGAGTCACCTTCTGTTGGTTTTTAAAAGGTTCCCTATCTTCTAACTTCCCACAAGTTTTTGCACTATCATATGCCTTCTCTTTGGTTTTTATGTTGGCTTTGACTTTTCTTGTTAGCCGCAGTTGTGTCGTTTTTCCTTTAGAATAATACTTCTACTTTGGGATGTATATATACCATGACTTCCGAATTGCTTCCAGAAAATCCAGCCATCGTTGCTCTGCTGTCATCCCTGCCAGTGTACTTTTCCTATCAATTCTGGCCACCTCCTCTCTCATATCTCTGTAATTCCTTTACTCCACTATAAACTATAACACTCACAAAATGTCTTTTTAGAGCAGCTTCCTGTTGAGCCCACTAGGCGAGAGGTAGTTTTGCATTGGGTGTTGTTTAATGAACTAGATTTAATTTGGAAGCTCAAGGTAAAGGAACCCTTAGGAGAGAATGATCATATGATATAATTCACCCTGCAGTTTGAGACAGGGAAGCTAAAGTCAAATCTATACAGTAGATTAAAGGGAATTAGAGAGACATAAGATAGGAGTTGGCTAAAGTTGATTGGAAGTGGACAATATCAGGGATGATGGTGGAACATAAATGGCTGGAGATTTTTTGGGGCAATTTGGAATGTGCAAGATAGGTATATCCCTAAGATGCAGAAGTATTCAAAAGGGAGAATGAGGCAACTGTAGCTGACAAGGGAAGTCAAAGACAGCATTAAAGCAAAAGAGAAGGATTATAATATAGCAAAAAGTATTGGGAAGGATTGGGGGGGGGGGTTTGAACACCATCAGAATGCAATTAAAAGGGTATAAGAAGAGAAAAGATAAAATATGAAGGCAAGGCAGCCAATAAAATAAAAGAAGATACCAAAAGTTTTTTCAGAAATATAATATAAAGTGTAAAAGAGAGGTGAAAGTGGACATCAGAATGCTGAAAAAAAAGATGCTGGAGAGGTAGTCATGGGAACAAAGAAAGGGCAGATGAACTTATTTTGCACTTGTCTTCAATGTGGAAGACACTTAGCAGCATGTCAGAAATCAATAGTTTCAGGGGCAGAAATGAGTATTGGTGCTGTTACCAAGGAGAAGGTTCTTGGGAACCCAAAAGGTGTGAAGGTATATAAGTCACCTGGACTGGATGGACTACAGTTTTGAAAAGGTATTTGAAGTGATTGTGGAGGCATTAGTAATAATCTTTCAAATAATACTAGATTTGGGATGGTTGAAGAGGACTGGAAAATAGTGTATGCTACGCCACTCTTTAAAAAGGAAGGGAAGCAGAAGAAAGGAAGTTAGCCTGACGTCAGTGGTTTGGAAGACATTGGAGTTCATTCAGGTGGAGGCTTCAGCGTACTTGAAGGCATGTGATAAAACAGCCCAAAGTCAGTATGGTTTCCTTAATGGGAAATCTTGCCTGACAAATATGTTGGAATTCTTTGAGGAAATAACAGGCAAGATTGCCAAAGAAGAGTCAGTAGATGTTTACTTGGCTTTTCAGAAGGCCTTTGAAATGGTGCAGCACATTAGGCTACTCAGCAAGGCAAGAGCCCATGGTGTTGCAGGAAAGATATTGACAGGAACAGAAGATAGAAGAGATGATTAAATTATTCTTTGTGACAGGTGACGTACCAGAGGATTGGGGAATAATCGATGTTGTTTTCCAATTTTCAACAACAGCTCTAAAGAATAAACCAAGAAATTATAGGCAGGTGAGCCTGACATCAGTAGTGGGAAAGTTATTGAATGATATTCTGAAGGACTTGATATATACAGTAAGTATTTGCTAGACATGGACTGCCTAAGGATAGTCAGCATGGTTTTATGTGTGGCAAATGAGAGCTTGTAAAATTTTTTGAGCAAGATTCCAGGAAAGTTGATGAAGGCAATGTAGTGGATGTTGTCTACATGGACCTTAGCAAGTCCTTTGACAAGATACCTCATGGGATGTTGGTTAAGAAAGATCAGTCGCTTGGTATTCAAAATGAGGTAGTCAATTGGATTGGACCTTGGCTTTGTGGGAGAAGCCAGAGAGTGGTAATAGATAGTAGCCTCTGACTGAAGGCCTGTGACTGTTGGGAGCACCTCAACGATCAGTGCTGGGTCTGTTGTTGTATGTCATCTATGTTAACGATCTGGATGTTTAACTGGATTAACAGATTTGCAGATGACATCAGGATTGGGGGTGTAGTTGAATTAGTTGAAAGTGGCGTCACAGTTAGGTTGGTCAAAAGAAAGCTTTTGCACTTTGGCCTTGATAAATCAATGTATAGAGTATAGGAGATGGGATGTTACATTGAATTTGTGTAAGACATTGATAAGGCCTAATTTAGAGTATTGTGTGTAGATTTGGTCACCTACTGACAGGAAAGATCTAAATAAGGTTGAAAAAGTACAGGAAGAATTTACAAGGATGCTCCTGGGTCTGGAGGACATGAGTTAGAAGCAACGATTGAATAGGTTAGGACTTTATTCCTTGGATTGTAGAAGATTGAGGGAAGATTTGATAGAGATAAACAAATTTATGAAGGGTATGGGCAGAGTAAATGCAAGCAGGCTTTTTCCACTGTGGTTGGGTGAGATTACAACTATAGGTCATTGGTTAAGGGTGAAAGGTGAAAAGTTTAAGGGGATTATGAGAGGGAATTTCTTCAATCAAAGGGTCATAATGGTGTGGAACAAGCTGCCAGTATAGGTGGTGCAAGTAGGCTCTTAAACGTTGAAATTGAGAAGTTTGGATAGGTACATGGATGATAGGGGTGTGGAAGGCTATTGCCTTGGTGCAGGGCAATGGGAGTAGGCAGTTTAAATGGTTTAGTACAGACTAGATGGGCAGAGGGGCCAGTTTCTGTGCTATAGTTTTCTATGACTAAGACTGGCAGGAGGCAAAGAGTGAATGAATGAATTGACTTTATTACTTGCATCTTTCATGTACATGAGAAGTAAAAAATCTTTACGTTACATCTGTCTAAATGTGCAATGTACAGTTTATAGTAATTTACAATAAATAGTATGTATAACAATATAACATAGAAATACAGTTGTGTCAACATGAATGAATCAACCTGATGGCTTGGTGGAGGAGGCTGTTGGTCCTGGTTTTTATGCTGCTTTCTGGATGGTAGTAGCTGGAATAGTTTTTGTTTGGGGTGACCTAGGTCCCAAATGATCCTTTGGGCCCTTTTTACACACATATCTTTTTAAATATCCTGAATAGTGGGAAGTTCACATCTACAGATGCGCTGGGCTGTCTGCATCACTCTCTGCAGGGTCCTGCGATTCAGAGAAGTACAGTTCTCATACCAGGCAGTGAGGCAGCCAGTCAGAATGCTCTCCATTGTCCCCCCTGTAGAAAGTTCTTGGGATTTGGGGGCCCATACCAAACTACTTCTACCGTATGAGGTGAAAGAGGAGTTGTTGTGCCTTTTTCACCACACAGACTAAGTGTGATCCTCAAGTAACTTAAAGCTGTTCACCCTCTCAACCCCAGATCCATTGATGTCAATAGGGGCTAGCCTATAAACCAGTAGGTGGATTGGGATCCTTCCAATACAACAAAATAGCTCTCCTAGTCAATAAAGTTGAAAAAGCTATCATACGTTGAGCGGAAGCAGGAACATTTCCAGCTTCTTTCGGAGTGATCCCAAAGATTGCCATAAGTGAATTAGGGTTAGGGCCAAACCTATGACTTTTGATAACGTTCTAAAAACATCTCCCCCAAAATTATTGTACTATTAATTTATCTTGTGGCTTCTTATTTTTATGCCTTGTATTGTCCCTCTAAACAACAAATTTTACATTTCTCAGTGATAATAAACCTCATTCTGATTCTGAATACATTAAGTACAGAGGCAGCTGATAAGACTGTTGATCAGAAGGAAGCTTCTGTCCTGCACAATCACCAACATGAATCTCTTATCTTCAAGTTATTATACATAAAGAAATGCAACTCTCCACTATAGTAGCTTGATAAGTCAGAAAATGCAATATTTCTTAAGTAATATAAAGCTGGAATATTAGTACACCATTAAGCGCTGAAAATCAAGAATTTGCACTTGTTTGCTCAATCAGCTCGAAGTGTAATGAACAGCATTATAACACAATAATTGATTCTAAATTTTTACTTAAATGTACAATATTTCTTCAGTTATTTTCTCTGCTTTCCATCACTATTGTATTAAGAATTTAACAACACTTCATGAGCTGGTTAAATCCACTTTTAGCAGTGTTGCACTGCCATCATGTGGTTGTATCAGTAATGACTCAATTAATGGGTCTCCCATATTGAATATTAGATAAAATGAAATGATTAATAAGATCACTATCTATTTATGTTTCACTATTGGTTATTTCTAACATACAAAAAGTGAAGAAAACATTCCTATCAATATTTTATAATAGCATTAAATAGTTATAACAAAGTTTATAGCTAACTGTTTAATGCTTCCCTGTGGATATCACAAGCCAATTAGTGTATCATTAGTTGACAAAAGAATACTGTATAATTCCAAATTTTGAAAATATTTTCAAACATGCCACCATAACATAGGAGTCGTTTTAAAATTAAACTCTGTTAAATATAATTTAAAAATATCAAAGTTTGGGGTGGGAAGTGAAGGTATGGAGTTAGCAGATATTTTACATGGAAGTCCTCAATTATAATCAAAAATAATCCTACTAAATTTAACTTACATTTAGTCTTTAGCTTTAGTTACCATCGCCTACTGGCTCTTCACAATAACCATATTGTGTATTATATTAGATTTTGTAAAATATTGGGCAAATGTCTGGAAGATCAAAATGACAATTTAACTCTTTCTGTATTCTTAGCATGTGGGGTCTGTATGTCTGTAAGAAAGTAAAGTTTGCAGAGTGTCTGTACAGAATAAGCACTGTTTGTTAATGTCTGTTGGTCATTTTGAGAGCTGGGTCAATGGATTATTACTTAGTGTCTGCATTCAGGCTTATTGTTTGTGTGTGTAAACTCTGATGCACTTTTGTAAGCCCAAGAAATGTTATGTCCAAAATATTGGTGGACTAACGGATGAAGAGTGACTATTAAGGTGCCTATTTGAGGGTATGCTGAATACTGTGTTGGTGGACACATGCACTGTTTGAATTAAAGAATCCAGGCTGAGTTAATGTAAGATCAAAGAGTTGGTCTGCTTCTGCATCTTTCTACCTTGTGAAGCTATTGAATATATTGGTCTACCTTTCCCAGCCTCATTGGACTTCAACTGAGGGCCAGAAATCGCAATTGGTGCATAAAACACACAGATGGTCCCATGAGTGAGTTGGAATTTGGAATTACCCCAACAACAGCAATAATCAGGTAGTGACTAAGAATTGTGAGTCCTGAAATCTTTGTGCCTTGAAGAAATCTTTGTGACTTGCCATGTAGTATTTTGTGTGGTTTATTTGTGCTTTCTATTTTATGAAAATAAATAAGGCTTAAGTTACTTTGTTGTGATTACGCTTATAACTGCATTTCCTGGACATTAGAATAGCTTGGGTCTGATTAATCCAGCCCATTACATGGTGGGCTCAATTTTAAAGGCTCCCATTTGATCCTTGGTAGTCTTACACTTCAATCATCAGGCCCCAGTGTGTCACAACCATGTATCCGGCTATACAGCAGATTCAACAATTGTGCTCATGAATATATACATGTCAGCTAATTATTATTACATTATGGCAGTATTTAACTCTCTTCTTTTCATTGTAGCTCTTGTCAAGACTTGAGCACAACACAGTAATGTTATGCTGCCTGCTTGTATTCAGCCTTGCCCGAGAAAGTGGACTATTAGGTCGACTAGTGGTCTTCATTTTATATTCAGATATTCCTTTCAGCCATGATGTTGGCATCTAATTTTCCATCTGAGATCTTGAGTTAAAGGCCCTGTCTGGCCTAGTGTTTATTGTTTACTTTTCCCTTAAAATACTGTTCACATTAAAGTCTGTGAACTATCGACCTGTCTCTCTCTCCACACTTGGGCCATATCTGAATGTAGGACAAGATGTAGGTAGCCTGCTTTTCATGGAGTCACAGGTTGATGTAAGATGGAAAGCTTCATAAGTAAATGCCTTGAATGATCCCACTCCCCATGTCTTGCAGGCATCTGGATAAAAAGAACAATACCTGCTCTATAAACAAAAGTTTACAAACTGGATAAATGCACTCGCTCAATGAAAAACGCTGAATATAACGTCTTTACAATAATTTGCTGTGGCTTCTGTGAAATCACTCCTTGCGTTTTGATGACTTGAGTAATACACCCTGGTCCAGATCTTATGAGAATAATATATTTAATATCAGACTGTGTTGGTCATTAATGCAAACAACACACTTCACTGTTTGTTTTGATGCACTTGTGACAAATAAAGCTAATCTAATCTAACCTAAATTATTGTTTTATAGAATATGCAGTAGTAATAATTAAGGTACTTTCAAAATGTTGTTTTTATAACCATTGAAATACCATTTTTATTAAAAATATTAATTTTCATTAACAACTTCTGACCAATTTGTTTCTAAGATATTGCATATGTACTACTTATTTTGTTATGTACCCCTAGGGTTCATATTTTCTTTCAGCTATCACATTAAAATGTCGGGAGAATGAGACTGGCTTTTGGACACTGTTTGAGTTGTTATTAAGAGACAGAAAGGGGCGAAAAATGCTCAGAAGATTGTTTTTATGGTTTCTTGGCAGTCTGCATTTCCACAAGGACACTTGCCTGCTTGTAAAGTTCTTACAGAGAGAGGAGGGCGGAGCAAGTTGACGGACAGCTGATGTCCAACATGCAGAGATAAAATGCCAGGTCCGCTGTTACACAGACAGACACACAGTTTTGGACACTGGACGAGTTTTCTTGTACCCACAGGAAGGTGGGTTTGTTGATTCAGGGAGATCGACCAGTGGCTCTAGCAGTGTGAAAAGGTGCGACCGGTGGGAAATTATTTGTGCGTCCACCCTCGACTGGGTAATAATTCCATCATTGAAGACGGTTGCATATGTTATGGTCACAGTCGGTGACTTTAAAGGAAGAAAAGAGGGGAGAGGAAGGTTCGAAACAGAAGAAACCTAGTGACAAACAGGTCACTGTTTGGACTCTTTCCTAAGTAGCCTGTAAGGGTGCGTTTGAGTTCTATTCAAATACGATGGTGTGATTGTCACGTAGTTAATCCACAGGAGTGGGTTCTCTGGTGAGGGGAAGCCTTTGTGATTACGACTTGTGTGTGTTACCCTTGTTTGGGTGTGGTAGTTCACTGAAAGGCACCCCTGTGACAAATCACTGTAGGAGTTATTTTGTATGTCGTGGAACTGGACAAGTGGCAATCACAGTTGTGTGTTTGAGGTAACATTGTGGAATCTACCGGTGTGTGATCATCCTGTCCTGGGTTGGTAGTTTTACTACTTGATGATGGTACCTCGGTGATAAGCTACTGTTGGTGATAATCCATACGTGGATTCTGTTTGAGTATCCTGTGGCCACCACTTTGGGGTGACCCGTAGCTGAATTCGGGCATGGTACCACTTGTGTTGAAAGGATATTCGTTGAAGATCACTGTCGGTGATACTTAGTGTGTGGAGTGGAACAACTTCGGAGATCAAACCTACTGCTATTGTTATTTTGGAATATCAGCATAATTGCCTTCTCACAACATAATGCCTTTGGATTACTAATCTCTCTCTTACCAAAAACAGCAACCTCGTGCATTGAACTGACCTTTCTTACATATCATCGTAAGACTGTATCCATTCACCCCTAGGTTTGAAAGAGCCTAGTTTTGTTCCTATTTCCACACTTACGTATATGTGTGTGTGTGTGTGTGTGTGTGTGTGTGTGTGTGTGTGTGTGTATATATATATATATATGTATATATATGTGTGTGTGTGTGTGTATATATATATATATATATCATTGCTAACCTGTTTAATATATTTGCATTTATAATACTGTATTGCGTAGTTACTAATAAACACTATTAGTTAATAGCAATACCAGACTCCAATGTGTTTTCCATTTCTGCTGGTTCTTTAACCCGTCACGGGATATGTGACAATATAACTTATATAACATTTCAAGCTCATTTAGAAGTCTCAAAACTTTTCAATGATTCTTTTGGAATAAGAGCAGTCAAACCGGCTGTTGTAATTAGCTTGACGAATCAGAATCTTTATATTTTATGTTTTTTACAGTCCACATTTTGTGTGATTTATTGTCATTGAATATTTCCCTAAGTGGACTTTGCATCCACAATCGTAAGGAGAAAATTTCACCCCATCAAGGGCAAATGGGGAATTGTTTAACGTTAGTATAATTTTTAGCTATGTTGATTTCTAGTTTCCAGTATTGCTGTTTACTTCATCTTCTGTGGTTTCTACTGGCAGATCTTGTAAGGAAAACATGCACAAGGCACTAAATATGATTTTAAAAATAATACTAAGGATAAACAAGAGATTTGAATTACTACACAGATTAAACAGCATCTACATGCTATCTATTGACCAGCAGACATTACCAGCTGATCAGGGGCTCAGAGTGCTCTTTGCAGCAACCTCAGTTTGAATCTGGGTCATGTTGCCAAGGCCAACCACCTAGAGGTGTATATCACTATTGTGGTAAAAGAGGATATTGGTCTAAAACAAGAGTTACAAACCTGGGGTCCACAAATCCCTTGCTTAGTGGTATTGGTCTATGGCATAAGGCAAAGGTTGGCAAACCCTGGTCTAAAAGCTGTTGGACTAGAAGACGAATTGGTCAAGTGAAACAAGCTCAACAATGAATTCATCCATCTGCTTCACCAGTGACAGGAGACTCTGATCTGATGATACCTTTCCAACAAACGCTTTTGGACACGATGAACACTTTGTCAAAGTCAAAAAAAAGTCTTTCTCTACAGCCTTAGTTTGCCTTGATAGAACAGAAAAAAGATGGTTTATATGTTAAACTATTGATTGGAAATTAATGTGCTGAATTCTTACTGGATAAAGGAGCTGAGTTAATATGTATAGCCAAAACTAATGCCTAATCATATGAAAAACCACTGACTAATATTTACAAATGTGTATATGGTGCTGAGGACTGAAAGTTTGTTCCTCTCCATGCCTTGTGGTGCATCAGGTAGCATCCTTGCTGTTCCTTTAGCATTTGTCTGTTTTTTACAAGACTGAGTTGTGAGCTCAAAGTTTGACCCAGTGTAAATGAAAAATGTGCAAGGAGCCGGCCACAATCAAACCTAGGACCACTCATCTTGAAGGCCAGTGTAGATGCCACTACACCACCAGCCAACAGGACAGGAAATTAATCAAAAGCAAACCTGTCAAAGTACAGTTTGGCAGCTGGAAGTACAATTCTATGTAAGCGGTATCTCACAGCTTTTTCTCAGAATTAATGTCTTGTTGATGCTAGACTCTACCCTTGAATTAATTAAGTATAAAGTCATCTAGAGTCTCATACTGTTGGTCAAATCTTAACTAACAAATTATCCAATATGGATGGAAGACTAAAAAGATGGTGGTCTGATGGAAATGAATCCAGTCAAGTTTACTGGAAAATTGCCTCCATGTACCAAGCAGTATCTTCTACAACATCTATAGAAGATATTTTTCCTATTGTCAACCAGCTGGAGGAACAAGGCATTTCTGTTGAAACTCTCAGTCCATCGAACAGGGTAGCAAGTGATCAGACAATCCTATAACTCTTACTGAATAACAGCTGGAAGCATTTCAGACTTAAAAGGAATCATTGTGCACAGCATCTGCATTAGGAATCCCTGACATGGATAAATCGTAGAATCATAGACATAGAAGCATCGAAAACCTATAGCACAATACAGGCCCTTCAGCCCACAAAGCTGTGCTGAACATGTCCTTACCTAAGAAACTACCTAGGGTTACCCAAAGCCCTCTTTCTGAGCTCCATGTACCTGTCCAGGAGATTCTTAAAAGGCCCTTTCGTATCCGCCTCCACCACCCATTCTATGCACTCACCATTCTCTGCGTAAAAAAACTTACCCCTGACATCTCCTCTATACCTACTTCCAAGCGCCTTAAAACTGTGCCCACTCATGTTAGCCATTTCAGCCCTTGGAAAAAGCCTCTGACTATCCACACAAATCAATGCCTCGTATCATCTTAAACACCTGTATGTTGACCCTGTATGTCACTGAATAACACACACAAAATGCCGGAGGAACTTAGCAGGCCAGGCAATACCTATGGAAAAGAGTACAGTCGATGTTTCGGCCCGAAACATCAACTGAACTCTTTTCCACAGATGCGACCTGGCCTTCTGCGTTCCTCCAGCATTTTGTGTGTGTTATTTGGATTTCCAGCATCTGCAGATTTTCTCTTGTTTGTCACCCAATAAGATGGCTACAAGGTGGCAGCCTTGATTCACAAACATGGAGATCAATGGTGACAAGTTGGCTATTACGTGACCAAATTGGAAAATGTGGCATTAAAATTAAGTTTTCGAGCAGCAGAGACAACCTATCTGGCAATCATGGGTGTTTCCAGCAATGTGCTTGACCAAGTTGAATATTCAATGTCCTCATACAGTAATGACTGTACTGACGTTAAATAGGGCCTCAAGTAATAGCTGCTTAGTGGTCCAAATGGTCAACTGTTCTTGAGGCACATAACACCATCATCCAGCCAGTGAGACCAGTGAATCCTCTGTTGCCATTGGACATTGAGGACTATGATAACCTTGAGTGTGGAAGGATAATAACATACGATGATGATGCACACAGCCATTGAACCCAGATCTCATTCTGTTCACTGATGGCTCCTCGACAGATTGGGCGGGAGGGAGAGATAAAATGGCTGGTTGGGCTGTTGTTTCTGAAACTGAAGTGCAGGTATCATGAAGCCTGGCTCCTCGTACCCCTGCACAATAAGTTGAACTGAAAGTCGAGATCGAAGTGTGTAAGAGGGCAGAAGGAAAATTGGCTAACATTTATACAGATTCTTGATTTGTTTTTGGAATTGTTTTCAACATTGGAAATGTATGGAAGCAAAGGGGATATCTTATGGCTTGGACATCCAAATCCAGAATGGCCAGTTGGTCAAGGAACTAATGGATATCTTCCAAGTGCTGTCAGAAGTGGCTGTGTTGAAATGTAAAAGCCATTCCAAAATGAACTCAATTGAAAGCCATGGAATTACATTTGCAGTCGATACAGGAAGAAGAACAGCACGATAAGGGTAAAAGAAACACAAAAATAGATAGAGTGAATCGAGCATCTAAAATTATGGAAGCAAATTTGAAATCTATCACAGATGATCAAACAGAATAGTTGAGAAATGCAAATTTGAAACTGTAACAAAGAAAAATAGTTTGGCATGGAGAATGGTGGGAAAATAAACAGGAACAGATTATGGAGATATGGCACTAGTCAGAAACATCTCAATGTTCTGTTGTTTAATTTCCCAACAATTATGTTACTTCCTCATCTGACACAGCAGGTACGGACCTATGAATAGATAATCATGATAGAAACCAAAGATTAGGGGACAAACGTAACAAACATGAAAAAAAATGCATGACATGATGAAAACAAATCTTGGAGCAGCAGAAAAGCTGCCTCAGTTAAGTGATCCTGTCTCACAAGAACTAGTTTTTCAACTATTGTACAAGCGGAGTACATTACTTTAACAAAGTGTCAGAATACTCAGATGTACAGGTATTAGTGAACAACTTTTCAAAATGTGTGGGATCAATTTCAGTAAGGAAAGCCACTGCCACGCATACAGCAAAGACTTTGATCAAGGACTATATTCCAAAATGGGGATTACATGTCACATTGACTTTGACCAAGAGACACACTACACTGGATGTGTTTGTCAGTAATTATGTCAACCGATGAACATTGAATGGTCCTTCCACTGTTGAACATCAAGATGGGATCATCAAGCAACAACTGACTAGATACCATGACCCACAGTCCTTCCCATGGTTATCAGAGCAACCCTAAAAAATAAATCCAGATAAAGCCAATTTGAGGGGTAACAGAATGATACATATGTCACAACCTGGAGCTCTTGATCTCAGTGAGGTTGATATACATGTTATGGCAGATAGTTTAGTAAACTATTGTGTGAAAGGTGCTCAGTCTGCTTCTCAACTTGTTTCTGATGGAGCAATCCAACAAAAGGATACAAACAAGCTGGAGGAACTCAGCAGGTCGGGCAGTTGAAACGAGCAGTCAACGTTTTGGGCTGAGATCCTTCATCAGGACAACAGAAGGACACACCTTGATTCCTGATGAGTTGGCCTAATTAAGGAACCCCATAAGGATCCACTGGGTACGCATGGGAAGGACTTTTTCAAGCGTTCGTGATACCCAATTCAGCAGCAAAAGGTGAAGGAAAGAGTAAGTGGATAAATGCTAACCACTACAAGGAGACTAGAGTGGTGCCAGATGGAGACAGGAAACACTGAAGTTAATGTGCTAATAACCTCTGATTCAGTGTCTACACTACTGGGCTACAGTGAGTAAATTACTAACCAGCCAGAAGACATTGAACAAAATCGTTAACTAGTGGACATGATGTTTATTCTGATGTTTTGTCGTTGTATGTTTACCAGTTTTCCCTACACACAGAATGACAATTGAGAAGACTCATGATGTATTCTTGTATCACAGGAAACTGTAGATGTTGGTAGTGCCTTTAGCTGTCGTGTATGTCAATATATAACACACACTACGAAATGCTCACCAACACTAGGCATTCCTTTAGATCCAGTACAAACATGTACTCTAGTGCTTGAACAAAGTTCGTTATCACAATCCAGCAGCAGTAACATTGTATTCCCAATTGAATTGAATTGAATTTCAGTTTATTGTTGTTTAGAAACCACAACTGCAATGCAGTTAAAAAATGAAACAACATTCCTCCAGAATTATATCATAAAAGCACACGACAAAACAGACTACACCAGAAAATCCACATAACGTTTGGCAATCCCCAAATCCAGAGTCCGGAGAGGCTGCTGCGTAGTAATATCGCACTACCATCTTAGTGTGTTCCCCAGAAAGGAGCTCCCATTCACCAGACAAAACAAGACTACCCAGACACACCAAGTCAGGAGACCAACTCTACCACCCAACAAACCAAAAACTAAAGCTACAAGACCTACACAAAACCACATAGTTACAATATATAGTTACAGCAGTGCAAACAACACCATAATTGATAAAAAGCAGACCATGGGCACAGTAAAAATAGTCCAAAGATGTTAAACGACTATACATTCAAAAGAAACCACCACACAGTTCCACAAGTCCTCAGGGCCCTGATAGACTTGCCATCCCATGCAGGCGGCAGAAGGGAATACCCCCGCTATGGACTTTTGACGGTGCTGCCAGACTCAGCCTCGCAGACGCAGCACACAATGAAAGCACCACCAGACTCAGCCTCGCAGACGCAGCACACAATGAAAGCACCACCAGACCCAGCCTCGCAGACGCAGCACACAGTGAAAGCGACCCGACCGCAGCAGACTCTGAGTCCGTCAAATCTCCGAGCATCCGACCATCCCCTCCTGCACAGCCTTTCCGAGCACCATCCTCTGCCGAGTGCACTATGACACCCCCGCCACCAGATACCGGCAACGTGACCCTGAGGACCAGGAGACTGTTCTTACCAGCAGAGACCCGGACCTCACAACAGCAGCAGCAGTGCTTCCTGGAGAGCAGAGGCCTTCCTGGAGATTCCCAGATGTTCCTCTGTGCTCCCATGTCCATTCTTCATCAGATTAGGATTGTGCATGGCACCCTGCGTGACAAGTAACAGATATCAACTCCGGAGAGGCCACTGCAAACTGCGTCACGCCGCCGTTTTAAAGCGTCATTGAGCATAATATTCTCAAGGGAGACATAAATATACAAAGATTATGCCCGTACACAGCATCTTGAATTGGACCGTTTGCGCAAACGCAATCAGCATGACCCAGTTATAACAAGTCTGATCCTACTCTCACTTGTTCCTGGGAAATCACTAATACCTATACTCAATGTTTGTGATGAAGCTATTAAGTCACTCCAGGCACAGCACACTCACAATGCTGAAGGAACTCAGCACCTAGACTGATGAAGAGTCTCGGCCTGAAACACCTACTGTTTATTCCCCTCCATAGATGCTGCCTGACTTGCTGAGTTCCTTCCGTATTTTGTGTGTGATGCTCAAGATTTTCAGCAGCTGCAGAATCTCTTGTGTTTATGAAACCCTTTTAGATGTTTACTATAAAATCTTTTTGCTTGAGTTTGGAAAGTAACCTGCCCGTAGGACATAGTTTGCTCAATTATACTTTACATTGTCCTAAAAGGAATAATGATTCTGGAATTTATATTATTGATGTTCACGAAAAGTTCAAGAAGTTTCATGTCAGAAAATAAGAAATGACTTAAGTTCATGGAATAAAACATAACTTAGGCGTGGAAATGGAGCATTTATCTCCCTCCCACATAATGTTTAGGATTTAGATATTTGGGTTATGTTTTTCCTGCTCATTTTCAGCAACTTTATTCGCAGTATATAGTGTTGCAAAAACTATAAGAGAAATTTAAGATGTTTCTGCAGTTTTAGAAAGAGTTGGTGACACTGTTGGTACCTTTCAGAAAGTGATGACAGAAATAGTTGCAATGCATAAGATAGCTCTCTAAAATCACATGACATTAGATCTTTTCTTAGCTGTTAAGGCAGGTGGGGGGAGAACGTGCTGTTATAGGCAAGGAATGTTTTACTTACATACTTGATCAGTATCAGATTTGGCTAATAATATTTATAAAACAACAGCAATCAAATAAATTGAATTTCTTAGATAGGAACAAATCAAAGCTCGGTAACTGGGGTTACTTGCTTACAGTAGAGTAAGTTGGTAACTGTTAAAACAGCCATGACAAGCTTTCTGCCCCATTTTTGACTTCTGAAGAACATCTGGATCATACTATCTGCAGCTGCAAAAAAGAAATAAATTTTAAGATCGAAGAAAAGCAACATAATTGACAAAGACATAAAAAGTCAAGTTTCTGTAGTTCTGCCATTAGAGCAGTAGGAGGCACTAAAGTATAATGCTTGCCTTTGCTATTAGGCAATTTATGAAACTTGCAAGAAGCACCTATAGCCTTATGAAAAATAATATTTCAGTTGTGAAATACAGTACGTATTGTTGGAACAGTGCCATGTAAAACAAAGAACACTGAACCTGGAAGGCACAAACCCTTGCAAAATCAGATAAGTGTACCGTTTTATTTCACACATTGCAAGGAATTTTAAGACCTTAAAGAGTACTGAACAAAATCACACCTTGACTTACGTATCCAGATGTACTCAAAGAACTGAAGTTTTCTTTCACTGGAGAAATGAACTGTTTGAGATTCTTGCATGAAAGAGGCATGTCTTTGATCTGCTTAGAAAGACTAATTAAAGCTAATATTTATTAAATTAAATATCAAGTAGAATCACTTCCCCAAATGAAGATGATTCCTCAAACTTTGAAGCAGATTATCAGGTAATGAGAAATCTATGTGCAATCTATCAGAGAGAAATTAAATAAATTCTTGCTAAGAGAAGATACCTTAAATTGTGGAAAATATGTGCTAATAAGGCTGCAGGAGTTAGTGTTGCATGCTGTAATGCTTTCAAGAGGCAGAGAACTATTTCCAAATATTTTGCACAATTTTTATTCTGCCTCTCCAAGAAAATGATATAACTAGATGAAGCCAAGTGGGGTTGACATGATTAGTCCACGTGGGCTGCACCACAATGTGAGCTTTGGATAAGTGACAGTGACATTAAGACCTTTCACATACTCTTCCAAATTCAGAGACATTTTACTTCACCCTCTTTCTTAAACTCAATGAGCAGACAACTGATGGGAATAGAGAGATAGGGCTGAGGATGGGGCAGCTGGTATACGAGTAGATGCAGAGTGTAGTGAGACTGTGAGGGAAGACAGGCAGATGATAGGGAAAGACTACAGTCAGTGGGATGACTTGAAGTTTAACATTCCATGTTAAGGAGTTGGAGCTGGAGCTGGATGAACCGCGGATCATTCGGAAGGCTGAGGGAGAAACAGATTCGTCCTGGAATGAAAAGCCTCATCCTGAGAGCAGATACGGCAGAGACGGAGGAATTGTGACAAGGGGATAGCCTTTTTGTAAGAGACAGGGTGGGAAGAGGAATAGTCCAGGTAGCTGTGAGAGTCTGTAGGCTTATAGTAGATATATTCGTCCTCATTCCAGGACGAAGGAGATGTCTTCCTTTTTTAAACAAAGGGGCTTCCCTTCGTCCACCATCAACTCTGCTCTCAAACACATCTCTCCCATTTCCCACACATCTGCCCTCACCCCATCCACCCGCCACACCACTTGGGATAGGGTTCCCCTTGTCCTTACCTACCACCCCACCAGCCTCCAGGTCCAACATATAATTCTCCATAACTTCTGCCACCTCCAACGGGATCCCACTACCAAACACATTTTTCCCTCTCCCCCCCCCCCCCCGCTTTCTGCTTTTCGCAGGGATCACTCCCTACGCGACTCCCTTATCCACTCGTCGTCCCCCCCCCCCATCCCTTCCCACCGATCTTCCTCCTGGCACTTATCCTTGTAAATGGAACAAGTGCTACATCTGCCCTTACACTTCCTCCCTCACCACCATTCAGGGCCCCAGACAGACCTTCCAGGTGAGGCGACACTTCACCTGTGAGTTGTCTGGTGTGGTATACTGCATCCAGTGCTTCCGGTGTGGCCTTTTATATATTGGTGAGACCGGACGCAGACTGGGAGTCAGTTTCGCTAAACACCTATGCTCGGTCCGCCAGAAAAATCAGGATCTCCCAGTGGCCACACATTTTAATTCCACGTCCCATTCCCATTCTGAGATGTCTATCCATGGCCTCCTCTACTGGCAAAATGAATCCAAACTCAGGTTGGAGGAACAACACCTTATATACCGGCTCGGTAGCCTCCAACTTGATGGCATGAACATTGACTTCTCTAACTTCCGTTAATGCCCCTTCTCCCCTTCTTACCCCATCCCTGACTTATTTAGTTGTTTGCCTGTTCTCCATCTCCTTCTGGTGCTCCCCCCACTCCTTTCTTTCTCCTGAGGCCTCCTGTCCCATGATCCTTTCCCTTCTCCAGCTCTGTATCACTTTCACCAATCACCTCTCCAGCTCTTAGCTTCATCCCACCCCCTCCGGTCTTCTCTTATCATTTTGCATTTCCCCCTCCCCCCACTACTTTCAAATATCTTACTATCTTTCCTTTCAGTTAGTCCTGAAGAAGGGTCTCGGCCCGAAACGTCGACAGCACTTCTTCCTATAAATGCTGCCTGGCCTGCTGTGTTCTACCAGCATTTTGTATGTGTTGTGTCTTGACTTGACTTGACTTGACTTGAATAGGCCATATGGAGTGGATGTGAAGAGGGGATTTCCTTCCGCGGGAGAGTCTAAGATCAGATGGTACAACCTCAGAATAGAGGGACGACCATTTAGAACAGAAATGAGGAGGAATTTGTTTCGCCAGAAGCTAGTGAATCTGTGGAATTCATTGCCACAGACGGCTGTGGATCGCTAGTCATTAAGTATATTTAAAGCAGAAGCTAACACGAGGAAATCTGCAGATGCTGGAAATTCAAACAACAACAACACAAAATGCTGGTGGAACACAGCAGGCCAGGCAGCAACTATAAGGAGAAGCATTGTTGATGTTTCAGGCCGAGACCCTTCGTCGACAGTGCTTCTCCTTATAGATGCTGCCTGGCCTGCTGTGTTCCACCAGCATTTTGTGTGTTGTTTAAAGCAGAGCTGATAGGTTCTTGATTAGTCAGAGAGACTACAAAGGTTACAGAGAAAAGGCAAGAGAATGGGTTGAGAGGAATAATAAATCAGCCATGATGAAATGGCGGAATGGACCCAAAGGGTCGAATAGACTAATTCTTCTCTTTTGCTTTATGGTCTTATACTGATACAACACAACAGCGCTCCAAGCCATATCACCAGCCTTCATCTTTCTCATCTCAACACTCCAAATCCGCAACTATTGGCTTCCTTCATGCTGCTCTTCCAAAGTTCCAATACCATTGCAGATGGAGGGCATGATTCCTAATATTACAAGCAACATTCCTACAAACATTCAATCTCTTTTATTCTTATCACTTAGGCTTGAACGTTATCCAAGACTAGCCACATCAGCATGTTCTTCCCAGGAAATTTCTTTGACCATCCCTACTTTTGAGCAGGGAATTGACTCCACCCACTAGATTATTTTTCCTTTAAATCCCAATGACTAGTTTTAGAAAGGCATCTTGGTGCCAGTCAAATCGTGCCTTGATGTCAAGGGTAGTAACTCCAACTTCATCTCCAGAATTCAGTGTTTTTGTCAGATTACAGAATGTGATTTATTTATCACATGTACGTCAAAAAGTACATCTGCTTGAAGAACTAGCATGTCCAAAGATGTGCTGGAAGCAGCCCGCAAATGTCACCATACATTCTGGCACCAACAGAGTGTGCCCTCAGTGTTCAGCAGAATAATACAGAACACAACAAAACAGACAAACACCAACAGCAAAACCCAGTTCCCTTCTTCATCCCACCCACTCACCCACATACAATCCTCTAACCCCAGGGCAGGCCACCTTCAGCCTCCGGCCTGCAGCAGACTTGTAAAATCACAGAGTACTGAACCTTTTATTTTTCCAGTAGACTTGCAGAGAATCGCAGATTCGGGGCTCGAGTCATCTGGCCTTGACTTCTGGACTTCCAATCGACCTTTGGGTTGATTACTTATTACTTACGTTCTAAGAATGGTCTACCACCATTCATGATTAGATGTGGTGGGACTGCAGATTTGCAATCTGATCCTCTGGTTGTGTGATCATTTAACTTTTTTTATGTCATACTTATCACTTAGCACAGAAATAATCTTGTACTGCAGCATCACGAAGATGCATTCTCATTATTTCAAGGTGTATTTTGTGATGCTCTCAATAGGACCTTTTGCATTGCTTACTGATCTAGTGTGGAAGCACCAGGTTAGAAGTTTCAACAACAGTATGTCAAATTACAAGCTTACAGATTGTGGTGATATAAGCTTTTGCTGCTGCTGATGGCCGCAGAGCCTCAGAGATGCCTAATTTTGAGCTAACTTGTCTGATCTGAGTCCATCCTATTTTGCATTTTTGTAGTGGCATAAAGCCCGCTTCACAGAGAAAGACAGCAAAACACAAACAAATAATTAAAAGTAACACACACAAAATGCTGGAGGAACTCTTCAGGTCAGGAAGCATTCATCGAAATGAACAAATAGTTGATGTTTTGGGCTGAGACCCTTCTTCAGGCCTGGAAAAGAAGGGAGAAGATACCAGAATAAAACAGTGGGGGGAGGGAAGGAGGCTAGATTGAAGGTGATAGATGAAACCAGGTGGGTGGGAAAAGTCACAGGCTAGAAAGAAGAAATCTGATAAGAGAAGAGAGTGAACCAAAGGAGAAAGTGAAGGAGGAGAGGACCCAGGGGATCATATTAGACAAGGAAGAAGAGGTAAACGGTCAGAGTGGGAGGCGAGGAGGGGAAGGGGGAATAGGAATTTTTCTTTTAACTGGATGGAGAAATCAATATTCATGCCGTCAAGTTGGAGGCTACCCAGATGGAGAAGAGTGGTCATGGAGAGGAATTGGTTGGTTCTTTAGTTAAGAAAGAAGTGAAGAGCTTTGAGGCCTTCTTGATGGAGGATAGAAGTATATAGAGGCTGAACATCCATGATGAAGATGAGACAGCAGGGCCAAGGAATTGAAAGTTTCTGAGGATATCATAGGCATGAGAAGTGTTGCAGATGTTGATGGGAGGGGACTGGACCAAAGGGTATAGAATGGAATTGATGTCTGAGGACACAGGTTCAGTGGAGCAGGACCAGGCAGAGACTATAAGCCTATCTGGACAGTCCAGTTTGTGGATCTTGGGTCGAAAGTACAAGTGAGCAGAGCAGCATAAGGGAACTATGATTTTGTTGGTGGTGAATGGAAGCTCTCCAGAGTTGACTAGGTTAACCATGGTGTCGGAGTCGGTTTGTAATGGTCCTCTTTCAAGGGGTAGGATTAAGAAGGTGTCTGAGAGTTGCACCAGACCTCAGCAAGGTAGCGGCCAGTGTGCCACATGACAACAGCACCCCACTTGTCTGTGGATTTGATGGTGAGTTTGGGATTGACGCAGAGAAAGTGGAAGACAGTGTGTTCGGAAGGGAAAACGTTTGCAGAGGAGATAGGAGTGCTGGAGACAAAACAGTTGATGCCTCAATGGCAGTAAACAGTCAATGTTTTGGGCCAAGACCTTTCCGATAGTTAGAGTTGGATTAGAAGAATAGGAATGCATCAAAGTAATTCACTATTGTAGAAAAACTATTAACATGTTAAAGATTGTTTTATAGAAGCATAGAAAATAGGTCCAGGAGTAGGCCATTCGACCCTTCGAGCCTGCACCGCCATTCAGTATGATCATGGCTGATCATCCAACTCAGAACCCTGTACCTGCTTTCTCTCCATACCCCCTGATCCCTTTAGCCACAAGGGCCATATCTAACTTCTTCTTAAATATAGCCAATGAACTGGCCTCAACTGTTTCCTGTGGCAGAGAATTCCACAGATTCAGCACTCTCTGTGTGAAGAAGTTTTTCCTCATCTCCGTCCTAAAAGGCTTCCTCTTTATCCTTAAGCTGTGACCCCTTTTTCTGGACTTCCCCAACATTGGATACAATCTTCCTGCATCTAGCCTGTCCAATCCCTTTAGAATTTTATACGTTCCAATAAGATCCCCCCTCAATCCTCTAAATTCCAGTGAGTATAAGCCTAGTCAATCCAGTCTTTCTTCATATGAAAGTCCTGCCATCCCAGGAATCAATCTGGTGGACCTTCTCTGCACTCCCGCTATGGCAAGAATGTCTTTCCTCAGATTAGGGGACCAAAACTGCACACAATATTCTAGGTGCGGTCTCACCAAGGCCTTGTACAGCTGCAGTAGAACCTCCCTGCTCCTGTACTCAAATCCTTTTGCTATGAATGCCATTTGCCTTATTCACCGCCTGCTGTGCCTGCATGCCCACCTTCAATGACTGGTGTACAATGACACCCAGGTCTCATTGCACCTCCCCTTTTCCTAATCGGCCACTGTTCAGATAATAATCTGTTTTCCTGTTCTTGCAACCAAAGTGGATAACCTCACATTTATCCACATTAAATTGCATCTGCCATGAACTTGCCCACTCACCTAACCTATCCAAGTCACCCTGCATCTTCTTAGCATCCTCCTCACAGCTAACACCGCCACCCAGCTTCGTGTCATCCGCAAACTTCGAGATGCTGCATTTAATTCCCTGGTCTAAATCATTAATATATATTGTAAACAACTGGGGTCCCAGCACTGAGCCTTGTGGTACCCCACTAGTCACTGCCTGCCATTCTGAAAAGGTCCCATTTACTCGCACTCTTTGCTTCCTGTCTGGCAACCCATTCTCTAACCACGTCAATACCATACCCCCAATACTATGTGCTTTAAGTTTGCACAGTAATTTCCTGTGTGGGACCTTGTCAAAAGCCTTTTTAAAATCTAAATATACCACATCCACTGGCTCTCCCCATCCACTCTACTAGTTACATCTTCAAAAAATTCTATAAGATTTGTCAGACATGATTTTCCTTTCACAAATCCATGCTGACTTTGTCCGATTTCACCTCTTTCCAAATGTACTGTTATCACATCTTTGATAACCGACTAGCATTTTCCCCACCACCGATGTCAGACTAACTGGTCTATACATCCCCAGTTTCTTTCCCTCCTTTTTTAAAAAGTGTGGTTACATTAGCCACCTTCCAATCCTCAGGAACTAATCCAGAATCTAAGGAGTTTTGAAAAATTATCACTAATGCATCCACTATTTCTTGGGCTACTTCCTTAAGCACTCTGGGATGCAGACCATCTAGCCCTGGGGATTTATCTGCCTTTAATCCCTTCAAATTACCTAACACCACTTCCCTACTAACATGTATTTCCCTCAGTTCCTCCATTTCCCTAGACCCTCGGTCCCCTACTATTTCCGGAAGATTATTTATGTCCTCCTTAGTGAAGACAGAACCAAAGTAGTTATCCAACTGGTCTGCCTTGTCTTTGTTCCCTATGATCAATTCACCTGTTTCTGACTGTAAAGGACCTACATTTGTCTTGACCAATCTTTTTCTTTTCACATATCTATAAAAGCTTTTACAGTCAGTTTTTATGTTCCCTGCCAACTTTCTCTCATGCTCTTTTTTCCCTTTCCTAATTAAGCCCTTTGTCCTCCTCTGCTGGTCTCTGAATTTCTCCCAGTCCTCAGGTGTGCCGCTTTTTTTTTGCTAATTTATATGTTTCTTCTTTGGTCGTGATACTATCCCTAATTTCCCTTGTCAGCCACAGGTGCACTACCTTCCCTGCTTTATTCTTTTGCCAAACTGGGATGAACAATTATTGTACATCCATGCAATCTTTAAATGCTTACCATTGCATATCCACCGTCAACCCTTTAAGTATCATTTGCCAGTCTATCTTAGTTAATTCAGGTCTCATACCTTCAAAGTTACCCTTCTTTAAGTTCAGAACCTTTGTTTCTGAATTAACTATGTCACTCTCCATCTTAATGAAGAATTCCACCATATTATGGTCACTCTTACCCAAGGGGCCTCGCACGACAAGATTGCTAACAAACCCTTCCTCATTGCTCAATACCCAATCTAGAATGGCCTGCTCTCTAGTTGGTTCCTCGACATGTTGGTTCAGAAAACCATCCCGCATACATTCCAAGAAATCCTCTTCCTCAGCACCCTTACCAATTTGGTTCACCCAATCTATATGTAGATTGAAGTCACCCATTATAACTACTATTCCTATATTGCACACATTTCTAATTTCCTGTTTAATGCCATCCCCAACCTTACTACTACTGTTAGGTGGCCTGTACACAATTCCCACCAGCGTTTTCTGCCCCTCAGTGTTATGTAACTCTACCCATATCGATTCCACATCCTCCAGGCTAATGTCCTTCCTTTCTATTGCGTTAATCTCCTCTCTAACCAACAATGCTACCCCACCTCCTTTTCTTTCCTGCCTATCCCTCCTGAATATTGAATATCCCTGGATGTTGAGCTTACTATTAAGTTTAATTTTTACCTGCACTTATTGCGAAAAAAAGCAAAATATTGCTTGCAGGCAATTGCGTAATTTAATTATCACTTTAGTGCATTTGTGTATTTAGTTCAAGATCGTTGACAGACTACTTCTGAGTCATATGTATTTGTCAGCTTGACTTGGCTCTGCTCACTTTTCATTACTGCTTTGTCAGCCCAAAATTTCTAAAGTGAATCTGAGATGTATGATAATCAAAAGCTTACAGATGGACTGAACTTGCTCTTGACCTTAAGATACGATACACCCTAAAAGGCTGAAACCAAAGAATGAAAATTAAAATGAAATAAAGACTTCAGCAGATCAGGAAGGAAATATCGCTGAATGGATTAGTAGTGTTCCATATTCATATTGTTTGCTATACCTGTCAATGTCAGTTATTGATCAACAATATTTCAACAGCATTACTAGGTACCCAGTAACTTGTTGTAGCCCTTCCACATAACTCATCACACAAATACATGCTACTGTCTCCACCTGTGTGATGAGCCATATCGCAGAGTGGTGTGGGATCACTTACGACGTGGGACAACTTGTATAAAGTTCTTGGATGAAGGCATGAGAGGTAAATTTGTTATAGTTGCTGATTACACTAAGAAACATAGTTGAGAAGAGGGCAGATGGAGGCTACAAAGGGATATAGACAGGTTAAGTAATTGGACAAATATCTGGCAAATGGAATACAATGCGAGAGAAATGTGAAAACTGTCCACTCGTTGTGGTGGGGTTGGGGGGGAGGGCGCAGGTGAGTGAAAAAAATGGTGGAATAGCGAAGAGTCCATAAGATGTAGACATATCCGGATGCCCTAGTGAATATTTCACAAGATTCTTCTATCCAAGTGGAATGAGTGATTAGGGAATTTGGCAATGTTAGTGTTTATTGCATGGAGAATTGGATATAAAAACCCTGACTGCCTTCCCAAACAACAACATCATTTAATCAGTTTACAATCGTCTTATCTTGCAAAGGCATTAGAGGTCTTTTACGAATCCAAGATTGGTGAGGAGGCTTTTTGCCTCTTACACATTTCTACATGCATTGGGAAGTAGTTCATTGCGAACCAGTTATCTTGGCAATGTCAGAAAAGCCTTGAGGGAGTGCTGTACAAATTCTTGAGTGCCTTCATATTTCCTGCTCGTGCTCAATTTGTTTTAATTAAGCTTTCAGAGTACCTAAATAAGCAAATTGCCACCTTAGTTTTTAGAATTGGAAGAATGAGTTGAGCTGTCTCTCTAAATCAGTGACAGATTTGGATATTTGCTATCCATTAAAACAGGCAGCACAAAAGAGAAAATTGGCAAGGAAAATAAGAGGGAGAGCTTTTAAAGGTAGACCCATTTAACAGTTTTGGCTTAAAACCTTTGCCAATGTGGGAAAATAACCAAGACAATAACTGATGGATGCCACCATATTGTTTGTTGTCAGCTATCTTCGATCTGTTGTGGTTGTTTGACCATCTTATATAACTTTCTTAAGAATACATGATCTGAAATCTGATAGCAATTCTGGAATAGTTGAAGTGCTGCAAAGTTCTGAGGAGTATATCTCCAATTAGTAGCTTCATTATAAATGCATGACCTTCACGGTAAAGTTACCAAATGGGGGTGAGGACAAACCAAGATGACCTACTTGGAGAAAGAAATGCATTGGTTTACATGCAAAGAAACTTTGCTAGTGTGTTATGGTCAGTAGTTGAATCTGTGTTTCAAGTTACAACATATTAGGGTGGCACCGCTGGTAATGCCTCACAGTGCTGGGACAAAGGTTTAATCCTAACTATGGGTGCTGTCTCTGTAGAGTTGTCACATTCTCATGTGTTTCCAAAAACTCCTCTTTTCTCCCACATCCCAGCAACATACGTTTTGATAGGCTGATTGGCCATTGTAAATTCCCTTAGTGTGTGGATGAGTAAGGCGACTTGGCTAGAATATGGGGAGAATGAAAATGTAGGACTAGTGCAAATGATGGTGATTGTGGAGTCAGCTGGCTGAAGGGACTGTTTCTGTATAGTATATCTCTCTATGGCTCTATATTCAATGTCGTTGATGGAACAAAAGATAACCATTTTAACTGAGGATGAACAGAAAAGGTTGTGTATGACCATGATCTTCTCTCCTAAACCAAGGAAAAATTATACAGATGATACTGCAGTTGGCCTCATCAACAACAATGAGTCAGAGTACAAAAAAGGCAGTGGAGCAGCTGGTGGATTGGTGTGAGTCTAAGTCTGGATGTGGAGAAGACAAAGGAAACCATTATGGACTTCAGGAAGGTGCAGACAAACCATCCCCCTCTGCAAATGCTTGGCTGCTCCATAAAGAGAGTTAAGTGCACCTGGGTCCTGGGAATTCACATCACCGATGACCTCACCTAGTCCCTTAATATGACCTCCCTGAAAAAGAAGGCACAGCAGCACCTCCACTTCCTAAGGAGAATGACGCAAGCAACTGAGACCCCCCCCCCACCCCCCGCTTCCCATTGACAGCATCCTGACAAGCTGATTTCCATTTGGCATGGGAGCAGCCAAACATTGGACTGGAAGTCCTACAAAGAACTGTGAGACTGGCTCAGAAGATCAGAGGGGTCTCCCTACCGTCTATCGGGGAAATTTATCAGGAACACTGCGCATGTAGAGCCCCAAGGATCCCACCCATCCATCCAGCATCCTCTTTGTCTTTTTATCATCAGGAGGAGACTCCAATACATAAAAACGAGAACAGTCAGGATGAGAAACAGTTTCTTCCCCCAGCCCATTAGGCTTCTGTACTCCCTGCTGCATTGCATTTGAAGTGTCATCAGTTAATCTACTCCGTACCCTACAATATTTGATTTATGCACTTTAACTTGTTTGTTTATGTGTAACTCATTTGTTAATTTTATCCTTACTTTCATAAATTACTTTATGTTATGTGTACAACTGTGCTTTACACCATGGTTCGGTGAAACATCTCATTTGGCAGTAAATATGTATATAGTTAAATAAACTTGACTTGATCTTGAACTTAATCTGATGGTACAAGGAAAGTTGAATGCATCTCTTTTGAGGAGTATGTAGGGTTTGAGGAGTAAAACCATTAGGTATTGACCATGTGGATAGTCAGAGGCTTTTTCCCAGGGCTGAAATGGTTGCCACAAGAGGACACAGGTTTAAGGTGCTGGGGAGTAGGTACAGAGGAGATGTCAGGGGTAAATTTATTACTCAGAAAGTGGTGAGTGTGTGGAATGGGCTGCTGGCAATGGTGGTGGAGGCGGGTACGATAGGGTCTTTTAAGAGGCTTTTAGATAGGTACATGGAGCTTAGTAAAATAGAGGGCTATAGGTAAGCCTAGTAATTTCTAAGGTAGGAACATGTTCGTCACAACTTTGTGGGCCGAAGGGCCTGTGTTCTGCTGTAGGTTTTCTATGTTTCTATGTATTCAGAACCATGAGGACTGGGAGATAAACTGGATATAGCTGTTGAGAAGTTTTCCAATATTATTATTTGAGAAGATAAGACATAATAGCAAATAATAGAAAACTGCAGTTACTATTCTTGAGCTCAACACATGAAATTTTGAAGTTTTGTATATTATTTCCAACTTTATATGTTATATATCAACTGCAATAAGTGGTTTGGCTTTGTTTTAACACCAGTCACTGGGATGGGCAAATTTTGTTTTTTTGGAACTTGAGTTTGGAAAATCCACAAATACAAGCCATCTTCTTGCTGAAGGTTGGTGAACCAAACATCGGAGGCTGCCTGGAAGTTCAGGACATGACTTAAACATGTGTTACTGGCTGAATGCATGAGCAGAACAACTCTTACCACCTCATAACAAAGGATTCTACCTGTGGTGCTTCATCTGCATAAACTGGTGCTATAGGGCAGCATAGCAGACAAAGTGGACATGCCCAGAGATATAGTAAGACGATGGGAAACATCTTATCCACAGATTTCAAGATTTTACAGGGAGTAGGAAAGTCACATTCAGTATTCAGCAGAGAACAACATCAAGAGGAAATAGATTTTTCTAACTCTGTGGTACCAGATACCTATTCTCTTCCACTTATACACACACCTTTGTTTTAATTAGTTCATGGAGGAAACCTCACTTTTACCTCAATGTTTTTAGCCTCTGTATCAATCCAAATAGTAACTTATGTTATAATCCTTTTCACTAGCTCTACAACTGGGAAAGGAGGCCGACACCAGCGAACTTTGACCCTACTTGTCTCTGGTATTTAATCACAGTCTGTATATTACAATAAGTGAAACTGCAAGCCATGAGCAGTGTCAGCACCTAAAGCTGAAAATTCCAGAGAAATATATACAATATACACCCTGAAATCCTTTTTCTTCGCAAACATCCACGAAAACATGACCTTTCCCCCAGCAAAGGCACAGAAGCTCATGTAGATGATGCAACAAGGCAGATTTCTCACTCTTCAAGTCTTTGGGGGCTGGGGCTTTCCCACTGGTGAGACAGTCGATGGCCTTGCTGAGCTCCTCCATAGATGGCAATGCATCAAGCTCTTCCACGACTGGCAAGTAAAGCAGTGCCTCCAGGGCAGCATTGGGCACCATGTTCCAGGCAGCACACAGCTCTAGGTAGTGCTCTACCCAATGTTCAAGCTGCTTGCTCTGAGCTGAGATCACTACCCTATTTTTCCACTTCAATGGGGTTGTCTTTGTGGCTGAAGGGCCCGTTGCTGTCAAACATCCCTCTTGCATTCCTGCTGTTGGCAGCTGAGGGCCTGTACTGCAGGGTTCTGAAAGAGGTGGCTGAAGAGATTGTGAAGGCATTAGTAATGATCTTTCAAGAATCTCTAGATTTTGTCATGGTTCCAGAGAACTGGAATATTGCAAATGTCACTCCATTCTTCATGAAGGGAGAGAGAGGGAAGAAAGTCAGATCTCAGTGGTTGGGAAGATGTTAGAGTTGAATGTTAAGGATGTGGTTTTGGGGATTTGGATGCATATAACAAAATAGGCTGAGGTCCTTGAGGTTTCCTTCTATGGTTTCCTTGAGGGAAAATCTGTTGGAATTATTTGAAGAAAGCATGACAGGCAAAGAAGAATCAGTGGATATTGTGTACTTAGATTTCCAGGTCTTTGACAAGGTGCCACACTTGAGGCTGCTTACACGTTACGAGGGGTGATTGATAAATTCATCGCCTAAGGTAGAAGGAGTCAATTTTAGAAAACCTAGCACATTTATTTTTCAACATAGTCCCCTCCTGCATTTACACACTTAGTCCAGCGGTCGTGGAGCATACGGATCCCTTCTTTGTAGAAGTGGTCCACAGCAGGGGTGATTGATAAGTTCATGACCTAAGGTAGAAGGAGATGAGTTATACAGCTCTCATTACACCTTAGGCCATAAACTTATCGATCACTCCGTTCTGTGGACCACTTTTGGAGGTCCAAGATGCCGACTTCTACAAAGAAAGGATCCGCATGTTCCACGACCGCTGGACTAAGTGTGTAAATGTAGGAAAAATAAATGTACTAGGTTTTCTAAAATTGACTTCTCCTACCATAGGTCACAAACTTATCAATCACCCCTCGAAAGCAGACTCAGTTTTACAGGAAAGTTACTAACAAAGTTGAGTCTTTTTAAAGCGCTAGTGATACCTCACTTGGAGTTTTGTGAACAGTTGTTGGCCCCTTATCTAAGAATTGTAATGCTGATATTGGAGAGGATTCAAAGAACGTTCACAAAAATAATTCCAGATTGAAAGACTTATCATATGAG